>NW_026902130.1:0-505000 GCF_033783945.1 Neopsephotus bourkii | reverse complement strand
TTTAGGCTGCTGTTTTTAAAGTGAAGCCAAATCACTTCAATCACTTGCAAGTTGAAGAGTAACTTTCATAAACTTTTCCACCAGTTTATATAAGTTAGCTGTGATCTTTCAGACAGAAAGCATTTTATTATTGCCTCCAGAATGTACTTCACTGCTTTTAGTACCGTCTATATACCAGCCTTTAAATGGAACCACCACCTTACTCATAAAATAAAAAAAGAGCAACACCCTTAAATGAACTAATAAGAAAACCTCACAGTTTTAGTGCCTGTATCAGCAGTTTAATGCACTGCTTTAAGTTCAGGGGGTAGTGGGATGGGGCATCCTATCCTTAGTATTAGTCTAAACTGTTTTTCTGATATTGAAAAATCAGAGCACAGTATGATCTTTTAAAACAGTTAGAGGAACACAAACATTTTCATATTAAAATAATAATATTATTAAAAGTAGGACAATATACAAAACTACAAACACCTCTTGTACTTCAGAAGGTGGCATCAGTTAAAAGCCAACCAAAGAGTCTTTTTACCATTTACAATAACACTCAGAGCCATGGAAGTTGTATACACGTTAGGATGACATCCGTTAATAAATGATGTGGTTCTGAGGACAGGAAAAAAAAAAAGTTTACCCTATGTTCCTTTAATATGCATTTCAAATTGTCAAAAACTTCTGAAAGCTGGAAAGTGTGAGACATAACGGAGAGATCTTACCATGTAAGCAGGAGCTAGAAAATGTAGAACTAGTCCTGGCTCTTAACCAGATTCCTTTTGCCTCCACTGCTCCTCTTCATAACAGAGAAGTAGCATTCATGTCTTTCTAGAAATGCTAAAAAATGTTGCTGGCTTCATTACTTTTAAAATAAAATAGAAAAAAATCAGGGAAAAACATCGCATTTTCAGACCTGCTGTGCCACTTTACTGATTCTCCCCTGCGGCACCCATAAACACACTTTCCCAAGGTAACATAAGCAGTTGGACAGAGGGAGAGAGAAGGGGCGGAGAGAAGGTTACCATATGTGTAAGACTGGGATGTCACATATGTACTGATTCATGCATTTCACAGAAAACTGCATACTTCCTTCTGTGACTGCTTAGCATATATCAGACTGACAAGAGAAAAAGTGAGGAAAAGACCATGAAAGATGATCCTTACAGTAAGAAGTAGGATGCTGTTCTAAATGCTGGCTTTTAAAGTCTGAATATAGTAATATGGAAATAACAATAAGTGGCAATGCACAGAATACTACAACTGTATTCCTAACTACCTGGGCTTTTTCTTACTTGACAGCTACATTTTTAGTCAACTGACAATTTAATTTCAGTCCCTGCCACACACCTTCTGTATAACCTAGGTCCTCCACTAGTATATTTGTATATCAGTTTCCAAAACCTTTCTCCCACTTCTTGTTTGTCCCGATTAGGTTCTCTGAAGCTCATTCAAATGAAGGGCACATACATACAGTGGAGGATTCTAAACTGCCTTGATCCAGTGAAAATAAGATGACATATGAAAAATACATTACATACATTTATAGGCACTTAGCCAATTTTCATTACTTTTTCATTTTTTTCACCCCAAAAGCACAGGTTCAGTCTGTACATAAAGTGAGCTCCCAAAAGCAGCCAATAAATTTATGACTAGCAAAAACAGTGTCAAAATAAAAATCATTATAAAGGTTCCTTTTTATTTTGGCTCCCACAAAAGCATTTGAATCTACAACAGTTATGATAATGCACTCTCAGGTTTCCTCGTGTAAACTTGCGAGCTTCTAAAAATAATATACTTTGACAAGAAATACTTGAAAAACACTTGAAAAAATTGTGCTAGAGAACACTACATGGAGGCCAGACAGTGACAGAGAAGTACTTCTTTGTGCATTATCTATACCAATATGCATCTTTATATCACTCCCAAAACTTATTTCTGTGCAAGGTTAGAGGTATATTGAATAAATAAAATGACCCATCACTGTTCTGTTTGTTCTTCTTTCATGAACATATTTTTACTCAGAAGTACAGTCAATGGATTTACTGGAAAGGAAAAAGGACACACAGAGATAACTTTGTTCAAAATATTTACAAATCATTGGTATAGTCCTTAGAACAATCTTACAGATGAAGAAACTAACATGAAAAAGTCTTCAGAGCTGGACAACTGACTCTCAGTCCCAAAGGGTCTATGAAGAACTACAGGAGAATCATCTGTGTAAGTATCAAGCCAAAAGGACAAATAATGGCCTCATCTGTACAGCAGTGGGAACCAGAATATCTAGCTCTGTTGTAACCATGCTCTTCTTTATTGTAACATTCTTAGAATAGCACTGTTCTAATTTTTAAAAGGCATGGGAACCCAAACAACCTAAACAACTCCAGTTCTGAACAACTTCATTTATTTCTCTACTGTAAGATTATTATCATTGGTTTGGCCTGTTCAGTTTCACACACGTGATTTTCTGATTTTCAGGTTTTTAAACATTTTGACCCAGCAGATTTGCTTTTCATACAATATTTTCACCTTCCTGGTTTATATTTGTGATGTCCTTCATTGAAGGCTGTTTTTAATTTAAGACCTGAATCATCACTAACTACAAGTACAGTGAAGAATTGCTCTACCTGACACTCCTGAGATGACACTAATCACAGAACTTGGAAAAGGAGAAGTCAGTTGAAAAAAGACCAGCCTAGAGATTTAATTAAGGTTTAGACACTTAAGTCTCTTTCCAAAACATAACAAGCAGCTATTTGTACCAACATAGTACAGTATGAATCACTACACTTCATTATTATTCCCTAAAAGGGAAAACAAAACCAAACAAAAACCTTCCTCAAAATGTCTCTTTCCGAAGGACAAAGGCAATTAACAGGGAGAGGAAAAAAAAAATATTCCAATGACAGTGTATTATAGTGGCAAGGGAATTTAAAGATGCCATACACATTAAGTTATATTTCCTAAATTAACGCTTACAGACAACAATAACTGTAGATTCCTCAGACCTGTTCAAACTTACCCCAGATTGAAAACATCCTGGGAGCACAACAAAGCTTGATTAGTTTCCCTTCTCGCATTTTTAAGGCTAGAAATCCTTGTAAATGCTATCTTGGAAAAGATTTAAAAAAATGCCACTAATATAAACATAGTAGTGGCTTAGTTGTGTCAGTCTACCCAAACATCGACACAGGCTTGGTGACTTCACTCTTGATACATTCGGTGTTCTGCACATCTTAGAACATTCTTTTACTTCTATCTGTTTTAAGCCATACAACCAAAAATAATCCATAATAACTTTATACAGACCCTTTAAAATGATCTAAAAGATGTTTCTAAAGAAAACTAATAATTAAATTAAATATTCTTTATCTGTATTATGGTTATGTTCATATACAAGTCAGTCACTCAATATCTCAATGACTGTTAATGAAACTGAAAGCCTAATTAGCAAGATGAGGGGAATAACCCCAGTATTCTGGCCCACCTCCAATATGAATAATTGCATCTACCTATGCAAAATCCCCCTTGTCATTTCAATTAGATGAGATATTCCTCATATTCTGCTCTTCAATTGCTAGGTATTGTTCATACTGCCATTGTAAAAGCTACTGCATTCTACCCTGGCCACAGTTGAGTTTTGACGGTAGCAATGTGGCAATTCCTCCATATTTTAGTTACTTTGTTCAAAAAGCCTAACACTTACAAAAGGCTCTCTGCTATCAAAAAAAGACAAAAAAGAAAAAAACAACAATAATTCATTACTGAAAGAATAATAAAATCTGTGTAGGACACAGGTAGCACCTTAACAGGTATTGAGGCACGAAAATAAGTCAATCAGATTTAAGCATCTCTGGCAATTCAGCAGTGTAACAAGCAGTCACCTTATTACATTATCATAACTTTGAACGTCTGAGAAATGAAGTCAAAGCGAAGACCTCTCCCTACTTACTGTGAAATCCTACCCGTACATTAAAACACCCTTCTGAAAATTTATGTATACAAAGTTAACAGGGAAGAGAATTAAGTCAGTCACCAATCAGCCCTTCCAAGTCCTCCAAAACAACAGCTGTACCCTTTTCTACACCTTGCTTCCTGCCTAGCGGTATGCACACCCTAAATACCTGTTCCCCTGGATAGCCACTGATTCATAGTTTTCATTTTCTTTCACTCCCTTGCCACCCTCAAAATTCTCCAAAAAGCCCACATTTCAGATTATGATTTATTTTAAATTGTTCATCTGGCTAAAAAAAAAAAAACCTCACAAACAAACATACAAACAAACAAACAAAAACAAACAAAAAAACCCACAATTCCTACATGAAAAAGGATTTAAAACTTTGGTAGATTTAATGGTAGGTTTAATGTTGACTTGAAGAGAGACATCTGGGACTTGCTAGTGCTTCACCAGAGCTTTATTCCTCTTCCCTCTGGGCTCTGAATTGCCACTGAAATGGTTATATTAGTAAGTAAACTCCCTGATGCTTACATTAGCCATGCTAATATGGCCCACAGTCCTTTCATTGTGCACTCCAGTTTTAATTCTCACTATCCCTTAAAAGATAGTTTTAACAGATTACAAAATCCATTTAGTTATGAAAGTGAAAGATATCTTTTATTTAGGAAAATACGCAAGCAGATATCTGCATAAAAAAATCCACTTTGACACTGACTGTACTTACTGTTTCATGAAACATTTCAGTAACCACATCAGTGATTTATTGCTCCACTATGGCAGTATGGAAACTTCCACAATAAAATACAGGCCAGGAGTGAAAAGAGCTGTAAAACCATTAAAAAAAAAAAAAAAAAAAAAAGAAAGGTTGCTTTTTACTTGCCCTGGCCAACTAGGACTGTAAATCCCAGGCTTTCTTTTTCCTAAATTGTCTTTTTTCAACGATTACCAGTGCTATAAATACCTTTGCCTTCTACTGACTAGACACATTTTCTTCTGTAGACTCACTTCCTGTTGGAAATGTTACACTGAAAATTACACACACACACACACACTATTAGAATTGCAATCACTGCTGCATTTCTGTTAAGGTATTAAAAAAAAAATCACTACGAATAGAACAGCTTTCATTTTATCATTATCTTCTCTGAAAGGCATATCACTACTGCATGGGAAATAGTAATACACGTATGAAAATTTATGTCAAAATACGATAGAAAATAATTTCCATTAAGTACACCTGCTGGGAAAAAGCTGCACACACCAACGATTAAGCCTAAGTATGCATCTGTCCTTTAAATACGCATAGCAGTAATAGCTTAAATGTAGGAGTTCAAGTCATGGCCAGTCTCGCTGCATATACAAATCTGCATCAGACAATGCTAAATTAAGAAGCACCTCCAATAAGTTTACAAAAGACAAAGAAAAAAATTGGCTGTAAACTCCTCTGCATTGTAAAGATCTCTTTTGTCTGCCAGTCAACAGAAAAGTATTATTCCACCCTCACAAAAGGCAAACCTTTGGAGGCAGTATAGGTCTGTGTGTTGTGCAAATGTGCAGTTGCTAAGAAGCAAATATGCTTCTCTTCTAATCAAATAGCCCAGCTCAGCAATGCTGCTGGCTTGGGGCAAGAAGCAAATTCCACCAGCCACAAACTTAGAAACAGTCTTGAATTATTTGTTGCTGACCGCTGGCTGAACCCTGTCCTGATGAGCACCATCACCATTAGCCACTTCTCAGTGTATTCCATCAACCAATGGCAATAGCAGCATGCTACAGCTCAGGCTGCAAGGAATTGATCAAACAGGGTAATGAGACTATTTCTTCATGGAGGTTATTTTAAATGAATATAAATATTTTCTTTCTACATAATTTGCCACAAAAGGTCACTGAACTCCCTGCGATTCTAAAGAAAAATGCTGTGATATCCCCTTTATATATTTGAGTTAGGATATAACCAACAAACAATTCTGGCAATTTTTGATGATCGTGTAAATCTTAATGAGGTGGCATCCCAGACAGCTGATTAGCAGCAACATTTTATCTTCACATTTAGTTACGAACAAAACGAAGATTTGATACTGTTTTAGAAAATCATGAAATACCTACACCCTTAAAATCTTTCATGAGAGAATAGATGCTGTGAACCTAAAGACTAACACTTTTACTATTAACAATAGATGATGCATATTTAACTATGCTTGCCATACTTTGATATTATAGCCTTTTCTGTAGATTTCTTTCAACTGAACACATATGTTAAAAATACCCACTTTGTATCAGAGTCAAGTTACTGATAGGAAGACCCACATTCAGACACCCTATCACCCTTTTTAAAGACTACTATTAAGATACACCAACAGATCTTTAAAATTTAATTCAAACCAACTGCTACAAAAACCTCACTAAGGCCCTCCTTGTCTCATTTAATATTTTACTCCTATAGTTTGCAGTATTGGACAATTTCTTCAGTGCTGGAAAAGCACAATAATATTGATTTAAATACCAGTTTAATAGTATTTCATTAACAGAGGCATTACGCTAGGGTAGTACTAAGACTATGATAAACAAATAGTGCTTATTACTTCCTACTTTTAGTAATCATAATATAAAAATATTCCAACAGGCCAACTAAACACAACTGCTCATGTTTGAGAGCTCATACATAAGGCTACCTTGAACAGCTCTACAACTCTACGAAAATACTTTCAACAGAAAAGAAAATCTAGATTTACACCCAAGGATGAGTATAATTTATTCATCTGAGACACAGCACTTCAAAATGGTGGTTAAAATGAAATTTTAAATATACCTATAAAGGATTTAAATTAATTATTCTGATTAATAAGAGTTCACTTACATAATAATAGAGAGGGCTTTGGATTTCAATTCACCCAAAATATTTAAAACCATTTTTCTGAGCTGAATAAAAATGTGTTTTCTGAAACTCTATTCCTCATATTTTGTTGGGATCCTTGCTCCTCAGGCTGATTTCTGCCCCTCTTCCCCAGATGAATGTTTCTGACCAGCAGAGGAAATCAAAGAAAAAAAAATTAAAAAAAACCCACAATAATAATTGCAAAAAGCTTTTAGATTAAGAGGATTCTCCTCCCACATCCCATCCCCATTAAAATACTATTTACAGAGCATTCTTTTCTAACTCTTTATCAATACTGTCATTACACCTTGCATGGCAGTGTAGTGCAGCTAAGGCCTGAATAGAATAAAGCAGCTCAGATGCATTTGTTCTACTGAGTCACCATTTCTATAATTTTTTAATTTTTTTTCTTTTTTAATAGAAGTTGACATAAAAACTAAAAGTGTAGTTCTGCAGTACAAAAGACAGCTTGGTTGGCTGGCTATTCCGAAACATAAAGCTTCTTACATCTGTTACACAGACCCTACCAATTAATATTATTTACCAATAATTTATTTAAAAAGTGAGAACTTGCCAAACAATTCTACAGTAACACTGAAGATCTATAAAAAACCTGTGAGAGAACATGATGCCAGTGCTATTCAAAAAATACAAAAATCCTGGGAAACTGTATGTTAAACACGGATGGAGGAAGACAACTGATGCATAAATCCCGATTTTTCCTAAAAGAGATCCCATATTACATCCTAAATTCCATTAAAAAAACAAACCAAAACAAAACAAACAAACAAAACCACACCACATACAATACAAGGAGTCTCCTACAACACCAATAAGAAATTATACTGACTTGGGTGGAGGTGGAAATCAGCACCCACTAGCAAAAGACACCTCATCAACAGACTAACATTTGACAAAAATCAGTGGAAACAGCAAAGAAGCCAATACAACTTCCAGTGCCAAAGAGCCAGATGGCACCGCTGGAAAAATTATATCTACAGACGGGCAGCTTGATCCCATGATTACTGCCCAAGGGAGGAGGAAGAGGAAAACAAGAGGTATTTCAGTGTGATGGAGTAAATCAATTATCACCAGCTCACTATGGCATTTTCACATTATTTTGATACCACATTCTAAATATCACTTGAGTGAATGAGAGCACTGAAACATTCCAGCAATTGGAGACAGAAAAAAAAGGTATGCCACGTATTAAAAAAGCAATATGCACCTCTATTGACAGCACTGTATTGCACAGTCCTTATTTCCAAATGAAATTTGTGAGTATATTGTGGTTAACAAGTAAAAGAAAAAAAAAAAAAAACAAAAAAAACCACCTTTGTTCTGAAGGTTTTATTTTTAACCTAAAATTCCAAATGTTATCTGTACAGATTAAGGAAAAAAATAATAATCTCTGCACTTCTTAATGTTATGACTACATTCCCTTGTGTATTTTCAGCTCTTATGCGGTTATCTTATACATTCTTACACAGACAATTACAGAACAACAGTTTTACTAAAATATTCCAAACAGCTTTGATCAAAAAAGTTTGTGGTAGTCTCACCAGTTATTTTTCTGTTAAAATACAGTACTAAAGCTAGCTTCTGAGGAAGCTGCTCATGGAAGGAAAATTATTCCACCCCTACTTTCATATAAGGAAAGCTGCTCTAAAAATCAAAGTCTCCCCCACCACCTTCATTTGCATGCATATTCCAATTACTAAATACAAAACAGAAGTATGGGAATGTGTCAGACTCTCCACGTGAAAACAGGCCAGGTTACTTTTTTTTAATTGGAAGCCAGCAATAACACTTTCATCAGCTTCTTTTCCATGCATCTGTAATAGTAAGGCCCATTTCCTGTATCCATGTTTGCAAAAGAACATTTTGCCTGTTACCTACCAAAAAGACTTGGACTACCTTCATTTCACCTGCCTGCTTGTGTTGTAGCACAGCCATGTACACAATCCAAACATCCTTCTGCTCCCATTCACATTTTTTCAACACTAATCCTTTCCCCTTACTCTTCAACGCGAAGCAGCATACATGTGAAGCACACAAACTGCATCTTTGAATACGCTTTGTGAGTATTTATACATCGCCCATGTCCATATACAGAACTACAAAATTTTACTGTTGAGGAACCAGCAAAAAGATGCTTTACATGAAGCCTAGGATATATTTGGAAAGTTATCATCAGGTTGTGACGTACTCCATTAAGGAATGCGTGCTCAGGTAGATAGAGCAGATACTCATAGAAAATTGTTTAGACCAGAAGAGGATTTCCTGCATTTTGTAGTGTAAGATTATCTATAATTCCTAGCTCAATATGGGACCAAAACTCTTTCTGACTACCACCAGTAGAGAAGATATGGCTAATATTCTCATGGCATATCACCTGTCATTATTGTGACAGTGGTGAATAGGCTATGCCTAATACTAGTTAAGAAACTGTAGCAATAGTTTGGAGAGAAGATTGCATTTTTAGTCTGCTACTCTACTTTTAAATCCTATTCTTGTAAGTGATCCAAGTAAACATCGATGAAGAATTACTGAGGAAACTATCAGCCAAACTAACACTGTCCACTGACAGATATCCAAAGAAGTATGGCTCCTGCTGCAAACTTTTAACCAGTAAATAATACCTGCAACATCTTCTTGAGAAGAATAATAATGAACTTGCATATACAGTTTACATAAAATATTTAATTTACGTTGTTTTTTTCATTGCAAAATGCTTTAATAAACCTTTTAATTACATAGTTTTTACTTTCCCATTCAAGTTTAATCTCAAAATTCACAAATATTAATCCATTGATACCTCCCTCTCATCTAAAAGGAAAAAACCCAAATCTGTTAATTAATGCTTGGATTGCAGAAAAAAGGTCTGTTTAGTACATGTTTAAACTCTACAAATACAATTTGCACCTCTACAGAAGGTACTAATCAGTTAAAATACAAAAACAGGAGTATGGGAAAAATCTTTTGCTGTTCATTAGGATTGATACACACTCCAGTGAATGCAATAAATCAAATACGGGCACAAATTCATAATCACCAATTCAGAGAAAGAAAAGCCTACACCAGACTTAATTTGTAGTTTTATTGCAAGGCTTTACATTTTTTTTCCCCCATTTGGTTCATATATTCAGGTCTCTACAGCCTCATTCTTGAGACAGAAAACATGAAGTACCACACAGAGCATTGTTTTACATGTATCTCATCTACTCTAAAACAAAGAAAACACTATGGTTATCATAGAATCACAAAATGGTTTGGGTTGAAAGCGACCTTAAAGCTCATCTAATTTCAATTCACCTGCCATGGGCAGAGACACCTTCCACTAGACCAGGTTGCTTCAAGCCCTGTCCAGCCTGGCCTTGAACACTATCAGGGATAGGGCAAGCACAGCTTCTCTGGGGAACCTGTGCCATTGCTTCACCACCCTGAAAGCAAAGAGTTTCTTCCTCATATCTAATCTAAATCTACCCTTTGTCAGTTTCAAGTCATTCCCGCTTGGAATGTACAGTTTGTTCTCCCAAGATGTTTCGGGCAACTGTATGTTGAAGGCAGACCTGAAGGCAGACTCAAAGGCAGACCCATTTTCCTGTTGTACTTCATAGATACCAGGATGAAAAAGATGCGTCTTGCCTTTAATGCCGAGCAGCAACAAATCTGTTGGACTTGTTCATCTCCAGAAGGGTACTAGAAGGGTTCCCACATTAAACTGCCACTGGAATAGCATGAAGCAATGCCATCATCTACAATCAATGCAACTGTCTGGTTCTGGGAGGAAAGAAGTAAAGAGGAGGATGGAAGCTGATATGCTACTAATGCTTGGCAGGAAGAAAGAGGAATTACAGGGAAATTAGAAGGTAGAAATTCATTCAGCTGAGGGAAAGTATTAATAAGGTCTTAAATCTGTAATTAACAAACAACCTCCAAAACCCACTTGAAAAGCTTATTACATATTATAGAGGCTGAAGGAAAACCCTCCCTCTTCTGTTTTATTTCAGTTATTTGTGATGTATAAAAACTGATGCAGAAAAACATTAGGCCAACAAGCAATATAAAGTAAATAGAAAAGTCTATTGCACTTCAGCTTTCTGTTGTTTTTGATATTTTTTTATTTACCATAATATTGTATAAAATTATGCTATAATATGAAAAAGAAATGGATTAAGCAGGTCATTATTTGTTTTCTATTGTGGATATTTTCCTACCTAGTACTGGAGCATACACGGCTATTTTGTTATTGCTCAGTCACTGAAGCAACATAGATGAAATAAAATGAGCAACAAACCATGTCATCTCTCCCATGGGAGAAAGGTAAATGTTAAAAGAACACAGGGGTTTACTGTTTAATAGGAAGTTTTTCATCATGATAATTAGAAGTTCAAACATCTTAGTATCATTAATTTGTACACACTGTTAACCTATATGATGCCATTTTTAACTTTACTGTTTACTTTAATGCGGCCAAAATTTCACTTAAAACTTCTTCTTCCTATCAGAAATAATTCCCTTCTATTCTGTGCAAATGGTTTAAAGCAAAATTAATTAGATTAGCTTTGCATATTTCACATACACTTTTTAACTTTTTGCTTATCCAAAAATAAGGCATTGCTACTATATTCACTGCTATGGATCCTACAAACAAACAAGCAAGCAGTTCAGTTGCGTGTTCTTTTCATAAGGTTTCAACAGCAGTTACATGTGGAAAGTTATAAGCATTCTTCTCAGTCTTCAAATATATTCATAACAGAAGGGGAAAAAGGAAATACACCATCCTCATGTCTTTTAAAGACAAAAGAGAGCCAAATGTCAACAGACTGACAAAAAAAAAAAGTTTAGGGTCTGTATCCTCTGTTAGCAAGTACAAAGCTACCTAAGGGAGACTGAAGTCACACCATAAGAGATTTTTAGGAAAGATAAGACAGACACCCTCAACTTGCCGGAGACATTACTTGGCAGGTGATACACTGACTTTACTCTTAAAGTTTCTCCTACCCAACAAGGAGTTGGTCTTCTTTAAGACTTCTGACAATTTCAGCAAAGTTAGCACCCTTTCTCATTAGTTAAATAGATTTCGATCTGGGAATTTATTCACATATGGTTTCAAATACACCAATATCCTGTTTTGTTGGTTTTGTTTGGGTTAAAAATAAATAAATAAATAAAATCTTCATATTTTAAGTTACTCTCTAGTATGCTTTCCTTTTCATTGTGTTCCATCAGCTTATAAAAGATTATATTCCGGGTGACATCTAAGTGTGTCAGCCTAATTCCCTAGTGATGTCTCTTTCCTCTGACAGACTCAGCATACCAAATCAATTCTAAACTTCAGCCTTCCTGCCTAAAACTAAATTACTAATTACAATTTCTTAGAATTCTTAAAGCAACATTTCTGATCAGTCGTATTATCTTTTCAGCCAGAAATGTCCCAGAAATGCAGAATCATAATACATTGCGATACATAGTATTTCCTTTGCCATACAACATCTGTTCAGACACAGGAAGAGTCTATTAAACCATTCAAGAAAACACAGAATTACATACATATATAAAAGTAATAAATTAGATTATTTCCCAGTCACAATTCTTGACAGGAACTCGCACCCCCTCAAAACAAAGCTGGCATGCCAGAGCCCCTCTCTTTACCCATTTCCCATGGCATTGATGGTCCTGTCCTCCTGCCAGACCCTAATAATAGTGTAAAGTAGAAGTCACCTTTTCCCACCAAAGATCAAATATCCCAGTAAACTTGGATCTTTCCTGCCCTCAATGTGATCTTTTTTAATTAAGCCTGAATATTCAAAAGACATAAGGAATAAGAAAATACATTTTTCTGCCTTCAAAGAGATCTACCTATAAGAAAAACAAGTGAAGTTTATCACTTCTTTTAATGGCTGTGATGCACTTCATTTGGAACTCTCACAGGGCTGCAAAGCAAACAACTAATCTCCTAGAATGACTAAGCTAAACTTCCAATGTTGTCATCCCCAAGACAACAAAATATCCTCTCCATATACATGAATATGATACTAAAGTAGTAGCAAGCCAATACAAGACAGGCAGATAGGAAGGGCAAAAGGAGAGAGGACAGAAAAATACTAGATACGTTTTCCATTCTCCAACCTTTGCTAACACCATTTAACTGGCTGGCTCAGTGATGAAACACACCGAGTTTATTATTAAATAACATATTAAAGTTTTTTGCTTTAATATGGTGCCTCAAAAATAAACTCAGCAGAAATGTAACCAAAGAAACAGGGAAAATATTTGTATATGCATTGTACATAAAGATAAGATCTTACACTGAACTCTACCCTTCTTCAGAAACAGCATTCAAGCCTTTATGCCAATCAAATAGGGAGAAAAAGAAAAAGAAAGAAGCTTAATCAGTACTTGTATTGGAGACTTAAACTGTCAAAAGAAGCAGCATGCAAAATTTAGTCACACAACTTTTCATTCTCACTTGATCAATCAAAACACAAAATGGGATGTTCACGCAAAGGAAATACTATAGATCACGTAAAACAGTTGAATCAAACCCGCAAAGACTTGTATAAAACTTTTCCAGGGAGCTGCATAAATTGAAGTGCTAAAACTCATTGTTTCATCCAAAAATTATACCAAGAAAAGTATGTTACAGGGAGCAACAAATTCTGCACATTTTCAAGAGTGCACTCCAAGGAAAGCTAAAGCACACCACCTTCATTTATTCTGGTTTCCCACAGTCCTCCAAACATCCTATTTTAATCCTATTCTAACATCCTTTTGGATTAAGACCTTGCTCAGGCCTTACTTTCCTGCATTTCAACTATAGAGAATTTCTAGTATGAGATTTTCATCCTATTTAAGAGTTTTCTTCTAAAGAGCATATTTTATTCATAAGCTATAGCCAAATATGATAATTTGAAGAGCATGCAAGTCCCAAGACACGTTTTTGGTACTTCTTTCATCCTTACATGCTCAAGGCAACATTTCTAGACCTTCGATGAAAATGATGATGTTCTAAATTATTTTATCCCAGCATTCTTTCTGATCTTTTTAGATCTCATAATTACCCAGTCACATACTCCCTGCAGAGCTAAACAGGCATACCTTCTTCAGAAGCAGCTGGATCACTCACATCACTTCCAAAGTCTGAAAGTTTGTTCTTTAATACTAATGGCATTTCCTACTATGGAATCAAGCTACCATACCACAAAAAAAAAAAGCAAAACAAAAATTACTGTTAAAAAAATCCTTTGGGATCATAAAAGAGGATAACTGTCTTAAACAGGAAAGCGTCATCATGCATTACATCTACATTTAATACCATCCGAAGAAACCTGAAAACTAAATTAAAACCAGAAACTTCTCCCCCCCGTTAATGTCTCAACCAAAAGCAGTAGTAGTAGTAATAATAATTAATAATAATAATAACAATCGCCAACTTTAAAGAAAGTCTTACTATTTCAGTTTTTAAGTATTTTGGTATGTTCTGGTTTTTAACTGATCAAGACATACATATTTTCCGCTACATTCTTCAAAGTACAGATGGAAGGGGAGTAAGAATTTACAAGACATAACATTGTTATACAATGTACTATACAAAAACCTGTCACTTAAGTTGCAAGAAACCTAGTCATCAATAAGTGAAAAAATACCCTGCTCAAAAATCAATTATGTTGAGTCTTTTGTATAGAGAAGTAGTACACCTTTCAGGCAACTGGTATTAATGAGCAGACATGGCTATAGAATCTCCATTTGTTTTTCTGACAAAGCTGTGACTACTCCAGTCTCTCATTGAAATTCCATTAATCTGGTGCACCAAGGACCAATGCGAAAATCAAAACTCCATCTAACCCTTTATCAGCTCACAATAACCTACAAGTGAACTCTGCCTGTTAGCATACAGCAAGTTATGATTTTGCTATCAATCAGGCTGTTAGCCAATAAAAAAAAAATCAAGTTAAGAACGGAGTGCCTGGCAGTGCTGTTTTGTTTTGTCTGTCTTGTTTTGGGGTTTGTTATTTTATTTGGGGGTTTTGTTGCGTTTTATCCCTCTTCCAATTTCTGTAGGTTGTCTGGACATGTAAGCCTATGCATCATTCTCCTTCGCTGTGATTTAATTGCTGCCAGCAATCAAGTCAAAGCATCACTGAAGTGTGCTTGAATTTCATTAGATGATATAACTTATGCTACTTTCCTACAGTACCTAATAAACCATAAAGAAACCAAAACACATATGGCTTGAGGGAATAACT
This sequence comes from Neopsephotus bourkii, assembly GCF_033783945.1. Taxonomy (NCBI): domain Eukaryota; kingdom Metazoa; phylum Chordata; class Aves; order Psittaciformes; family Psittacidae; genus Neopsephotus; species Neopsephotus bourkii. Next base: position 489,927 of record NW_026902130.1, on the reverse strand, counting down.
GGAAAATTAGGTGGCCATTTGGGAACTGAGTGAACTTTTGAACCAGAGGAACAGAGAAAAAGAAATATTAAAAGGAAAGACAGACTTAGAATGCACACAGAGATGTGGGGGTTTGACCTTTTCAGTACCTAGAAAATTACATTAGCATTATGAAAAATACATATCATGTTTAGAGTTTATAATCCATCAAAGTTTAGATACTTTGTTAGTGCCTACCATAAGGTAAAAGTCAAAAGGACAACATAACAATCAGATTTGACAAAAGGCCTTTAGGGGACCTGTGCTAATTTAGTTATCCCATACTTATTGTTAAATGGATTATCTCTCTTGTAATTAATACACCATTAGACAGAGGTCACACAAAACCTCCAGGATTTTACAATGACTGTAATGTACACGTAATACACTAATTCTTTATCTGTTACCAAGTGGGTGTCTTCACAAATTATATTTTGACAGTAACACTGCAAAGTCAAATAGTGACACTTTCAGAAGTCGTACAAACCTTGCAGTCTAACTCATGTGCATAAATGTAAATGGCTGGTTTGGTTTGGTTTTTTTTAGCAGAAAATATATAAAAAATACTTTACATGAAAATATGAATGGATGCAAATATAAATAACAAACACCTCAGTTTGGTTACCTACAGTTAGGTTCCTCTGTTAATGCCAAAAGCCTTAATCATATACAAATGTGGCTTTACATCTCCTGAACTAAGCTGGTAACCATCAATCATCTACCTTACAGAGGCAGCTTCTTCAGTAGGTTTTAAATATTGTGCATTAACAGACTGTTTAAAAAAAAAATGACAAAAAACAAAAAACACACACACACCAAAAAAAAAAAAAAAAAAGAAAAAAAACCCACACAGTATTGAGCTTCAACAAACTCGTTCATGCCTGTGAGAACTGAAACAAACGGCACCTCTGAGAATCAATCCACCTCTTATAAGATTCTCTCAACATACATTTTCATACATAGTCTAGGTAGGCAGACTTGAATGATGGACCACACATGTTAAAATCAAATGGTCTCAGAATGACACACTGGACATTCAAAGAGAAAACAGAAACACTCCTCCAATAAATGGAAGTATTTACAGATCAAAATCTACCACCTTTTCTCAACTTCTCCTCGTGTTGCACTCCTACAAGATAACTGAAGAGGATTTATCATAAAAAGTAGAAAGACTGGTGAGGTAAAATAATCTTAAATACAACAAAATCACACCCACTATATTTCTACCTAAACTAGAATGTATCAGCCAAGATACCTTTGGGCAGCTATTATACATACTCTCATAATTTTAACTTTCAAAATATTCTAAAAATTATTCACCCATCTGTTCAAAGTCATACAGTATTTCATATATTCTTGCATCAGCATTATTCAGCCATTCATTATTTAGGTTTATGAACATTATAATTTTTTTCTTGATTAGCTGTTTTGAAACAAATCTATAATCATATCTCCTATTAAACAGCCATATAATTTTGTCACATACCCTTTATGCAATCAGTACCATGTCATTAATTTACAGTTAGAAATAATGCTAAGATTATGTTTGTAAGCAATAATAAATGCATGGAAAGTTGCATTCAGCTGTATTTTGGAAAATTAGCTTGGCTTTCCTAAAAGCGATATTCAGTTTGTCTGATAATTACCTTTCAACCAGAAAGCAAAAAGGCTTGGTTTTATTTCTTAATAGAAGGTCACATTGCCAACATGCAAAAAACTAAAGAGAAACCCAAAAAATCGTGTGATTATTGTTACACATTTTACAGAGTTCTGGATACAAAAAAAAAAAGTGCTTTAGCCTGAATCAATGCTTAGAATGTTTATCACTTATGCATGTACTTGACTTATCCCTGTTCTGCAATAAACATAATTTTATACCTCATAAAAGCAATTTATGTTTCCAAAGGGAATAATCTGGATAACATAAAATGTGGAGTGCTATGTTGCAGGAAGCATATTTTCATTCAGCAATTGTATTTCGAGATGGAGCTGCACAGTTTGATCATCATATCATGTCAGAAAACATCATTCACTAGTAAGTCTATCTAACTTCTAGTGCCAGAAATTAATATACATAGTTAATTTATTTGTACATATATTTAATTTATTGCCAGATATTATCCATAGAAGGTATTTATATTATGTATACAATAAACTAATCTCAAATATGGACACCATGCTAAAGCAAGCTTGTTAACTGTTGAAATATTCAATTGTTCATGTCTTCAGAACAGTCACACTTAGCATTGAATTTAATGAATACAAAATAAAACAAGGAAAACAGCTACAGAGCCTGGATTTTTTTTTTAATGCAAACTCAGATTTGAAATGTATATAATGAAAACATTCTACAAAATACTGTCTTAATGGAAGGAAACATTGTAAGAATAATTAATTTAATATTTTATGAACCTATTCTGCATGGAGTTTGCAGAAAAATATCAATCACATAAACTCTTTCATTATTTATTAGATAAATAATACAGTAAGCCATTAAGTAGCACAATAAAATTAAGCAAGAATCTGATAACGTTGAATTAACAAACAATTTGTTACTACAAATACTCAGTTTTAGCCACTGATCTATCTTCAAAAACATATGCATCTACAGAAGCTGCTTTGTTACGAAAACACATGAGTTTAAAAAAAAAAAAAGTGTAAATTTGAGACAGCTTCACTATGCTCTAGAACCACTAGAGAGAGCTCTTCAGTTCCTTTAAAGGTTCTTGTAAAGGTAAGAAAACCATCCAGCTGTAATGCTTATCTGTTTATCTGATTTCCCACACAAGCAGTCGCATCACGAGGATCCGATTGCATGAGTTTATAGAAAACTGGCAAATCTGGTACATTCTAAGGAAAGCAGTGTCACATACCATCAGAAGGTGCTTCGTCCTCTTTATCGTATCGGTCAGATGCTATTGAAAGACTATCAGAAGGCGAAGTAAAAGAGACCTCAGACTGTTCTTCATCTTCCAGTTCTGTAAAAGTAAAAAATACATGGATAGTTAATATAGTCTATCATGCAAACACAGACAGAATCTAAAGACAAGTATTTTTATTAGGAATACGGATATCAATTCCTATCTAAAGTGGAAGAAATCCCATTTCTCATTGATGCTTGTAACAGGTACATTGCACGCTCATGCGCAGCTGTGAGCACTGATGTTATGGGGTTACCTTCCCACCAGCCATGTATATGTTGCTGAAGCAGTTCCCCTAAACACTGTCACATAACAAATCCACTCCCAGCACTGCACATCTGACAGCTTCTCACACATGGGGGAAAGAAACACACAACACAGCAAAGAGGTGAGCAAGGGAAAACACTGGCAGGAGAAACAGGCAGTGCCAAGTTCCAAAGTTCCGCCCTGCCCGTGTGCAGGAAGGAACTGCAGCAACTTTCCTCCAAGGAATTGCCAAACTCCTGCTGGCAGCAGTTTGTCACCCTCTACCCGCTTTCACTTTTCTTCACCATAATTAGGCACTACTTTGCAAATGTTGTATGTGTACTCCTCCCATGAAACTAAAAATGGAATCACGTTCTGACAGCACCCAGTCTGAAACCATGCCTTCATGCAGCATTCTGTTGATGAATTTCTTATGCAAATGAGAGTCTTACAACAATATATACAAAAATCTACATTATGAACTAACCTATGCACTACAATGATTAGAGTACATTAAGTGTAAAGGTCTGGGAAAGGTAAAATGAAATCAATATTAGTTGAGGTTTCCATTTAATTAGACAAAATTTAAGTTCTCCCTCTCAAAACTCAGTATATTTTCTTAGATTTCTATTTCTTATACCATCTAGGTGAAGAAGAGGTGAAAAAATAAGAGACTGTTTCTTTAAAAAAAATGAGGAAAAGTCAATAATTATATATGATAAAAATCACCAAACCAAAATCATAAATCTAATGCTTCAGTAGATCAAATGACCCTCAATTTTCTCAAGAATCATATAAAGCTAAATTGCTCAATCATTGCCTTTTGGTATATTCCCATGGAGAAAGCTTTGCAGAGACCTCCAGATATGCTTCCCTATTCATGTGCTCCCTTTTAGAGCATTGTACCTGATAATTAATTTCTTAGAATCCAAAATAAGCTCCACACATAGAGAAAATATTATTCTCTGCAGACACATGAATAGCATTCATCAGGATTGCTTAGCCGTGGCTGAGTTTTACCCCTTTACTTCCCATTTAACAACAGAAAATCATAGAAAATTCAGAGTCTGTTCCTAAAAAGAACCACAGTTGCTAGCAAAAAACAGCAAGTTTTCCATGCAGATAAGACAACAAAGCCTCATTTTTGCTTTGCTGGAGTTCTTTGATATCCCACAATTGTTGAATACCAAATTGGTTTTCCCTTAATTAATTTAGCATGCTTTTCTCAGGAAAGCTTCCTTTCAAGCTCCCGTGCCATATAACAAGTGCTTTGAATCTGAACCTGACTCCAATCTATTTTTGACAAGGCCATCCTGCAGTAGCACTCCAGCCATCGTGTTAATCTGATCAAAATACTTGCATTTCATCACACCTGTCAAACCAATCAAAAGTAAATTATCCCCCTCCAGGATCCACCTCTCCCTCTAAACAGAAAACCAGAGAGCAGATAGCACATGAACAGAAAATATTATGCCATATTTACAACTAGCGTTATTATCTTTCACACTTACATATCAGAGACCAGTTGCCTGTCTGTCAATATATGTACATCTTTATTAGACAATAGACTCGCTATAAATAGAGCAGGCATGATATTCACAACCTATACTGTATCAAAATTTGCTTCACTCTTTTCCCATCCTAAACTAGAAAACTAGTACTAGAATGCACAGAATATGAATCTATATAGTGTGTGTATATAAGTGTATATATACATATATATATGTATATACACACACACATATGTAGCATATATATAAGCCCTGTTTGTCAGTCAAAAGTGTCCTCATCAGCTATGAATAAATGTACTATCATTTAACCTTCATGAAGGTGCCAGCATAAATTTAAATTATTATGCTGTATTTACAGAGGAAAAATGTTTCCACAAACACCACAATCCAGCCCTCAAAATTCACGGGCTGAATAATAAGAGTAAACCTAAATATATCTAAATGAATAGCACTTGTGGATGATAAACAGGCAAGTAAATATGTAGGAAGAACATCTCCAGAGAATTGTGCCCCACTCAGCAATACATAATCTCTTCCATGTTCTTAAGAGGCTTCTTATGCAAGTTACACTGTTACCTATCTTTTCCATTAAGTCACAATACTACCGTTTCAAATTATGCTTCGGATTTCAAGTTCAGTAAATGTATTCTGCTTTGCATTCATATAAAAGCCAGATCTAGACACAAGGGACTTCTTAATACATACATACATATATATTTAGGGAACATCATGTACCTACCCCAGGTATATCCTGTATTTGAAACAACAAAAGTTATGGGTACAGAGCACAGGTTTATAATAAAACAAGCATCTAAGTGTACAATATTCAAATTCAAAATGTTCTTAAAACAAAAAACATGTTGAGGTATTATGAGAAAAGAAGTTACACACTCAATGCTTTTAGCAAGTTTAATCTTCAAATCATTCTCTAGATGTTAAATCCCAAATAAAGGCTTGAAAACTTCCACACAAGGAGAAAATGGCAGACGGGAGGCAAAAAAAAAAACAACAAAACATTACACAACTTACTAAGACAAATATGTAAATCCCATCTACAGCTACAATACTACATTCAGGTATCCACATTTTATGCAAAAAATGTGGAGAATAGGTCACAAACCATAAAGAGAGGCACAAGCAACCTGTAGCCTTGCAGGACTAGATTAATGAAAAATCTTCCAATTTTTATTTTAGATTAAATCAATGTATTTGGAAGTTTATATTATACATTGAAATGCAATCCTTAAATTATCTAATTTGTACAAAAGAACTGCAGGCATGTTGATAGAGAGCTGGCTCAATCTGCTCTGGAGCTTTAACAAGGAACATTTCACAACATTTTTATGTACTTACATAGGGAAATGACTACAGGCCAGATTCAACCTTGGGATTTTGCCTCCTAATTCTCACAGGGTTAAAACACATCTTAGAAGTATATGTTACTAATATATAAGGATATTGCTCCTGACAATTCATTGAGAGGGCTCCTGTTGGTTCTGTGGGATCTCCTGCATTCCCCCTCAGAATAATCTGTCTCTTTTCCACTTTAAATGCTCCTCCGTCAGTGTGTTTCACTGCAATTTACACTCCACCTACTAAGACAGGCTAGACAGAATTGCACTTGAAGCTGCATGTGTTACTCCTCGAACAGTCGGAGGAGTCAGTGTTGAGCAGCACAAGCCACTACTCCTCTCTTCAGGTGCCAAGTACCTAAAAATACACCTGAAAAGCATCAATAAATTAAAGCAAAGCATTCAACTTGCATTTATGCAATAGAAAACCGAACTACAAAGCAACAATAGGCATCAGGTAAATGTATCCAATACAATTTGCAAGCATAATTGAAAGCATTGCTGCCTAATCAGACATCTAAAAGCAAAGCATGCTCAAACAAAACGTCTATAGACTCATTAGTTGGCAGCCATTCCATTACAATCACACATAATGTCAGTAGTGCCTTGAACCTGTGCCAATGACAACAGCATAAATTTTGCATCTCATTTCTGTGGCCATAAAATTAATGATCAGTTTAAAAATACTTCTTTGCAAAAGTTATTGCACAAAGAAATGCCATGAATGTGTCCCTGTTATGTAGTCACAAGGATAATCAAGGAGTTGATGCTCATTAATATAGTTTTTTGTTTCCCCAGAATACCATATGATTTATCTGGAAGTTGAAAAAAAGAAGTTTAATTAACAGTAGATAGTTAGCAGTTAAACAACATATGAACTGACCCTATTCTCCAGTTTCTGCAATTTAAACTAACCTTTTGTAGGTTTGATAGCAGAATCAATATTTTGTTATCTGTAAATAAAAACCCACACAAAGTCTTTACTTATTAAATGCTACCTTTTCCATTACAGCTTATTTATCGATTTAGGAAGTAATGCATAGCAAAGGGTAAGTGTACCACATTAGGAACGGAGCATAAAAGAAACTCTCCTCATTGTAACAAGGGCTGCACTTCAGTCCTTGACCCCTGTTCTGAAGATTTCTAACAGATTTAGTTGGTACAAGCTGAATATAATGAACAGGACCATACTACTTTATAAGAATCTAGTTTATAAAGAAAATTAATAATTTTTTTTTCCCCAAGAATTCACTTTCTTCTAAGATAGTGATTATAGCAATGAACTCCTAAGTATTAAAGATACTGTTTCCACCACTAACTCTAAAAAAAAGAGCATGCAAGATGTTTCAGCCAATATCCCTGAAAGAGCCTTGATAGCTCACATCCTCAGATCACTAAACAAAAAAGCCTAGACAGAGTGATGCATTGAAGTTGCTCAAGTATAAAAGAAATAAAGCAATTCACAAAAATAAAATGTCATGCAGTTCAAAACACTCTGCCTCTTGCTATCTTGGAAGGTCCCACGTCACAGCAGGTTGAAATCACTTCCTTCTGTCCACTCTCTGCGGCAGTAAGAGCCCACCAAACAAAGGACTGGATGGAGCCATCAAGAAGATCAATGCAAGATTCTCACTACACAGTTTTTCAGAAAAATAATTAGACAAAGCTGCTTTCAAGCTGGCACAGGTATTCTCTAGCCCCCTAATAGTCGCTGATGCTTTTTTAAGATGCTACTGACCCAATCCACCACTCATCTTGACAGACTTGATTCTTCTGACAGCCACTTTCTTAACGTATGCTTTGCCATGCAATCTGCTTCAATACACCCATTCCTGAAGAGTCTTCTGGAGTCTCATATTAACATGGCTGTTTTAAATGGCTTGTTTTGTAAAGGTCAAGTAGGAATTCTTTAGCAGCTATTTGTTAAAACAATACTGAAACACCATTAAGTTTGTAAGCAAATGCACTTCAAGCAAGAAAAGCAACACAACTCTTACTTGTTGACTTATCTTTCATTCTGATGATGCACATAAGACCATTTCGTGCTGCACCGGTGGTTCTGTGTTGTGCTGCTTTAAATTGCACTTAGCAGGGACACTTCACAGATAACAACTACATGTAGCTGAAACAGACACCAGTGACTTGCCTACAAGGAAACCCACCAGACTTCCAGGAGACAGTGGTACTTGGCAGAATTCTAATACATCTGATGGTCTCTCCAGAAATACATCATGAAGATCCTCAAAGGACTACACAACAACTAAGCCACAACTTTCCTATTTATGGTTATTACTAATGGTGTATTTATTCCCCTGACTGAAAGCTCAAGTGTCTTAAAATACAGAACTCGCATCCACATACTGCTGTGATGACTACAAGCTACTGCCTCCCTTTCTCAAGTCCATAAAGACTCTACCTGCTACCATTTCCTGAGGGGGGTTGGGGGGGAAGAGTACAGAAACAAAAAAGGAAATAGCACCTCAACAAAAAACATGGGGCAGGAGAAGAAAATACAAAGCTCTTGTATACAGTGCTACTCTGTCAGCTTGACTATTTCCAGGAAGCAGATGTCTCAGGCTCCAGACACTGCTCTACCAAGAGCCAGAGACATCCAAGTCACTTAAAGGCTTCTTCCAGGTACTCCCAATAACTACATAGAACACTGATGCTCTAGAGACACAAATTTATCTTCTCTTATACTAGAATGAAATTAAAATGAAAGTGGACCTTCATCAGTTTTCATCAGACTGAAAAGTGGTAGTTAGTAAAGGTCATATCATACTTTTCTGCACAAATAGAGCTGAAGTCGTGTGCCACAGCTCATATATAAGGTACACCAAGTGCTTTATGGGGAACTTGTTCTGAAAATTCCCCTATTATGACTTGATTTGGTTAGTATTTTTGGTGTCTCGCTTTCAACACCAAGCCAAAAATCTTTTGAGAAAAGTGATTAAAAATGTATCTTTTAGTAAAATAAATGCTAAGAGCAGATGGCAAGTGATCTTCAAACTCAAAAACAGATTCTAGGGCTTATAGTGCTTCTGCCAACTTTACTGCTATTTTTAGCATAAATTGAAAGCAAGGTTCTTTTAACTAAACATTTTGGCAGCCACGGTATTGATTCAATTAATCTCAAAACAGAGAAATGCCAAAAACTGTATTAACTCAGGATCTCTGACAAAATCCAGACTTTTATCTCCTTAGTGGAATACTAGTCTTACGAAAAATGCATCCAATTTGTATGAGAATTATCTTAGTTTTCAAGTTCTTTCTCAATTCTAAGATCTAGAACAGGTCACTTTGAGTGCGACTATGGTTTTTTGGTTTTGTTTAAACTGCTTAAATGAGGAGTCAAATATTTCAAATTAAAAGAAAAAGAAAAAACCTCAGCTGTTTCTTAATTTAAGAATAAAATAAATGCAATAAATGTTTAATAACTCAATAAAAAATAAAATTTGTGGAAAGATTAGTATTTTGGGTATTAACACAATTGTACATTTTCTGTCATAAGAACACCATGCACTTTGTAAATTAACTGTAAAAGTCAATATAAGATCAGATAACACATCACACATGAGAATTAAATATTTTCCTATACAACTAATTTTATGTCTTTAATTTTCACATATACCCACCTTCCGAAAAAAGCTTATTTTTTTCACTGTGTAGACACAGAAGGTGCTTTTGCCAGCGTATTTACTGACCTAACAGAGAAACTAAAAAGGCTGCTTTCTAGGAGGATGCAAGCAAGTCCCAAAGTTTATCAATTTGGTTGCAAAGAAACATGTATGCGCTTTATGAAAGTTAGAGATATTCACACAGCTGATTTTGGTTTTAAGGAGTCTGGTTCTACTTGTGCATGTGCTCTTCAACTTTCTTTTTTTTATTATTCTTTTAAAACCTCTGTGCCTTATTTTTATGAAAGATAAGATCCTGTGTGATAGTGGCCAAAGCCCATACACATACAGTACCTTGGTCAAACTGACCAGTTACCACATGCAAAGCCAGTAGAACTTCACGAGCATGCAGTGATGAGAGTGGAGTCACAAGCTGATGACCACAAAGCATAATTGTGGAACAACTCACAAGCTGAAGGAGCTGGTGTTTGAGAAACCATAGTCAAGTTTCATTATGTTATACAGAAGATATAACAATTTTTAAAGCATTTGTTCACTTCTTTCAGCTTCCAAAAGATTCTTCTGAGTGCTTCTGGAAGGATGACAGGTCACAACTCATTAGATTCTTGAAAACATCTGACATGGTACGATAATTAATGTACTGTGATAAATACTATACCATGATAATATGGCACATAATATGAACTATTCTTCACCTTTCCTTCCAGCTACAACAAAGACTATTTTATTTGCATTAAAAAAAATAAAAAATGGACTAACTGCCTCCACAAAACAAGGAACAGCAAACATAAAGTTTAAATGTGCACAGTAGTTTTTATTCTTCCTAGTTTGTTTCAGTGCAGTTTCCACATTTCTGCTTCCATCTCTCCCTTTTTCCTAAAGGATATCCTCCTTTTCCACCTTATATTTTGGGATATTTCTTTTTATTCTGGAGGAGGAGGAGCAGGAAAATGTCTGACCAACTCTGGTTTTAACCTCTTTTCAAATGTTTAACCTTTTCTCAAAGGTTAATTTTTTTTCCTCAGTTTTTAACCTTTCCTCAAATTTTCCATTTTTTCAAACGTTTAGGTGTGCACAGAGATATGAATGGCCACAAAAGCTGACCTCACTCAGCTGCTGCCACTGCTTTGTTACACTAGTAGCTGTCCAAGAATCTGACTGCTTACCTCCATGTGGGTCCTTTGTCCTACACCTACACAAGTCATGCCTAATTTGTACAGGCCTGGAGTAAGAATGACACAACTAAATGAGTTTAGCACACACTTCTTGAACTCTGGAAATAATACCAACAACCCATACCATATTTCCTCAAATATTTTGCAAATAAATGTAGGCTCCCATTTCTCATGGTTTGGGTTGTTTGGGTTTTTTTTTTTTTATTTATTCATGTAAAGACACAGAATTTAGAGAAATTTACCCTCACTTGCAGAAAACAATGGTATTACTTTAGAGACCTCTCATTTTATTGACAAATACTGAAAGAAAACTAAAGTATCAGCATTTACAAGCTTCCCCATCTATATGTAGTTCTACAGTCTGAACCAGCGAGACATCATGAGAATTTAAAGGGGCAACATATCCTTCCCAAGAATCAAATGCACTCTAATAAAAGGAATGAGACCAAATACAACCTTCACAGAAGTCAGAACAAGTTATACAGTAACAATTGCAGACTACATCAATTAAAACATCTATTTTGATGGCGATGAGATTTCATTAATTAATAAATTTGTTGAATCAGAAAAGAAATTCCAAATCAAATGCCAGTGAAGAAAGTAAGCACAGTAGAATTTTCCTGACCTTCATAAAAAGCAAACCAGTAAACACAAATTCTGCTCTCTACAGACAACTGTCATGTTTACTGGCAATTCACAGCCCCAGAAAGTTATTAAATCTTCAAAAATGTGCCCTCTGGAAAGTCAGATGCACTTGCAACAAAATAACTACCCTACCTTATTTCATGTTTGTTTAACAAAATAACATTTGACTTTTCTACATTTAGTTCTGTTGGACAGTGAGGAAAGGAAGGAAACTACATTTTAACTTCAATAAGGGTGCTGAGGTACAATATTAAAAAAATAGTAAATTATTTTAATGCATTTTTAAACTAACTACATAGTTTGAATTTACAAAACCTTGGCAACCTTTGGGAAGTTTCAAGCTGTATTTTCTTCTTATTCAGACTGCTATGGCTGTGTAACTTGAGTTAAACAGAGATAAGAAATGTATGAACTTGTTGTGCCTTGTTATAGCATTACTTGCCTAATACGACTTACATATTTTCACTTTATCAGGAGGCACACTGTAGCTCACACGTTTCAACCTCCTTGTCCAGAAACAGACAGTTCTTCAACCACTGCAAAAAAGTGAAGCTTTGCATTGGCTTTTTTGACCTCACACTGTGACCCTCATACCAGCATCCACAGGCTATAGGTCATGACCTCAAGAATTAGCATCATGGAAATAAGAGCCCTTCCAGGTTTAGTTAACAGAACAGAGCACTGTAGCAACACACTCGGACTTCTCTAAACTGAACTCTGCAGCTTTGTTTTAACTCCACTAGAAGACAATAGATAACACACACTTCAGTTTTCATTACTTGCACACTAAATCATCTCCTCTCCAACTGAAGGTCTCAGCTCTGGCTGCACTCTGGAAACATTCATTCAGCATGGATCGAAAGCCAATATCATATTGCCACTAGATGATCCTATTAAAAGGTTAAAGAAACATCACTATGGAATTGAAGACTTTTGCAATGTTAAGAGAAAAAGGCCGAAATAATTTATCCCTATGAAAATTTTGTCTCCTATACAGACTGCTTTGCACAGGCTTCCTCTGGAAAATAAAAAAAAAAAAAAACTGCTTATATGGTCTTTTGCAACGCTACACTAGTCCTAATTAAGCCAGACATAACAAGCTCCTATTCTGAACTATATTTCTAAGCTCATCTTTTCATCAGTAAGCCTTCTCAGAGGCGTTCAATGAAGGAAATGGGACCTGGCTTTGAGCGATGGCTTAGCGAGAACTTGGCAACCGAGAAGCTTATCCCGCTTCCCCCAGCAGGGGGAGCTAGGCTCTTCGGCCTCGGGAGCATCTGGGCACGGCCCGGCACGGCCGCAGCCAGCGCCTTGTGCTCCTCCGACTTAGGGTATGCCAGGGGGCAAAAGTACATCACGGGGGGGGGAAGGAAAAAAAAAAACAAACAAACAAAGCGCGACATTTACCTTTATCCTGGAATTCTTGAGGATATCTGCACAAAGAAGAAGAAATACAGTAAAGCAATGCACTTGCCAATCCATAGTACTAGAACACGGCACAGAACAGTTGCTAGCTTTTAACAAGCTTTGTAGTTGAAACTTAGCACTGCCAAGTTTTCCTTAATAATTTTTTAAGTCTTTATTTTTGCTAATGTATTTACTCGGTTTTTCTTTTGCCTCTGCAGCTGAGAGAATCCCTAGTCACTTCAAAGGAGGCTTGAACAAAACCAAACTCAGAGCTGCCGTTTATAGGGATATACATCTATTCAGTTATCTTAAGTTATAAACATAAATAAGCATCTTTAGTAAATTTTCCAAATGGTAACATATTCCAAAGAGTTTTGTGCACAAGTAAAACCCACTAAGCATACTTTAAAAAAGGTCAGCAGAAAAAAAATCCACAAATACTGGGTTTAGTTGCAATAATCTATGAAATTCAAATTTAAAAGTATTAATAATTAACCAGAAATTTAAAAGTTGATACAGGCCTAAATTAAAAAAGTCATTTTCAAATAGGAATATCTTACCGTACTTGATGCCTAAAAAACTTCTATTGCTATCATCCCAGAGGGGAAAAAATACTATTTCTTCAGAGCTAAATCTTGATATTTCAGGAACAAAAGTAATCATAGGATACAGGTTGATGTATATAGATAAATAATCAGGACGGAGTTATCTAAAACACCACCTGAAGAAGCTTTCATGGACTTTATGTGAAAAGGAGAGGATTTCACCAGAAATAACTGGCAAATAAAATGCAGCTGCCAAAACTATCTTTATAGACGATAAGCAGTAGTATGTGTATCAGGTTAGTCCTCAAGGAGATGTTCATAAGTAACAAGCAGGAGATAAAGGAATGGTCTAGCAATAAGAAACCAAGAAATGCACAGAGATAAAAGGCCAGATCTGAGAAATCCTGTATAGGAAGTAGCAGTGTTAGGCACAACCCAACATGTGGGATGTGAAAGTCAAAGATGACTACAATGTGCATATATTTTATAGCCTGCATGAAAAACAAAATGTTATTAAGACTGAATTACAGGAGGCAAGGAAGGAATCAGAAATTAAAGCAAGACATGAAATCGTGGGGTCACGTAAGCGAATAGCAAAGCATTCAGGGTCAACTGCGTTCATAACTGCAGGTTCCCTCCTTTGATATTTCATCATCAAAAAAAGTTGACTCATAAGACTGAAGATAAAGAGTCAGTAGTGCTGTATCTGCAAGTCATCTGTACAGTCCCAGTTTAGTTCAATAACCCAGATGGGAAAGCATGAAAAGAAAAAAATCCTGGTTCCTTAAAAAAGTAGTTCCCCAAGCATTTATAAACTGAATCAAAGTCACACAAACCCTCAATTACAAGACTTTGGGATACATCTCATGTCTTCCCACAGTTGGTATGATGCAAAAGAGTGATGCCCTTGCCAGGAGTTTGTGCTGTCTTTGAAATTGTAAACAAGTTGCCACAGAGGCAGGAGCATGTCATCAAAGGAAAGGTTAAGAGATATCACACTGGAGTGGATCAGTAGAAAAACAATTTGGAAACAACAGTGGGAAAAGAACAGCAAGTACTAGATTATATCCTAGTTGATCAGAGTTGTAAGAAAAGAGATTTTGTGAGTAAAATTTTGTATCACAAATAAAACTACAGCCAAATCTCTTCAGCTGACTTGTCTGACTGAAATTAAGACACAACAGAACAGAGTCTCAAATCATACCTATTGAGAAAAAAAAAAAAAAAAGAGGAAAAGGGGAAAAGGCCACAGTGCTCTGTGTGGTCTGTCACAGTACTTCACTACTTTAACACTGCGGAAACAAACTATAAATAGTTTCCAGTTATGTTTCAATTTGCTATTACAGAGCTAAATGACAGAACATAAAGTAAAGTCAGCATTCAACTATGCTGGGTTACACCAGCAGAGTATGGTGACAGGAAACTCATTCATATTTGCAATGCATTGTATTTCTTAAATTTCAATGAGTCTTACCAAAGCAGAGGTGAAGGCAAGCTCTACGGAACCAGCCTGCAATCAGGGTTCAGAATGTTACACCAATTCAAATAGGACAAATCCTTCTGTTCCCCTTTCTGACAATCGCAGCAGCTTCAGGAAAGATATAAAGACTTGAACCCATGCAGATTATTTGACAAAATCAGTACCTAAACAAATTTTTGCTAAAATTGTTAAAGGTTACTGAAAGATTGTAAAAACTTTATGTGTGACCTTACAGCATATTAAAGCCATGAAGGTTACTTACCTTGCCTTAACATCTTTTATCTTCTTAAGAAGAACTTCCCTTTTCTCTTTTGCTTTCTTAGATAAATTTTCTCCTTTTAGCGTTTGGGAAATAAATGTGTCAACATCTAAATAAAGAAGAAAAACAAAATACACCTCAAAAAAAGAGCAATACCCATGTAATGAGTTTCTCCTGATACTACTGTGAAAAAACTAAAAAAATTATTTTCAGACCTACACACAGCATAGTTAACGGACATTTCAGATTCTAAATGCGATACATTTGTTCTCTGATCTACTTATGCTTAGCACAGCAAATCCTATGGTGACACTTGATTCTTGCTCACTTAATTATGCCACATAAGTCCTAATAAATTGCAGTACTATAACAATTACTTTCCATCACCTAAAGTAGAGGATAAAGCTAAAACATGGAAATAGGCTTTATGCATGTATTACTGCCATGTTATTTCAGAAGTGCAAGTTACAAAAATGGCTGAGTGATTCATTATTTCAGCACTAACACCTACCCAGCTATTACTAATATAGGTCACTTAGTGGTTACAGCATTTTCAAATGGTCTCACATTGCCTCTGAACTCCCTAAATGACTAAAAGTTCACATCAAAAACCTTAATCCTGTAAACAATTATGGTTATTGTGCCTACCTATCAAAGAAGTCAAACCCAAGTGTGTACTTGAAGTTAAGCATACTTACACTTGTAGAATCGCAAACTAAAGCTCTAATCTGCACTGTAATTTTTAATTCTTATATGGACAATACATTTACATAGTCATGTAAAATCAAAGCATTCCATAAAATTTACCATGGTTCTTTCTAAATATTCATTCCATAGGATAAAAACAATGCAGTGACTGAGAATTTGGATGAGTGCAACTTCGCCAGTAGTATGTTTTCTTGATTAAGAAAAACAATTGAGAAAAGTAACTGTAAAAGTTTCTTATAGTTACCAATCAACATGCAATTATCCTGAAAACTGAAAAGTAGGAATATGCCAAAAAAAACTCTGCTTGTTAATTTGGATTTCTCAGACGTATGAGTAACAACTGTTCACTGAATAAATGAAAGCATACGTAAGTAACAAACACCCCTACACAGTGCCTGTCCACTCCCCATACACACACAGATACATACATGTTGGCTCAATCTGTGTAGATGCAAAATAGATATGGATAGTACTGTTTTAATCCTGTAACTTTTCCAATCTGATGAGATCTTCCATTTTCATAACTCTAAACCAGCCAATTAAGAGCTCAAATATTTGTGAGCAGAAGTTCACGTTTTAAAACAACATTAAATGAATATTCACTGCAGATTTACTAACTGAAAAAATTGACTGCTTTTTTCTTTATGAAACAGAAGTTCAGCAGAAATATACCCCACTTTATATTACAAACTGCAAGAAAACAAATGAAGTTACTCTTTGAGAACACTGGCATAGCTATTGCAAAAATGTCATTCTTTATAAATAATTTATGAGATGATTATTTAGATGTTTAGATTGCTGTCTTCACAAAGCATGGCAGATATCTTCTTTTTGGTTTGGGGGGGGTTATAAAGTATTTTAGGGTTCTGAAGAATAATATTACTCCCCATAAGACAGAGAAGCTTCCCCATTACATTTTCCAAAGCAGCCCTGAAGCAGCATGAACAACCACATTCAGGTCTATGGCATTCCTTCTTTAAAAAGACAGAAGGAAAGGCACTTAACATGCATATTAATGAATCCTGCAGACACACCCCCAACAGCCCCTATGCCCTACACCAAGCATCCCTGGAAACATGTCTTGCCTTAACCCATAAAAAATTTAAACACCTTCATAAATTCCGATTACTAGAATTGGTGATCAAGCAGGCAAATGAGGACCAATGCAGTCCAAAGACCAACCACAAAACTTAGGTCAAAAAACCCAATACTTTTACTACTGAAGGCAAAACCCAAAACCATCAAGTTTCTCTGTCAGTGAAACCCAACCGGATTTTCCAGTGCAAACCAACCTTTCATTCAGGGAGGTACAGGTGATTTAAATATTTGTTTCTTCACACTTTTACATGTTTATTTCAAAAATTAGATAGCAGTTTCAAAGTTCCCCCTGGGCAGTAACATGTGAAAGCTTAGAGGAATTAGTCACATTTATAAGTAAAGAACTATGATTGCACAGTAATCTTTGGACACCAACTAATCACAGAAATTTGCTTCAGAAGTCTTCACCTAAGCTCAGTGGGCTTCTTCACTTCTGAGAAAAGCTCAAAATCCAGGTGAGAACTCTGCCATCACAGGTTTTGACCTGACTGTCAAAGCTTTTTTCAAATACAAATGTTGAGGTAACACAATTACGGAATATGTGGGGAAGAGAAAACAAGTTGATTATCATAAGTAAGAATTTCCACTTCTGACACACACACAATATTCAATAGGATGCTAAAGAAGCAATTTAGTTGAAAAGCACGCTTTACTGTATCACAGATTTTTCTTATCTATGCACAATTACACAGACTGTTATATAACTTGCTCAAGCCATGTTCTTATCCAGTGTTGTAAATTCATCCTGGATGTGGCAGATGCACAGGAGAGGAGTAATTTAGTTCCTCTGGACAAGAAGCAAGAAAGTTCAGGATATCTAAATTGTGATCATCTCTTCACTATCTGTACTTCCAACACTAGGGAAGAGTATGGAAGAAGCAGTCCTGGCTGTTAAGAGAAAGCTTCCTCACTGGCTTAACATAAGGGAATGTTTATGCAGTTTCTCTTACATTCCATTAAGTGATATACCTTGGAATGAAAAGAGGACTCAGGACTCAGTATAACACGATCCAAGTCATATACAGTGAACTTCAAACAAGCAAAAATATTTACCTATTTCTCACCACTATTCTAGTCACCTACTTGCTCTTCTTTCTCCAGGATGATCCAAAATTGACACCTCCTCTGCTAGTTTAATGCGATACAGAAAAGGAAAGTGTAAACTACTAGTCACAAGCACTTGAGAGTAGACATGTTTCTTTATGCTTCAGTAGCAGTTGGTCCATTGAGGAATTTAAAAAGGAATAAAAGATAAACTCCAAACAAAACATCTTTGAGCAGATTTCCAACTTTAAAGCACTTTCACTAATTGGTTACCACACAACAAACAAAACAAATTATTTCCATAAATTGTTCGTTCTTAACAAAATGAGCACCTACTTAGTTACCACACATTGCAGGGACTCAGGTGTTTCCATTGAAAACACTAACATTTCAAAGATAAATAAACTTTGGAAAGCTATTCAACACCAACATTTTTAAAGCTTCTGTGTTAGACTTCCTGATAGCTTGAATACCCATCTTTGTTGCTCCAATTCTTAAAGCTTGTAATTCTACTTCGCATTAGCCATAGCCCAGAAAATTTATATGCCTCCAGAAATGAAAAATAGCTGCTGAACTGAAAGATGCAATTGATATGATTCACTCACAAATTGCTCTGTCAATACAGGTTACAAACTGACAGAAAAAGGAAGTCACACCACAGTCCAGTTCTGTCCACTTCAACCAGCTCGTATAGTTTCAAAGCTTAATTGCTAGTTCATACAACAATCAAAAGCTAAAAGGCCATTTTAATTCTATTTTCATCTACATTCCTTTTACAAGGAAAAAAAGCTAAGATTTATTTTGCACTTCATTGTTAAAACATTTTGTGGTTCTCACTACTTCAATGATTATAAACAGACAACACTGCAAGTTTTTCATTGGTATAAGTCTTTGGCACTATTTCCTTTCATGAAGGCTGAAACTACGCAGATGGGCTTTTTCAAGAACGCTGTAAATTTTTAGCCCAAAGCAAGTGCTGTATTACAGAGTGTTACTCATAACATCACAGCACTTTTGTTGTTTACAGGGTTTAATATCGTGATCATAATTCACACTTAATAAACAAATATACTTGGGACAGAACTACCTCATTGTTGTGTCAGGGTGGGTCAAACACACTCTCATAGAGGGACTCAAAGACTGTTCCCTGGGTCTTCCTTTTTCCCTTCCTCTAACAGATAACCAAAATGTTGTCCATCACACTATCAAAAAGTCAGTCACTTCTTCATCACCTGATGACTTCAGACCATTCAAATGACAGAGAACAATCATAAACTGGCAATGAGATAGGTGTGTTTCCACTCACATAGCAGAGCTTGAAGGCAGCACCCTGCCCATTACCCAAGGAGAATGTATGCTGCTGTTTTGTGGCTGGACATGCATTCATCATATGACAAGGGCCACTTGCGTGGTGTCACCTGCTGGATGTGCTGCCAGTCACACAAGAAGGGAATGGCAGGTCAGCAGCCACCAGCCTTCTCTCATCATTCTCCTCCACCTCAAGGCTTGAGAGAGCTAGAAGCTGGCTGCAAGCCAGAGAATTTGGGAAAGCAGACCAGAGAATTTTGGAAGGTAACACAAGCT
The DNA here is from genome assembly GCF_033783945.1 of Neopsephotus bourkii. Lineage (NCBI taxonomy): Eukaryota > Metazoa > Chordata > Aves > Psittaciformes > Psittacidae > Neopsephotus > Neopsephotus bourkii. Next base: position 470,296 of record NW_026902130.1, on the reverse strand, counting down.
AGGCACATTTGTGTACACACTGTCCAAAGGTGACCAGCATGAAAGAGACTGTATCTTTCAGCTTTACATGGACTGGCATTAAAAGGCAATTAATTTGATTTCAAAGTTTTCATGCAACTCATTAGTAGGGAATAGGTCTGAAGACAAATTATCAAGCCGTATCTGTGACTGCCTGTCCTCTTGAATCAAGAAATATGCAAGAATTTTGCTTCTGCTCTCCCCACATCCTCCCCAGCTACATTTAAAAGTCTCTGTCCAGAGTTTGCTAAATTGTCTTTAAAAAAATGTACATATACAGAAACAGAATACATGATGTAAAATAAAAGTAACTGACACATTCTGAGGTGTCAAAATGCGTCAGTCACTTTGATCAAACCTAAGAAATAGGTGAGCATTCCTTTTTAGCGCAAAATCCTGAAATGGACCACCTTTAGAAACTGCTGTACCTTAAATCCACAAAAGCATGGCTATCTTGCTATGTTGCTACACACAAAGTCAGTTTAATGAAAACACTGAGACTCAGTGGTTTCATCTGTGATTTAGAAAGCAGAAATACACACTGACTGCTAAGATTTCTCAAATGAAGCAAATAGATAAGACATCGCTTAAGAAGTTCAAGAAGAAAAATCATAATCAAGGACTACATGCACCTAATCTCACTGGCTGAGTAGTTGAGCATCCTCCCTCTACATTAAAGATGTGAGAAAAGATGAAGCTGTAACATATTAAACGTATCATGAAAAAAAACACACCAGTACAAATCATGATCAGCTTACAAAGTGATTCTAAATGAACTATAATAAAAAATGTTAAGGATTAACCTAAAGATTTACACTATGTGCCACATTATGCTGCATCTATTGTGGTTTGTTGACATATGATTATGAAAGAAACGTAAACCCAGTCAGATGAGAAAGACAGACTCCACGTTAATTGAAAAAGACAAACTAAGTGAATAATGAGTATATAAAAAATAGCCTGTGCCATTTTTATCACCCGTGTACGACACTTATTCTCAAATTTATGGCAGAGACAATTGAACTATGTTTCAAATCACTGGAAGTTATTTCTTACCGGGAATGCCTCCCTGCATTTTTTCACCTCACTCTTTCTATTTTTATTCCATTACTATTGAAATACGTATATATTACCAAAGCTGTAAATACATGTCTGCTCAGAAAATGTCTCCAATAGTCACCCTGGTTTATCTTGTAAAGATGGATTCTTCAGCAAGAACCAAGCATTCATTAAAGCCTTGGAGTTATGAAAATGATACTTGGAAGCAAAGAGTGAAGTTTTAACAATATCCTTTTAAAATTGAAACAGCCAATGAAGAAGAGCTACACTGTACCCAGGTGGCTTTCTCTATGACAGGAATGTAAGGAGTAGGTCCAGCAACAGCTGGCAAGAGGTCACAAAAGGACAGTTCATTTTCTGAGCATCAGGGGTAAATATAACTACTGTAAGGGCCAAAAATAAGATGCAAGCAAAATTAAACTCATACACTGGATCTGCTGTCTTGTAGTTTCCCTGCCTTGCCCTCTTCTGCATGCCATTTCCAGGACGTAACTGAACAAGTGGGCAAACGATATTAACTCAAATAAAGAAAAAAAAAAAAATCACATTGAAAAAAAACCGCAATTTGGACAACATGACTCAGCATTTAAACAAACTCAGTAATCTCGTGGTGGAAACGGTCTACCACAAGAATGTTGTTTTCTGTTTAGTTCTGGGGTCTTGTTTAGTAGAACAAGGAAAATGGAAATTGGGACTGGATATAAGGTTCCGTATGAACTCAAGAAAGAGTTTTATGCCATTTTCATAGCAAAAAAAAAAATCTTTGTGACTTTTAAAATATGAATACAAAAAAAAACCAAACTGGAAATACTGCAAAATGTGAAAAGAAAAATAGAATTTTTAAAAAAGTAATAGGACCCTTACTGTAGTCACAGGTATCACAGAGAGTGAAGACATAAACAGTAATGTATCTAATGATCATGACACCATCAAGAACTCTTACAAAATAAAGAATTCTTAATTCCAACTAAATCTCCATTACTGGGGGGGGGGGGGGGGGGGCAGGGGGATATATAAAATTAAGATTTTTATTTTTTTTTTTCAATCAAGACAACTGAAGCAACGAGTCTGATTTGTGTTACTGGAAAAATAATATGCCTCTGGGGAAGAAGCAGCCTCCAAAATCCTCCTCAGCTGTGGAAAAGCCAAAACATAGGGCATGCATCAAAGAGTAAGGAACAGTAAAAATGAGCAGGCCTCCAACTACTTACATAACCAATAATAATTTGACAAATAAACAAACACCACACAAGTAATATCCTATTTTGTCAAACACCCACAGAATGGTCCTGAACATACAAACATGACAGGGGATACCTTTTCAAAAGAATAGACACAACAGGGCTAGGCTTCCTTCACTAAATTCCCCAAAATCTCAAGCATCATCTAGAAGGTTCAGAGACATGGGCAGGGAAGAAATAAGTTACATACACTGCCACACACCTCCCAGGTGTAAAGAGGAAGATAGGAACAAGATTACTTTCTCCTTCCACCCAAAGCTCAATCCATGACCAGAGGACCCTGTTTCTGTCTCCAGTGTTTCCTTCCCACCACTTGAACAAGTCAGAGGACAGGATTGTGAAATCCTCAACGTCTTCTGCCTTAAGCCTATTGCCACACTGACCTTTCCCCTTCAACTTTACAGAAACAGCTTCCTCCTGTTTCCAGCTAATGCAGTTAGCCCTGAGCTCAAGCTGTGCTTCTGCCTGGAACGTTTCAGTGCCACTGACATGCAACTATAATGACCCTGCCAGCATGTGTGACAGAATTTGTTATTACGTTACAGATATAATATTGTTTAGGTTCAAAGAAAAGCACTCCCAAGTCAGAAAGTTTCCCGTGCAACTTTAATTCATCCCCTGGTGTGTTTACTCCCATTATCACCATGTTTAACTACAGGAGCACTTAGTATGTTTTCCAGTAGGACCCTTACTTGTCCAGCATAGTGGCTGGACAGTACTCCAACAATCAATCAAGGCTAAGGAGGGATAAAGAAATCCATATGATTACTCCTCCACTTGTTTCAGGAGTTGGGAGTTGTAGGCAAAAAGGCCAAGGAGATGAAGAAGAGCACAATATTTATGAGATTTTGTATCTGTCACTGCCTCACTGCTATGTGAATACTGGGTTAAAAAAAAATGATGCTTCTTGCTAGACATTAACTGCATATCCTCAACAGAACCTGATATGAAGAAGTACCCAGCACTTCTAATGGCCACTGAATATAGATACCCATCTCACTTTATTTACTGGAGAAATTAGTACGGCATGGAGACAGGTGAATTTGAATTCTAATTCTGTTCCACCATTGATTATTTTTTGCAACCCCAGATCACATCTTGTTTATTACACTAATTTTACAGACGGGAAAACAATATTTCCTCATCTCAAAGAGGTGCTGAATCAATACTTGTGAGCCATTAAAATAATACATTAAGAAGCACCCTCGAAGAAGAGCATGCAGAAATTAATAACTACCTACTCACTGCAGTCCTTGTATTGTGTAAGAGTTGCTTAATGAATAGTAAAGATATTACAGAGCTCCCTTCCTTCCTCCATTACCATACATCTTCACTACTTGAATAGCTTGAGCAAAAAGAAGCAGGAGACTACATAAATAAAGATTAACAGAACCTAAACATGTCAGTAGAATTGCTCATACGGTCTGAATTACTCCAGTTTCTAAATTTCATGCACTTAACTGCTCACCTTAACAAAGAAACAAAACAAAAAAAAAAGGGGGGGGGGGAAGGGACGAGACGAGAGGTTAACAACACACAAACTGTAAAAAGTAATGTCGTATTTGTTTTAAAAAAGATTAGTGATTTTTTACATTATACAACCAGAATTACCCTTAAATTTATTTCCCTTTGATAATTCTGCAAGTCAGAAGTAAAAGTTACAAACTGTTAGTTGTTCCTCCCTACCCCATTTCCATCCTGTTGATTTCTGGTTACTCCATAATTAAGCTGCCATAAAATTAACAAGTGTTAAGTTAATTTTGCATTGAGTACCAGACCAGACTTGTGTATGAATGCAAATTAAGTTGAAAATACTACCTTTATAATTGTAAAGATGTATTACGTAGCATTTATGCTACCGTAATAACAAAGATTTAAAGATCATAGGTAAATCATTCCATTCTTTGCTTCAGTTCTATAGACAACACTAAAGAAACCACCTCATTCCAGAAAAGCTGAAGCTGTACACACAGTACAACCTAGGGGGTTGTACCTAGATACCTAGATATTTAACTTAAGTCATTGATCATAGTGACTCTGAAATAACATACACACATCCCCCTTGAGGGAAAACAGGTGTTCTCAGTTTCACTTCAAATTACAAACTTTTGTATCACTCTTCCCATGGTAGACTGGATAAAGATGGGGAGAAGAACAAGTTTCAAAAATGAGGCACTATGACAAACAAATCACAGTCTTGAATGATTCCACCTGCATCACACCATTCCCTAAAAAAAAAAAAAAACAAATAAATCCTAGAAGCACTTAAAACATTGAAGCATTTCAAGATCAGCTTCACCTGACGACTGGAATATAGCTCTGAATCACACACACACTTCCTGCGATCAAAAGCTTCAGAACACAGTAATGTCACAGAATATATCAGCGTTTTACAAAGGCTATCTAAGGCTATTTTTACTTTTTTTACTATTATTATTAAGAATCTATGCCATAATAAGAAATCATCAAAAACCTTTTTTTTCTGGTGACTTTTGATGCAGATTTTACTACAGGCGGTATGATTTGTAAACAATATACTCACCACAGCAGTTAACAAAACACTTAAGACAGTTGGCACAATTGCTTTAAAGATGAGAAGATGTGGTAAGAGCAGAATGTTTGAAGCACTAACTGTTACAATCAAAGTGTTACAAAAAAGAACAACCTTCAAAGGTGATAAGCTACTTTACATTCTGCCCAGTAGTGAGTAGTCGATTTCAGCGGGAAGATTTTGAAAAGCATTTGGATGACTTAATCAGAGCTACACAAGTCCCAGTGGCAGAAACAGAAGCTCCCAAAACAGACTCCCACTTATATTAAAATTGTTTCAGGATAGCAAAGCCTTTTATCACTTTTTCCTCTAGGTATAAGAAATCCCAGACTGGAAATGAACAGTTTATTTTAATGAACAACACAAAATAAATTTCAAAAGTGAAATGTACATGAACATCACTACCGGTATTTTTAAGTCCCTACTAACACCATTGCTGATAACCTTTCATGGTGAGAAATCGTCCCACTCCTGTGCTCCAACATACCCGTAAGGGCATGGACAGCCGGAGTCAGACGTATTTGACTGATATGACAATATGCCAGCAATTCAGTGATATCTTAACTCACTTCCATATCGTTAGCCTCGGTTGTTTAGCGGGAAAGTTGGGGGGGGGGGGGGTTGTTGCCGTTAATTCGGGGAAAGGGCCTTGTTGACACCGGAACAGCACGGTGCAACGCAGCCTGAAGGGGAAAATTCCCACGCTCCTTACTCCTGCCCAGAGGCAACGGGCGGGTGCGAATGCCCAGCCGCAGCCCGACGGCAGAGAGACAGGCCAGGAGCGGGACCTCGCTCCTTCCTCATTTCGGGTGCGGCGAGAAGCGACGGGGAGGGAACCGCAGCCCGGCGCCGGAGGGCGGCCGCTGCCAGGGTACAGCGGGAGGAAGTAACCGGGAAAGAGAACTTGACGAGGGGAGGGAAGCCCTGAACACACAAAGTGGAAGCGAGGCACGCTCCGGCGGGGATGCATCTCAAGGGGCTGATTCCCCTGCAATCCCCGGCCGCGCCGGCTACTCCGGGCCGTCACACCCCCTGCCGGCCCGGCCCGGCCCCCCTCACCGCTGGCCCGTCCCCCTCGGCCGCCCCTCCGCCCTGCTCACTGCCCGCCCCCCCAGGAAGCACTCCCTCCCTCCCTCTCTCCCTTCTTTCCTTCCTTCATTCCTTCCTTCTTCCCTCCTCCTCCTCCTCCTTCCCTCCCAGCCGCCGGCCGGCCGTACCTGCGAGGAGGCTACAGACCTCGTTGGGGATGGCGAGTGCGCCGTGCATGGCGGGGGCAGCCGGGGACACCCCGGGGCAGGACTCCAGGGCTAGTCCCAGTCCCAGTCCCGCCAGGGAGGAAGCGGAGGCTCCACCCCCCGGCCGCAATGACACGGCCAAGAACCACAGGGGCGGGGCTTTCTGCACCGGGGGTGGAGCTTACCGCAACGGAGGCGGGGCTTGGCGATGCTTTCTCCGCCTTCTGCTTTCGCGCATGCGCCTCATCCCCACTCCCGATGTTTACACCCGCGGCTGAGGGTCCCCTTAGCAACGCCCCGCCGAGAGGGCTGCATCCCACGTGACCCCTGCCGGCAGCCATTCAGCGTGAGAGCGCGGCGTAGGCCCCTCCCTCCTGCCAGAATCCAACATGGCGCTCAGCTTTAGTCGTCTGCTCGCCTCCGCCCCGAAGCCCAGCAGAAGTTGGCTATTGGATAAGAGTGCCCGGAAGTTCCTCTCTGATTGGTTCATTGATTGTCCCGCCCGAGCCTCAGGCCCTTCCCGAGCTGAGCGTTGGTGGTTCCGGCTTCCCCTCACAGCCACAGATTGGGGCGTAGCCGGATATGAAGAGTGATAAATGTTAGACCTGGTTTCTCTTAAGTACTTTTCCTGCCTGCATTTGGAGCACGGTGCTGGCTTCAAATCACTTGATAGCCGGTGGGATGGCGCTGTCCAGGAAACAAGGTTCTTTGCCGGTTTCACCTCTTCCAGCCCGCCCTGCTGTCATTGCTAGAGCGTGGGTTTGGGGTAGCAGACCTGGTGTCGTTGCCAGACTGAGGGGTTGGGGTAGGCCACTGCAGCCCAGCCTAATGCTGCAGCTGTGCGGTGTCCTTGTGTTTGCAGCTGGCAAAATGAAGCCAGAGAACTTGAGGAAATCGCATACACGAGTGAGGCATGCAGTGAAATAAGAAACGGAAAGTGAAGCGGTGGCAGCTGGCCTGTTGGTCTGATGTCTTAGCGCACATGCGTGGGCAGCGGCAGGAAGAGATGCTGTTTCTAAGCAACGCGGGTGGGCTGTTGGAACGGACAACTTTGTGCAGGTTTTGCTTATGGCGCAGCTTGGATATACTTCTCCCACAGATCTCTAGTCATATGTATTTGGAGCACATCAGTGATGTAATATGTTTACTGTAGAAATAGTTAAAGTAAACTCTGACCATGTGCCTTCTGTGACCTTGGTGGTTTTGGCTGTATCTGTGTTATTACTGGAGAATGATGTTTGTGTTAGAGCTGCAGTTATGTTAGCACAACTGTATGTCATACCACTATAGAAAAACAGCAAGGAAGAGAAGTTACACTTATGAAATTCCACATTTATACTACTGTAATTATATTACCACTTGTGGCACAGCTGGCAGTACAGCTGCATCAATCAGGTATTAAACAGTTTTTCATTTCTGCTTGATGTAGCTGTGGCACCTGAAGTTTGCAGTGTAGGTATGGTGTTAGGTTATATTGTTCTCCTGACCTCTCACATCTCTTTTAATTACATGGAACAACTCATTTCAAATACATCTGTGTTTTCAAAGCATTGCAGCTTTATTACCTGGTTTTATGGCCAGCGTGAATGAAACTCAAGCAGTTAACTAACTGACCTGTATAATGTCACATAATGATTTTTATGTTATCTAATTTCAAAATAAACATGCACATTCATCTGGGTGCATATGTGTATAAATATATCTTGCCTCTATTTATATAAACACCTACTATCTTCTGGTATGAAAACATTTGATTAATTTTTCAGTGGTTAGTAAGGAGGGCTCTTTGGGCTTACATTAAATTATGCATTTCAGATGTGCAGCCTTGGGAAACTGCCATAAGGAATGGGAAAATGGCTTGTACTTTAATTTGCTTGCCCTTTTTCAGGTTAATCATAATCCTACTTTCTTGTGTTGACTTTATGGCTCCATCCATTTCTGTTCCAGAAAAGTGTCACTTGAATTCTGCTGTAGTCTTTGTTTTGCGATCACTTTTCCTGATAATTTATTCCATATGTTTACCATTTGTGTGGCCTTTCCCTGAGTTTCAGAACACAAAATGAGAAGAAATAACTTACCTTTATTATTCCCTTCTCCCATCTCCCCCCCCTTTTAGTCACTATGGGGTCATTTTAGTCACTGTGGGGTTTTTCTACTCATTTTAGTCACTATGAGGTTTTTCTACTCTTTTTTTTTTTTTCTTGAAAACCTCCTTGTTGTTGCACTGCAGACCAGTCCATTACACAGTTAGCAAGATTTGTGACCCAAGCCTATTTTAAGCCTTGTTAAGTTCCAGATTTACTCATAGTTCCCTAATTTTTAAATCTACTGCTAATAGGAAGCATAATTCAAAACAGACTCCTTCACTGAAACAAGTCTGGCTTCAGCACTGTTTCAGCCTGGTTTCTGTGGATTCCAGAGCTTGTGTCTCATCAAAACCAGACATGCTGCCTCTCCTAATCAGGCCCATAGATCAGGGGTTCTTGATGTGTGGGTAGCAACAACACAGGGAACACACAGAATTCTGTTGTCCTTCTGTGTGGGGAAAGCTAGAAAAAAACAGGACTTCAGGAGGAATAGCCTACCTGAATCTGCAGAGAGCCTACAGTAATGCAGCTGTGGGAAGAATAAAGTTTCCCATTAAGGAGCAGCATCATTGCCGCCTTGCTCCCCTGAGGAAACCCAACATCCAGCATGCTGGGAAATCCAGTGTTTTTCCATGAAACGTTCCACTTTCTGCAGCCATGCTTTTAGACTTTAGATTCTAGGAGAAGAAGGAAACAGGACCTACATGCAGCTGCTGCTGGTTCTCTACATGTCCTTTAACAGAAAATTAATTGGATTACAGAGCGTGCTCCTTGCACTGCTTCCTGCACTATTTCACACAAGCTGTGGCAGCCCTTTTGAGGCTACTCTGTGTTCACATCTGTTTATCCCGTTGGCTGCTTGTCTTCATTTGACAAATGCAAAACAAAATAGCTAGTCAATAATCAGAATATTTATAATTTTTAATTATTTAATTACATTAAGTAGTAGTTGGCAAAGATTCCTGGCATGCACATATAGCTGTTAAACAGAAGGAGCACAGACTTCTTTTACAGAAGCGCTTTCTTTATGAAGAAGTGCAAAAAGTTCTGGGTTTGAAAAAAATTAGAAAATTAGGTCATTGAATGACAGTGCTCTACACATGGCAACTCTTTATGCATTTTGACTGTGGCTGTGGTGCCTCTAGCAGTGGAAAAGAGCCTCTGAACACTTTGTCCTGGGGCAAAACATGGTTAACGTTTCCTTAGGATTTGCTATACTGCTCAAATTAAAATGATTTCCTCACAGGCAGACTTACATTCAGGACATCACAGCAGTTGTTTTGAGAATAAGTTTACAAATTAGCTTTGAAGCATAAAGAAGAGTTAGTACTTCATGTAACAACTCATTAAAATTTTGTGTATCATCTTCTGTTCAGAATCCATTTCCATGAAAGCTTCCTATTTTGCTGTCCTCTCACCAGCATTTTATACAGAAACAAAATCTTTGAAGCATTCAAGTATTGTTTGCACAGTTGGGTTGCACTGGCTGTACTTCGTTAGGATGTGAAAACATGGTCCTGCACTTAGAATTCAGCCATGGAATTCAGCCCATGAACATGAGCTGAACACACTCTTCAATTTATGGGATGCTTTGATGACCACCTAATGGAACTAAAATGTACTCAGTGAGACTGAAAGTTTTGAACACTGAGTGCTTGTTTCTTTGTTTATAAGATGAAAAATTGCTTTTTTCTACACAATTTGGAGACCTTAGTGTCACTGTTTCATGTCTGAGTTACATATCTGGTGTACTTTTCTGTGTTAAGGTGACATGCCATTTATAAAAAAGATTGAGAATAGTCCCCTTAATCATTTGCTATGCGCCCTATCATGACTACCTGCTCAACCTTCAGAACTATGATTTTTGATGCTGAAGTCTTCACCTTTCCGAAGATCAAGCAACAAGGGCATAATTCTTCATTTTTGTATTTGAATATATTCCAGCAGTGTCTAATTTTACCTAACTAAGAATTACCTCTGGAAAGATTGGTGTTTACATGATCAAAACTACAGGATAATAAGTATATCTTTGAATGATGTTTTCTAAGCATTACGTGTTATGAGAACATTTTTGCCTAAGCATTTCTTTTTACCTGAGCATCCATTAGTTTGTATAGGATTGTGAATTATCCAATATTTTATTAGACAAAAAAAAAAAAACCGTATCTTATGAAGTTCAAATTCAGTGTCTTGTTTAAAAAAAATCTTATTAAAAAAACTCATATCAGATAAAGGCTTCAGAATTTCTCTAAGATCCTGTTTTGAGGTGATTTTCCAGCTGGATTGATTCAAATGGAACATCCTGAAATTTAGTTTTGGCACAGGTGTGAGATTTCAGTGGATATTTTGTCTTGCTAAAGTCTATGAAAGCAAGCCAAAGGTAACTCCCCAAGCATCACAGAAGATGACCTCTGCTGCTCACCATGCAAATACTTCCAATGAAGTGTGGAGACGACTGGATGAATAGGAATTGTGAGGTTTCAGCTCAAACTAAATCTGTTTGTTCCTGTTTGTATCCAGCCCTTTGTTCTTAGACATCTTAAATCAAATACTAAAGGAATAAAGACTCCTCCTCTCCCCATTTCTCCTCTTCAAGATGTATGGAGATGCTCTGATGGGTGTTCTGCAGCTGAGCATAATTTTGGGAAAAAATAGGGGAGGGAAGCTCTATTTGACTGAAGTTAGATTTTGTATAAACCTTTCATTATCCCCTATATAACCTCAATATCTAATTATAATTTTGGAGCAATAAAGAGTGGATAAACATGCATAAACATCCTGTTGCATTCTCCATGTCCTGGGTTCAGCAGTAGCACTGCTACTAGCAGTAGTACTCGTAGTAGTAGTCATAGAAGTAGTACTCCAGAAGTAAAAGCGAAATATCATTCTTCGAAAGGTAGATGAAATAACAATAAAATCTAGATAACCTCTGATCTAGATTTAGTATTCTTTCTAATTCTTTTAGCCTGTAGTTAACTGTGATATAATGCATTGAGCCACATTTAAAACAAATTATACCATAGGAAATGGGATTAATGAAGAATACTTTTCCGTGCATTTCCATATGAAGATCCTGTATTCTTTCCTTATTGCGATAATATCACTTCAATCCCCTGTGCCATAAGACACCCGCTATCATCTGAGGCACAGCCCTCTTTTTTTCCCTCCATGCCTCTTACTGTATCAGTGAGAAGGGGGGCAGCGTTTTCAGTGGCCAGTTTGGAGGGATTGCTGTGCTGTTTGACCTTTCAGCACACTTCTGCTGGTTGACTAGCCTGCATGCCAAACAGAATATGTACTCGCTGAGTCTGGATGGCAGTCCTCTCTGCAGTGGCGTCATTAGCCTGTCTGTCTGTCCGTCCTTCATCCAGCACCTGCTTTTCAAGAACTTTTTAAGAAGGTAATATCTGAAGACTATAGCTACCAGATACAATGATCAGATTTCAGGGAAAAATCAATAGGTGGACAGGTTTCCTTGGGTAATCCAGAAAAAAATTGTTACTTTGAAGTCTTGGAGGTAAATGTGACAATAATTAGCAGAAGCCTCGAGGCACAGCCAGTTTGCGTGCCTGTATGCTAGTCATGTGTTTTGCGAGGAGCAGAGTAATTCCCTTTTTCAAGGTCCCTCATCTGTACATTGTAGAAGCAGCAGCAAGAGTAGATTTGAGGGGAAAAGGGGGTTTCTAGAGTTGCAAAACTTTTCTCTGTAATGCCACATTTCCCTTCACAAGGAAAATAAAACAGCTCTGGTTTTCACTTTGGTTTGAAGTAGAACTGAATCAAAATCAGGGTAAAATATAAATAAATCTTTTGCAATAAGCTACAGAGTACTGGCTCAATGCCTCTAAATTTCCAGTCTTTTAACTGAAACAAAGAACTTCCTAAACAAATGGCACTTCTCAGAGAGACACATTGAAAACCTCCACTAAACATCAGTGAAGTGGTAAGCTAAGAGTTAAAAAAGTTAAATGGAGCTGCTGTGTTGTTTTTAAAAAGTCGAAGTGCACTTCAGAAGAGTGCTTCCATCAGCCTGAAAAATGAATATATGACGAATTATGGTCTAGCTAACAAGAAGAGCTAAATGTTACATCATATGCATAGGCATTAGCTTTCCACCTTTCTTTTTAAAACAGCTCAAATGGATTTTTATCTTAATGTGCTTAACTCAGTGTTTTTCCTTGCAGCATTTCTAGCTTTTTTATTAGTTTTTGCTACCCATATGTGATTGCCACAAACAGCAACAAATCCAGAAAGTGTCATAAAATTTCAAATTAAATAGTTGTTCTTGTAGTCTGAATTCAACATTGTTTCTGGGAAACATAGATGAAAATCTTCTTCAGGCTCATATAGAAAGGAGTGGTCCAAATGAGGCAGATGTATAGGCTCATTTCTTGCCATACAAACTAATTTTCTCTACAAGAGGAGCATCAATTACCTTGTTTGAAGTGATACATAGATATGTAAAATATCATGCCAAATAAGAAGCATTTGATGTCTCCACTAGAAATTTCATTTGATACCATTTTATTAAAGTGCTCAACTGATAAACTTCACCTCGATGGATTTAGTTTAAGCTGTGAACTAATACTTTGTGAAATAAAGAACATTGAAAAACTCCTAATGGTAATACACTTTATTTATAAAGTGTCTTCTGGGATATCACATGGTTTACAGTGAAACTACTTAATTAATAAAATAGCTTTTCTCAGCAAGTATTTCTACAATAATGTCCATAAACTACAGTGTGCTTGCCTAAAAGTATTCCAAGACAATCATGGCAATATGCTAAAGGGGGCAAGCAGACCCCAAGCCAATATTGTCTCACTTTTTTTTTTTCCCCTCTTCTTAATTTAATAAAAAGCTCTGAACACAGAGACTGATGGGTTTTCAAGTTCTGAATGATGGGGTGTCAATTGATCCTGGTACTTTATAGTTCCAGACACTTGAGGAGCTAAGCACCTTACAAACACAACCAAACCAGAAATCTTACAGGGTAAAGAGTAGTTACTATCAGCAGGCTGTAGAAGCAGCACCCAGGAGGAGAGCTGGCTTTGCCAGGATGACAGGGGAAGTATGCAGCAATATGTGGAAATCAGCCAAATCACAGAAATCCCAAAAAAGTGCATCCACTGCTGGGTCATAGCACCCCTCCAGCAAGCCACTGTAAAATCCTTTGGCTGTCACCAGCTCACCGGATCATTTGGTTCCTGTCCTTCCTGTGAAAGGTGTTATGTATAGACTTCTTATAACCCTTCAGTCCCTTCAGTCTCTGCATTCTAGGACTACCTGACATTCCCACGAGGCACAGTGCCGTCCTGCTAGCTTGGCAGAACTACTCTACCACTAGTTTTGCTGCTTCATATCTGTCCCAGGCACGAGCCTGATGCCAACATAATCAATGCTATTAACAGCTAAAATGGTAAGAAATGTTGGAAGAATGATACACTATATTTCATTTAAGAAATCAAAGCACACAATATAAGACTCCTTCCACATGATTGCGTTTGTGTTCAGAGACATCTGTATGTATCTTCCCACATGTGTGGATCTTCCCACATTTCCTGGCTTCACCTCAGCCTGCTCACCTATCTATCCTTGCAATTCCCAGTGAGGCTGCTGACCTGAAAATCAGCTGCCAGTTCTGTAGTGTCTGCTGGGCAAATGTCTCCATGATGTATAAAGCATATAAATCCATAAAGTATGAAACTGTTGTGCTTTCGTCTTACACTGCTGAGCATTAAAGATTCAATGTCCTAGACCTAGTCACTGACAAATAAAAGAAAACAAGGCTAGGGCAAGGAAGGGAGTCTCAACTCTTCCCAGTCAACTGCTGGTAAGCTTGGTTTTGCCTAATACACTGATCCATCTTGCCCATTTCTGCTTAAAAGTTTATCAGTGCAATTATTCCTAATGAAAGTATTAAATACAGTGCCAAACTCATGAGCTAGAGGGCTGTTTTTTCAAGTTTTTCATTACCTACTAAGTAAATTAATTAATGCAAATGAAACTCTTGTGTCATAAAACCTCATCCTGCTCTAATTGAAGACAATGGCAAAACTGTCATTGACCTCCATGGGAACAGGTTCAGGCCCATAACTTTCATACACTGTACATTAAGAGACATAATCAGAAATACTATCTTCTCCCATTAAAATGATATATAGTTATAGCATGACAAGTAGCAGCACAGAGACTCATCTGATGGGTGCAATTAGAGGTTTTTAATGACAGGTTAGGTATGTTTAATATGCAATTCCACATTGCTGTTACAGTATCAGATTCTATTCAGGATCTTTACACATAGCATAACTGAGTTCAGAGGCAGATGAATGTTCCCAGTATTTCAAATTCAGCAGTTTTGCTGATTTAGCACCTTCTGAAGCATGCACCATGTGGTGAACAAACACTACAAGCAAAGATGTTTTCCACTGAGATTTGCCAGGGATTTAAAACATTAACACTTTCCTGATCTCCTTACAGACAGAAAAAGTGTTGTTTTCTGTTTAGACACAGAGAACTGTGCAATCATTCTAATAGGTATCATTTCATTATCTCTGAAGAATTCAGGTGTGGAGCCAACTCCATGTATTAGTTAATAACCAATCCATTACTTGATTAACTGATTTATATGAAGAAAGCTTATCATCCGTAGATTTGTCTGCTTGGAATTAAGTCGAAACAAGATATTGAAAAGATAATTTTTTTCAGGTTTCAATATCTTACAGAAAAATCATTGTGGCAGATAAGAATGAAATAGACTGAAGAGTAATATGTGCCTTAACAATAGCAGATACTATAAACCCATAAAAACAATGTAAAAATAACCCAAGGCACCACTAATGAAGTGTGAGTCAGTGCTTCCAGTAAATTCATGGCAACTGCAAGCAACAGGAAAAGAGTTGTCTATCTCAAAGCATTGCCAACTTACTGTAAAGACTTGATCCAAAGGTTTTGAATGTCTCATGTATATAAGATTGCCAGTTCATATCCATCTATATGGTCATATTCTCTTTGGATTTTTCTTTGTCCCCCATAGTTATCAGTAGCTTCTTCAGAAAGTCATCACTGCCTGATATAGTAAGATATAGGAATTATTTTATGAGCTGATATGTTTCTTTTCTTGACATAATGTTAGGAGTGTATTTTGTCCAGGAAGCCTGAAGCTAAATACTCCAGCATTCATAAGCCATGCCAGGGATTCTTGGAAACACCTGCACCTTGCAGTTATGCAAATGCCTTTGAGATATGTCAGAACACTGTTTATTTGCACCATACCAACAGCATGTCATCTGAATTAATTTTCACATTCTTGTCCTGATGGGACATGGTTCTAAATACAAAAATTGACATATGTGAGTGCTGTGTGGTTAAAGAGGTATTGATGCTTCCCCCAAGTTACCCAAAAGATCCTTGCAGGCCAATTACAGGATTAAACTAAGATACCTTGGTGAATTACATATTAAGAACCCCAGTTCACTGATGTGTATATTGTTTCACAGAGATGCATCCAGTAGTGACGTGAGTGGGCTGAGGGTCAGACATATACCAGTACTAGAGTAGTATCATAGACTTAAATAAATGCAATACAGAAATGCTTCTCAGATCTGTCCTGCATGACGGCCTACACCTTGGGGTGAAAACCCTTTGTGGGCAGGTCCTTCACTCCTTCTTCAACCAAATCAGGTCACTTGGAGAGCAGAAATGAGGTGGGAAAGACCATGTTCACCTGTAGTCTTTCAAAACATCACTAACTTTTTGTTTAAAATGTCAGGAACATAATAATAGCTGGTGCTGGAATCAGAATCAGAGAAGATTCAGGCTATATCACATGTACCTCGAGAAGGCTGTGACAAGATTTGTTCATTTCCTATGTTTTGGCTTCATGACATACAGATTTGAAGACTCTGTTACTCAGAAGGTTGTCCATTTTCCTCAGTCTCTCTCCCCTCCATATGTATTTTTCTTTCACTTGTGTGACACTATCAAAGAGTCTACCTTCAGTAGATGGCTTATCTGAAAGCAGGACTGTAGGAGGAGGACCTGATCTGTATATTTTTGTCATGTTTCATGACATATTTGTCTGAAAGGGGTGGAGATGATAGACTGGTGGGCATAGTGCTTTTATGACACAGATTTCTAGTTTTATCAGCTTTCTATAAAAGAGAATAAGTAATGGTGTCAACCTAGGCATTTGCTTCTAGATGTTCTAGATGTAAATCAAAGAGGAAAGTTGAGATAAAATGATTTGCTTTCAGTGGAGGGAGTATCCCTGTTACTGGGTATTGCTTGCAGAAGACACCTCTGAGGGACATGGGTAGTCCTGTCAGCCCTGTCTATTCTCTTACAGATTATATCACCTTTTTTATAAATGAGTACTTTTACAAGCACTGTAACTGTTTTTGTCTTATGATTGATTATGAGCTCTGAGAGAAGTTTGTTCACAGACTGGCACATATTAAAGATCCTGCTGTCTCCAGTGTGGATTCTCTTAGGTCTTATAACTTTTGAACTCACACTCCAGCCTTTTCTTTGTCCAGAATTTATGGGATCTCCTCTCTATTTATCTTCATATTTTCATGAATTTTTGAATAATTTAAGTGTCTGTGAATCATTTCTTCTTTTCTAATGAGGTTGAAACTCAAAAGGTCCAAAGACAGTATTGGGTACATACATAGACATGAGCAAACGAATGTGTAGCACCAAGAACACCATATTCTCAGGTGGCTTTGTTAAAATGACATGTTGTGGAGAGTATATGCCTGCAGGAATTGCTGTCCAGTCACATGTTTGAAGCTGAACGTATTATCTTTAATTATAATACAATTGCTACCTGGGTTTTTTTATAGCTTCTGCCTGACCACATTCTAATGTGCCCATGGCAAGGAAAATATTGTTTCCATTCCAATTGGCATAATGAGAAAATGAGTTTAATGTGTTGGCTTTAATACAGTATTTATCAGAGGATTATCCTTTGAAATTGTCAGTTTATGGCATGATAATTAGATCTGGTACTTGAAACCTGTCAAGTAAAAGCAAGCTTTCTTCAATAATCGTATTCCTTTCCACTTCACAGGTGGGGCCTAATAAAGTGAACTACTGAAAAGTATTGAGGCAATAATAGGAGGCTTGGCTTTTCAGTACGTGCAAATAAGACTTCATCCCAAGAAATTGCTTGGCAATGTTTCCCATATACAAGATTTCTTCATGAGGTCATCCTCTCCCTTACATACTGAAAGGCAGAAGACTATGGAGCAATAAAGGATGGAGGGGAAAGGGCATGGTAGCATAGGTAATAATTAATAAAAATGTGGTTGGTATATAGGAAACCTTAAATATTGACTTCAGTCCAGTATATTCTGTTGAATGAGATATGGACTAGCTCGGCCTTACTTGCCCAGCTGGTCGTGTTCTATTTTACAATAGAAAAGCCTTTTCAATGTAAGTACCCTAAACAGTAAGATAAACTCTGAAAAGTAACAGGGGAAGGGTTATTCCACCTCGAGGAATGGGGAGGTAAAAAAGGTAATTGTTAGTTCTAAAATAAGGTCCATGGAGCAGCTGTTCCCTTGTTTCAGCTGGGAGCATCACACTATTGTCAATGATGGGAGTTGAGAGAGTTAGCATGAATATTATAAAATTCTTCCCAAATATTAATCTACTTAATATAGTGTCCCATTAATTATGTTCAAATGAAACATAGCAAAAGAAAGCCTTCTCATAGAGGTTAAGACTTTCATAAATTTAACTAACTCATTCCTTAATTCTAATTAATAGGACTAAGGAGTAATACTGCCTTTTTTTTCCACTGGCTAATAAAGAAGTTCTATCTATCTGCCTATAATAAGACAACACAGTATGCATATAAATGGCAGTATCTAAGATATCTGTGATCTTAGCTGCAGTGTTTACACTGTTTGGATTCTGGAGCCAACTAAATGCTCAAAGAAAAAAAAAAAACAAACCAGGAACAAAGTGAGCTAGCAGCAATGCAAAACTGTTGTTCAGAAGGGCCTGTTGCCAAGCTTGAGATCCTATCATGAGATTTTAATTGCCTTTTTTTTTCTTCTGGCTGCCAAAGGTTTTGGAGCCTACTCCAAAGAGGACTTAGAACAATGGCAGAGAGTCCCACTTAACATTGAGAATTCTGCACCTTATTTCCACCAGTGTTACAGGGCAGCTAGGAAGTGCTTCATATCATATGAGGTAAAGAATTTCATGTTTTCATTTAAGTTTTTTAAATTACTAAGTTTCTTCTCTTCCCCCTGCAATCACTGACCACATATTCTCATAATGCACTTGAAAGTCTCTTTCTCAAATATTTTATATATGTATACATATATATGTATGTAGAAGTTTTATCTTTTGCCCTTATAATTATTCCAATAAAACAAAAACAAATCCTGATTGCTTTTTCCATGCTACAAACTAGTTCCTGATTTAAAGTGCTATAAATAATACCCTGGACAGTTAATGGTGCATTTTAACCTTTGAGAGGGACCAGTGGTGTCAAACACTGAAGTAGCTGTGAATCTGAAGGCCTTACTGATTGCTGAGTTCATGGCACAGATTTTACTCAGACACATGGAAATATTCCATCAAAGCATGTTATTATTTTTGTTTAAAATCCACTTCATTATGCCTGTGAAATGAAACAGTCAAGTGTTGTAGCAGTTATTAAAAAACTCTCTTTCTTGGGCAAAGGAAATCACAAACCATTATGTGTTAAGATAACAGTCCTTATAGAATTTTAAGGGCAATAAATTATCATCAATACTAGATTCAAAATCCTGTGTATATAAGGTAATGACTTCTTTAAATGTGATCCCTTATCCACATGCAACTAGTTCTTCTGTTATTTTCCCGTGCTGGTGATTAATGGGGGCAGAGGGGACCAACCAGAAAGTGCAACTTCAAAATACTTTTTAAAATGTAAAATTCTGGTTTTGTGGTTTCCCCTTTTTAAATCATTAGGACCGGAGTCCACTATTCAGAAGAGCTTTGTCTGGATCTGTACAGCATTTTCTGCATTGCTGAAAACCCAGTATGACATACTACACTTTAAGTACAGTTAGGAGAACCCCTGTTTCAAAATCTTGACTAAGCCTTCTTTTTATTTAGCACAACTTATACTTAGAGATGCAAAATCATTATTTAGAAGCAAAACTTTTGTGGTGATTGTTCTTCACTCATGTGATTTTCCTTAGGTATACACCATAAACTTCTTGAGTAATAGAGGACTGTCCATCCCATATTGAAACACCTTGAATAACCAGATACAGTTTTCAACATCTTTGGCAGTGACCAATATTTTATACTTCAGAGGAAAGACAGAAACTTTGCAAATCCATAGAGTCAACTAGATGACTGTGCTGTGGTCATCTTATGCAGTGATATATGGGATTTTAATAACACATTTTATCATAAATTTTATTGCTTTGGTTATAATGCACATTCAGTGGGCTGACACTATAATACATGAGGTATATTTTCCTCTTATTCCTTCTTCTGAAAAAGAAATGTTAGAACTCTAGAGAGTGGCAACATGGCATGTAGTAATCTAAACTCTGTAGCAATTTTAGAAGGATTTAGGCATTGACTCACTCCACATCTTAAGATTAAATGATTGATATAATGAAGGCCCACTTTAAAAATTGACTTAGACAACTTCAATGACATTGACTTACAACAAAACTTAGGATCTTAAGTGCTCAAAATGCATCTAAAAAAGAGTCTTAAACCACGCAACACTGCAGGCAGCAATTGCTTGCCACTTTTAAAAATCTAGGTCCAAATTTGAATGAGTGCCTAAGTAAACATCCAGAACTTGGTTCATAAACTGAACTATGGGAAATCTGTCCTGAAAAACACCAGGGGTTTTCCCTACAAATATGCCAAAAGGTGTGCCTGGAGTCATTAGGGAACAAAGACCTGTCTGAGAAACATTATGAAGATTAATAACTATGCATACAAGATTGGAAAGGAGCAAGCAGAGGGCATTTTGCTTATTGCCCGTATCTATCTGGGACTGGGATGAAAAATAAATCAAATCCAGAAAGGTTTTCAAAGAGGTTTTAGAAAAAAATAAGAGTTGTAGCAGGGCAGGGAGAGTCCCAGTATAGGTACAGTCTTTCTTCCCATCTCCTGGAATATTTGAAAGGCCTGCTCTGAAAGCTGGAGGCTGACAGTAAAGTACAAATGTAACATTTCCATATTCATTTGCTGAAGGAATTTTTGCAGGTATCGTAGGCACTGAGAAGTCTTCATTTTGAAAATTTAGGCATGCAAGATGATGAGATGCATTAAAATACGTTACCTGGGTTTTGGCCATTTTGTTCTTTAAACTCATCAACCCACTTAGGGAATATTTGACATACCTGTGTAAATGGAAAACCTAGTGGAAGGCTCACAGCCTCCTTACATCTTTATTCCATTGCACTTGTAAGACATTAGGCACTAAATAAATTGAACAGTCTTTTGTTCTTACACCTTGAAGACAAACAATTAAGCACAGATGCATGCAGTGTAAAGTGAGAAAGTGTAGGTTTGGAATTCTTACAAGGAAAGGTTAAATTTCACATTCCCCCACAATACCATCTCAGGTGTATCATGTCTTGCTTGGAAAGTCTCAGCCCTTTGGGATATACAGCAGAAATTTTGGAACAGAAAGGAAAAGAGAGAGCTGTATGGATATAATGTCAGAGTCATGGATTGCAGTTACTTGGTTTGAACTCTAAAATTGTTCAGGTCAGATGTAACAAGATAAAAGGAAATAGATTCAATCAGTTTTAAAGCAGTTTTTCTGAGTTACTGAAACAAACACTTCACTGTTTTTATCCCTTTTGTTAGAAATAATGTAAAGAAAAAAGGTATCTGCACTTCACGGGGATGGAGTGTTACTGTTCAAACCCAAGTCGTCTAGAGGAGTGAATCCAGCATGGTTTTAGTTGTCACTGGCTGCAGAGGACTCTGGTGTACACTTGCAAAAGACAAGAAAAGAAGAATTTTTTAGTATGTAGCTAACTTCACTGTGAAGTATCGTTTCACCTAACAAATAATACCTTGATACCTGTTGCAGGATTAATCAGATTGGTGCATATTGACAGGATTGGACTCTGGAGGAAAACAGTCAAGGAGCCAGTCATCAGCTCTATTGCTAGACAGCTTTTTGGAAGAATTTATCCACAGGAACATGCATATAGTGCATACCTGCACTAGGGAGGATTTCTGTGCTTGGAGCATTTGTTGTTGGCTTTGCTTGAGGAATATGGCAGGGATGAGAAGGTTTAGTTCACATCAAAAGCTCTGCAACTGCCATCAGCAGAAGCTGCAGGGAAGATAATCTGAATCAAACCACATGCTCTGTCATGGGCTTAATGCTTCCCTGACATGACAACTAGGGGGATGGATCTGGTTTTGCAGCCAAGAGTGTAATCCTTGTGAAAGATTAAAACAAGCTTCAATATAGAATCAGGGCAAATCAGGTTTCACAACAGGTTAGAAATTTCCAGAAGAAAGTTCTTTCTCACTTTGGATTCTTTCCCCTTGACTTTTTCTTTATTTCTGTCATTATAATGTCACAGTCCAGAAGTTAGATAAAGAGATTGCATACAGAACTCCTCTATTCTGTAGGGTAATTGTGGCATTTGCCCTCATCATGTCCAGTATAGCTGGCTTTTTCTCTTTACACATTTCCAGACCCCCTAGGTTTTTTTTCTGTTCTAGTCTGCCCTTTAACAATGTTATCTTCCTTTTAGGACACCATTTGTCATTTTCTCCCTGCTTTACCCAAATAAGTGGAAAGATCCACACCATTTGCTGAACCATATTTAAGCTTTCCAAATGACCACTAATTTTAACATTGACTTATGGGAAGCAGTCTTAATGCTGAGTAGTGGTATTTGTGACTTTCATAACATTTCCAAATGTCAGCTGCTATCATTTTGCTCATAATTGGTTCTCATTACAACATTTATTTTCATAATTTTCATTTTAGAACCTCTGTAGTGTTAATAATAAAATGCAGGGAATGTTAAAAACATA
This sequence comes from Neopsephotus bourkii, assembly GCF_033783945.1. Taxonomy (NCBI): domain Eukaryota; kingdom Metazoa; phylum Chordata; class Aves; order Psittaciformes; family Psittacidae; genus Neopsephotus; species Neopsephotus bourkii. Next base: position 448,065 of record NW_026902130.1, on the reverse strand, counting down.
CAGCTCTTCCTGCGGATCTCCTGAGATGACTCTGTGGTGTTCTTAGACATGAAAAGATTCCACCCCATTTCTGGACAGCATGAAACATGTCATTAAGAGTGTATTTCTGGCATCTTTCAATGGAGTTAGTAATTGATGAATTATAGTATTATACAAGAAGCACAGCTGCTGTATAACACAAGAGTCTTACAGCTCAAAAGCACTCTACAAGAGAAAAGCCTTCAAAACATAAACCTTTTACTGTCATCTGCAGAAAACTGGACATTCACAATGTGCAAATGTCCAGGTTCTAAACTTGGAAGCTACATTAATGTGGCAGTTAAATTTACTAGTCTGAAAGCTGCACTTGTAAAATATTTATGAATACATGTGGTTGTCACTGCAAAGAAACTGCACTGTCAGCTCAATCTCTCTCCCTCTGATTGTTTCCTATCCCAGTCTTTCCCCACTGGACTGTATTCCACAAAATTAAAAGCATGAGCCTTACCTTATTTTAAAAATACCTACATGGGAGAAGTTACACTGTGAATAAAAAACCAAGAGCTGATGACCGTCATATCTTGGTGCAGTCGTTTTCACTGTTTTATTCACTAGGAAAGGTTTCAATTTAGTATTTTTTAATGGGAGATTAAATTAGGTTTTCACATGTCTGTGGTTTTTCAAATTAAAAAATGAAGTGTGAAGAATGATTTGAATTTTTTCCCACAAAATTTAAACTGTCCATTAAGTCATCAAGTGCACTGCTTTTGCATGTGCCCTGCATTGCTGCCTAACTGAGCTTTGTGTGAGAAGAGCGTTGAAAATTAGGCTGGAAGGATTAAAAAGTATGCTATGTGCTTTAAATATATATTGTACCTTTCCTTTTTCTTTGTCCCCAAAGGTCACAGCTTTCATATTTAAACAATTACTAATTTTACATTTATTCTCCTTATGATCATTCCCATTACTGGGGAATGTCCCCATCTGCATTTTGAATGGCTCAGAGTCTAAAAAGACTATACAAAAAAGGGAGCATAATGAAGAAATCTTCTGGTTTCCTTATCTAACAGCAAACTCACACCAGTGTGATTTTTCTTCAAGAGGTGTTCAGGAGTCGAATCTTTCTTAGTGTAATATTGAATTTTGGAAATTAAAAACTAAGAAATTGTTAAGTCTGGTCTTCCAGTTGCTCAGTTGTGATAGCAACAGTGGAATGACTGGACTTATTTAGTACATGCACATCTTCAAGCACTGTAGCCCGAAGTACCATTGAAATGTGTTTGCAAGTACCCATGCTAAAGCTTGGGGCTGAGGGAAGAAGGGTTCTCAGATGAGCTCTGCAGCCCATCTCAGCTCCCATCTACCAGTACAGGTTGTGGGACAACCAACCAGGAAGCAGCTTTGCAGTGAAAGGCCTCTGGGTCCTTGTGGGCACAAAGTTGCACATCGGCCAGCAGTGTGCCTTGGTGGCAAAGGTGTCCAACAGCACTCTGGTTGCCATAGGAAGATGATAACCAGCAGACTGAGGGATGTGATTATTCCCTTTTACTCAGAACTGATGTGACAACATCTGGAGTGCTGTGTCTGGTTCTGGGCTCCCGTGTACACGAGACACATGAGCATACCAGAGCAAGTCCACCAAAGGGCTGTGAAGACGATTAAAGGACTGGAGCATATGACATACAAGGAGAGGCTGAAAGCTAGGATTATTCAGCCTGAAGAAGGCTCAAGGTGATCTACACTAGAACAAATTGCCCAGAGAGTTCGCAAAGTTTCAATCAGAACTCAACTGGGCAGTATCAACTGGGCAATAAGAAACCTGCCTCAGCTGACCCAGCTCTGAGCAGGAAGGTTGCATTATATGATCTGCAGAGGTTCCTCCCAGCCTCAACCATTCAGTGGTGGCCAGAGTTTGACCACAGTCCTTATGGACTCTGGGATAAGACTTCAAAGTACAGAGAACATGGTTCAGAGTTTGTGTAGCTATAAATTTGGCCAGGGAACACTGCATGGATGTAGAACTTAGGACCTGGGAAGACCCTTCTCTAGAAGCATGCTCCGGTTTAGCCTCTTCTTAGTGCTTCTAGTACTGTGGATCGCTACAGTCCATTTTGGCTTGTCTCCTTCTTAACAGCAATGCAGGGATAGCTACTGAGCCCCTCATCCACATCATCCTATCTAAAAGGGAGAAAGTTACCTGGGGACCTGTTCTCATGGAGTCTCATTCACCACTGTCCTGGCTGTGAAGAGAGTATCACCAAAAACTGCAGACCATCTGGCACACTTCTGAGCTGGTGAAATGCTGACTGAAGTGTGGATAAAGAGCTCTGGCATGCCACTCCCTGAGAGTGCTCAAAGCAATATCCAATACAATACTGGCATGAGGGTGTGCTCTGCTGTGCAGAGACTGCATGTAATGAAATCCTTGTTATATAATTCAGCTGATGGATAGGGTTTGATGTACAGTCAACAACTGATATTTCCAGGAGTCAGTATTACCAAAATCTCTATTCATATTTAATTTTTCCCTGCACAGGCAAAAAAAACCAAAAAAAAACAAAAAAAAAAAAAGCAACTGCAGATGTCTGTGACACTTGAAAAATCAAAGTCTTCCAAAGTAATAAAGGCAATGCTCAGAAAATGTTATGAACAGTAGCCCAACTACAGTATTTCCTTTAAAGATACATCTGGGGTGAATTAGGGTGCTGCTAAAACTGTGGCACTGCTACAGATGTTGAGGTGTAAATGTGTTTTGCAGTGACTGTAGATATGAGATCAAGTATAATGCTTTTATTAGGAGCTCAAGCACTATATTTCCAGTAATATGGAGAATGACAGAGAAGAAAAGAAATGCCTTCTGAGTTTGAATTACAGCCACATCTAATGAAGTCAGAGGTGTTTTCACTCGACTTCAGTATTACTTTTCAACTCCTGCAGCTTAAATGAACCTGCTGATCATAACAGTAAGTATGGGCTCAAAGAATATCCCAAGAGGTGCCATTTGCCATTTGTCACATATTACATCCTTTCCTAATTTGTCCGCTTACCATGTTGCAGGATTTCACAGGACTGATGAAACCTCCAGAATTTCATGTTTCCCTCAGCAGTCTACAATAACGCTTAGTCTGAATGACATGTATTATTTCCTTGTTGAATGTGTAATGTAGAGGGTTTAGTAAAAGATTTATTGTAAGGAAAACTAGATGTTTTATTTCCAGCCTAATTGAATACATTATTGCTGAGTTTAAAAATGCTCTGGTGATATATTACATCTCAACACAACTGTACACATGAAATCTGCAGCAAGAAGGTTTATTGGACTACAAATCAGAATACAGCTGTTGATAAGAGAACTATGTAACTTAAGTTACAATATGTTACAATAAAGTTTCACTGTATAAGTCATAGTGGGAAATAAAATTCTGATGAAATAGTTAAGTAATGCTTCATTTTTTACTGACTGAAATAATGGCAACTGCCAGAATTCAAATCTTCCTTGTGTATGGGTGATAAAAAGGGCCATGGTGAAATCTCTCTGTCACAGTTACATGGAAAATAGTAATAAAGTTACTAATCCCAGTAAGGATTAATTGCAGAACAGCTTCCAAATTTGCCCTGGAATGGAAAGTCTGCTCTAAGCCATATTCATAACTTGCCCAAGTATTTGAACACAACGCAGACGAAGCATAGAGCAGTGGGGAGATACGAAATTCTCTCTTCCTTCAGCCAATGCCCAGCAGGCAAGGACTGCCACACAGCTCAACCCAGCACTGCCATCACACCCTTCCCATACCTTCCCACCAGGTTAGGGACTCAAGAACAGTGGAAATGCACATTGATCAGGAGCCTCTCTGCTTTGCATCCATTCAGCCTCATGGAAATTTCTGCAGCTGAATGCCTACAAAAGCAAGTGCTGGTACCCTTCTGCATATTGTAGTGCCATTTTGTGATAAGGTCAGCAATAGACACCCTGCTTTTTCCTAGATTTATGGATGGGGAATAGGAACCAGTGAATTGTCGTGGTTTAAGCCCAGCCGTAAATCAGTACCATGCAGTCTCTGTCTCACTCCCCCCCCTTCCCCCCCTCCCCCTCCTGCTCCCAGAGAGATGGCAAGGAGAATCAAAAGAATGTAACTCCCACGGGTGGAGATAAGAGCAGTCCAGTAACTAAGGGATAACACAGATCACTGCTGCTACCACCAATAATAATGATAAGGGAAATAACAAGGGAATAGAATACAGCTGGACATCACCCGCCGACCAATACCCAGCCTGACTGAGCAGTGATCTAGCCCTTCTGGGTTCTGCCAGTTCTGTAGAACTACCCCCAGTTCTACATCCTGGGCATGACGTGCTGTGGTATGGAATACCACTTTGGCTAGTTTGGGTCAGGTGTCCTGTCTCTGCTTCCTCCCAGCTTTACCTGCTCCCTGGCAGAGCATGAGACTCACAAAGTCCTTGGTCACAGTAGACATGACTTAGCAACAACTAAAAACATTGGTGTTATCAGTGATGTTCCCAGGCTGAAAGTCAAAACCACAGTGCTGCACCAGCTACTAAGAAGGAGAAAAATAACCGCTACTGCTGAACCCAGGACATGAATAGATTATTTCTACAGTAAAACTTTCTTCTAAGGCGTAAGTTGTGTTTACAGCATTTTATGCTGGGTTGAATTTCAGCTGAAATACTTTTCACTCCCCTCTTATCTTGTCTTCTTTGTTGTTTGGTTGTTTTTTGTCGCTTCCCCAGCCATGTATTTTCCAAGTAGCAGTTGGTTAAATTATAATCTCTGCTCAGAGTTTATCATTTCAGAAAGTCTGGAACATCACAGTGCTGCTTGCTCAGAGGCAAAGAGAAGCTGTAGCTGAGTCTGTGTGTTACAGCTTTCTGCCTATTCATCATACCTCCTGCTTTGTACCTGAGCTACCTGCATGGGTAACCAAGGAGAGAAAAAATAATAATAATTTAAAAAAAATCCAAATAAAGTTGTTCCAGAGGTCCACAAAACATGTGGGTCTGATATCTAATATGATTATGAATCTAGAACCATAACAAATTCAAGAACTCTGAAGGTAAATTAATCACATTGGAATTTATTATATAAATATAATAATTGTGTTGCAGTCCTACCTAAGAGTATTGGACCTAACTGAAATTGTAGCAATGAAATATTTATTCTATTCCACATCATTAATGTTGGAGTTCAGTGGGGGTCCTAAGATGAAAGTGATACAGAGATTTTCCAGATAGTATTTAAGCAGACTTTTAAGGAGGATGGACCACCCATCTAGCTTTAAGAATGTCCCCTCTACCAGGACAAGTTCTCTTCTTTTGCCAAACCATAACTCCAAGGATTAAATCCACACTAAATGTCTAAATGCCTACTTTCAGACGTTTGGTGAACCTAGGGGAACTGTTCATCTCTCCATGCTCTTTATCCACCAAGTCCTACAAGATGGCCCAGCTGCTCAGCCTGTCAAAATCTTGTCAGTCTTCCACTTCTCTTGCCAGTGCCATAATATTTCCATTAAAAATGAGAATCATTCATTGCACACTTGAAATACTTCACCACAGTGAAGAAACCAAAGGGTTGTGAATTGCCTCCATCACTTCCATCTGACTAGCACTGTTCTGTTCTCCCTTCCTGTGTTTTCATTACAGATACTACATGTGCCTTTACTTGACCAAATGTACATACTGTTAGCTACCACTGTTTCTTTTTTGTTTCCTTTGTTGTGTGTTCTCTTTTACTGGCTTTTTCCTTCAGCCAACTAATATAAAGTTACTTTCCCCTGTGCAAAGTGTCTTTATGTGCTCCCATGAACAATTTTCTCCATCCATTGTTTTAAGCAATTGATCCATGGGCTAAAATGGGAAAACAAAATAATCCCTCATTTAAATTATCAATAGAAAGGAATGACTAGGGGAAGATGTTGATCACTGCTGCTGCCCTAATCATCCAAAGTGTTAGTGCAATTCAGAGATGGGAGGAGGGGAAGAGATTTACAACTTTGGGAGCTCCCAGGGAAGGAAGTCTGTAAGGAATGGCTCCCATATGGAACTGGAATGCTTTGTACACCCTGGCTTAGCAATTAAATTTACAAGGTGTTGCTAAGTAGCAGTACCCCTGTAAACTCAGCAAACGCTGGAAATGCTGTTACAAAACTAGGGACTTCATTTATTGCTTCTCACATTTCAATAGGGAGAAGGACATTAGCAGAAGGTTGTTCTTTGTACAGACTTCCCATTTGGAGAGTTGGGAGGTGTATTCTGATAGAAGATCTGTGAGCGGATGCAGCATGACCCATTGGCAAAAGCAGGGATTTTAACAGGGAGGACAAAAGGTGGAACAAAACAAGCATTTGGATCTGAATTAGAAAATATGTGCCTAAAATGACTGGGCAGTCACTTACACACACGCACACACGTATATACATATGTATGTATATGCGTACTTTTCCCCTTGGAACAAAAACTGCCTTTTAAATTCTTCTCAGTCAAGTTTCACTGACAAACTTGCTTGACGGGCATCAGGGACCTGAAGCAAGGGAAAAAGTAGCCATCACTCATGCTTCATTGGATTTCTATGACAGAATGATCAAATCCTGTAGAACCTGGCATAAGCACATCATTATCAAACCCTGCTTTAGCATTTCTTAACTGATCACAGAGGCTGAGGTCCTTGGTGACTCCTGTTTTCTGGCACTGTTTGTAGTTATTTGACCTTTTCTCAGTGGATAATCCACACAAAAAGCCCTAATTACTTCCCCAGCTTTGAGCGGTCCAGCACTGTGAATAATCAATGACACTGATTTAGGTATTGCACAATCAGATGCTTATGGTGTTTAAAGAACATTTTTCCATTGACCTGTCACAGCCGTAGGACAATACGAAGCACTGAAGTTGCTGTTGTAATCACTAGCTGGCCAAGTGACCTTGGGGCTCTGAAGTTGATTACTAGAGCCTTGATTTGAACAGACACAACTCATTTTTAATGATTTCCTTATTTTTATTTTCTTAAAACAGCACTTAGGGTGGATCTAGCAAGATGCTGGTATACTGACAGAACATAAATGTAGCTGAGTGCTTTTTCTGTCTCAATATCACCTTAATTTTAATTTTGGCTGTTAGAAAGCATAGTGCCAGGGGGTATTTTTTCCAACATTTTATTTTACATTTGTATTTAAAAAAATAACACAGTCGGGCACCTGAATATCTGCTTGCTTCAAAAGTATTCAAGGATTAAGCCAGAACAGGAGAAAAGGAAAACAGAAATTGCCTACATATTGCTATAGACTGAAATGTCTGTCAGAGGAATAGCATGAGGATTCTTAGAAATTAAACAGTCTCTCATTTGTTGGGTTCTTCTCCCCTGTTCACGTAATACAAAAATGCTGTTCATTGTCCTGAGTTTTAAGCCTACCACCTGCTCAGCTATTTCAGCTTTAAAAACTAAAAAGAGGGAAGAGTCCTGGTTTTGCCCTAGTTTTGGTTAGAATGAAAGCTTTGCAGAGGAGCTTTTTTGCTCTGTTTTAGTAAGGATCAATTTGGTTAGGCAAAATCCACAATGGAATACCAGATCATTTGGGGGTGACTTTAAATCACACCAGTGTTCCACCAGTGAGACAGAAAATGAAAAGTGTTTGGTAAATATAGGCATAAAAAGAGAAAAAATGGGATCCTCTTTGCAGCAGAAATTTCAATCAGCTAAAATAAAACTTTCCTCAGACATGTTTTGGTTTGGGTTTGGGTTAAGGTTTTTTAACAAAACCTATTTGTCCCATTCGAAGAAGCATATTTCAGCAAAAGACTTAAAGGTTTACTTACTTGAGAATTTTGCAATAAACAGCATGTTTCCTCAGAGAAATCCCAAGCAATGAGAAGCAAACACAAAACAAGGGGAGCACCTCAAACTACGCGGTTTGAGGGAAGTCTGTGGATAGCTCCACCATCTTTCCCCTCCCAAAGCAGGGAGGAAGCCCTTCCTCCTAGCAGGGAATCACTCCTACCATGTCAGATTCTGAAGCAGAAGCAACAGGAAAAAACCACTTTTATTGTGGAGTTTTTTGCTCTTCCAAACTTCCTGCCATGAGAGGAAAGCATATAACAGGAGCTAGGGCAGTTTATCAAACAAGAACCTGTGTGTGTCTTCTAAGCAGTTTCCTCTCCTCCGAGAACACTACCGCACTTCTGTTCTCCCTCGAATAACATTTCTTCTTAAGACACCTGCTTATGTTTGCATCCATCCTGATCCAGTCTAAGCAATAACATCCGAGGGAGTGGTTGTGGAAGTGCTCATTGTAAAAAGTTTATATCGCAGAGGCATCATGTGGGTACAGCCTGCTTAGCATCTGCTTTGGTAGATGCTGGTCAAGCAGCATAAATAATATTAACTGCCCTGAAGAGCTGAAGCTCTCCATCTGCATAGCTCTGCTGTGGATGGCTGGGGAAGAGGAACCAAAGAACAGGCTTCGGCCTTTATCTGAGAGCTTTTTCCTCACTCAAAGACAGAACAGGAAAGAAAACGCTTACCACAGAAGAGGAATAGAATAATGCTGAAGTTAACATGGCTCTTGAAGTGAAAACAGGCATTGCAATAAGCTTGTAAAGAGGTGAAGCAGAGTTGTTGGGGCAGCCGTCTCCTATCCTGCTACATTCACATCCTCCCATGGTACACCATAGTCGCCTTAAGTATATAAATTGCAGTTGGGTGTAATTTGTGATCAGAGACTACACAATACAGATAGGTGTTGCAAGATAACAGCAACAGAATGGCACAATTTTTAGGGATAAAAATACTGGAAAGGAGATGTAGAAAGGGCTATGAACAACTCAGCATTCAAGAATTACACTGCTCCTAGTGATTTCAGTTTGCATACCTAAGCTCTTGAGGCAAATAAACTAACTTTCCAGTCATCTTTGCCGGTTTAATTTGGTGATATTTTTAGAACAAGCTGGTTTTGAACCCTGTCTCCAATGAACTGAACAAAAACATGCTAAGTATGCATGATTTTGTTTCAAAACTATTTTCTACATGAAGAATATTTAGGCTCAACAAATGTTTGTTTCTAGGGCATCACAAACAATACTAAAACTTTTCCTTTTTGGTTGCCTCATAAGTGGCCAACACACTAATTACAGACTGCTTTAGTCTCATTCAAAATTACCCTTTTTCAAAAAAGGTGTCTCTAATGCTAGTTAGTGTGAGCTGAAACGGTGTGCAGCAGTGCATCCCCTTCTTTCTAATGATTGACTGAATCTGTGTGCTGTCAGCCTTCTAGGGTGTCGGCAGACTTCATTTGTCACAATGTCCCTTCAGATGGTTGTACTGTGCTGGCAAAGACCAACTGTGCCCCAAATTCCCAGAGAGGTACAGCTCTGGGTGAGGATTAAGATGCACTTGCTTTTCAGCAGTTGCCAACCAGGGCGAGTTTGAAAACAGGCTGTTGATTTCTTTTTCCACAGTGACTCTGTTTCTTTATACCATATGGTTATGTTTATGTGTTCGGTTAAGGGAGAGCTCTAATAGCTTTTAAGTCGGTGGTGGTGTCAGTGCCAGAGAAGGAGTAGTTTTCTAGGGAAGCAAGAGGTCTGAGATAGATTTTGGAGAAAATACATTGTTTGTAAATGCCACTTTCAGTCCTTAAAGTCTCTTCATTCAAAAACTGTTCAACTTAATTTTAAAACAGAGGATGACTACGGTAGTTAGGGTTGGCTAGGTGAACCTTTTCTTTGTTAATATGTACAGAAATGATCTTTTTTTCTGTGCTGGATTCACTACTACGAAACTGAGATGAGCTGAAGTTTAATTGAAATAGATATTCATCCTCCCAGTCTTCTGATTGTTCTTTTCTCTTTTAAATGAGATAAAAATGTTAATGAGGCACTTAGCCTTATTTCCACCAAGATCAGAAATTCTCAAGTATTTTAATTTCTCATGTCTTCAAATTATGGGTAGCCCACTACCTTCAGTAATTTCCTGAGATGAAAGAAGAATTAGCTCTCTCACAGGCTGCTGTGGTGGGTGTTGAGCTGAACATCAGAGCAGCTGAGGACCAGGTGGCTGTTCAGCAGACTTCCTTAGCAAGGTTTTTTTTCATGAGTTCCGAGAATCAAACAAAACCTTGCTAATAAAAATAAGAAAATTTAAAAATAAATAAATAAATAAATAAACCGCTTGCCAAGCTGTGAGTGGTGTTTTCCATGTAACTTTGCTATTAAGGAAATGATATCTAAATAGCAGGCACTTCACTATCCCATTCTGTGTTAGTGCTCAAGAGATACAGTCGCAGTGTTTACATACACTGATAAGACTGTTGATTCTGCTGAATGCTAAGTAGTAACTCAAATGAATAACATTTTTTCCTATTTATTGGTTCCAGTCAAATAAAATCTGGGTGATTCATAGTGGAAATACAAATAAAATGGCACATCTCAGGAATTCACCTGGGGTCAGATCCGAACTCTTACACAGGTTGGCAGCTGTCCCGAAGTTAGATGATGGCACTTAATTCTGTGGTAATCCTGGTCATTCAGTTACACCGTGATTCTTTAAAGGTAAAATAAAAGGTGTTGTCTGGATTTTTCCACACTGCTGTGCAGCTAACTACATGCAGAGACACTGGCCTGCAGGAGGGGGAGGAGGGTTCCTGCCTCTGTTCAGGGACAAAAATCTGATGGAAAAAACAGCTTTGTTATTTTGTACCAAGAGCAAAGACAAATCTTTCATATGCCTCCTTCCCTTTACACCTCCCATCCTCTGCTTTGTTCTGCTTTGAGTCTTAATGGAGAACAGCCAGTGTCTTATTTCTCATGACACATCTACAGCTGCTGAGAAAGGCTTTAAAAAAGCCTTTTGACATTTTATGCCCAATTTACATTTCTACAAAATGTTTTTGAATCCCTTCAGAAAATAAATACTTTGAAAGAATGTATGCTTCCTAAATGCAACATTAGGAAGTATATGCTTCCTAAATATAATATCCTCATTTTTCCCCTGCGCGTGAAATTTATTGTATCATCAGATCTGACTGAAATTTACAGTTACCCATAATGTTATTTTGATATATTACATTTTTTTATTATTATTGCATTGTGGAATAGAAAATGTGTTTATGGCTTTGTCCTATGAATATTTTTGCAGGAATTTAATCAATACAGATTTTAACCAAGAAAGTTTGCAGTTCTGTTTTGACAGTCATCTCCCCAAATGCTTAATCATTTTGGCAAAAATAATTTTTCCTCCAGATAAATTTCCCTTTCAGAGCTCATATAGCTGCTGCTTACTCAGACAAACCAGTCCTGAGAATCATTTCATTTCATTTGCATGCGAATTCATATGCATTTCCACAACATGGATTTAAGTACAGTCCTACTGTGAAAGGCTATTGTTTATATGTCTTTTTTAAAAAGCAAAATGTGTGTAACAAGTGCCATGGGCTTCATTTGTAGCTTGGTTGATGTTGAATTGTTTTCATTTTCTCAGCCAGCAAAAAATCCCTTTTTCTGTAGATACTAGTTTTTGTTCTAAAATTAGTGGAATGTTTTACAAAGCACTTATGCTACGATCTAAAGGAGAAAAAGGAAAAAGGCTGTATAGCCCCTCTCAAATCCAGAGTAATGTAATGGTTGTTATTCTGGAAACCCACATAGGAATGGTCCAAGTAAGATTGCTTCCTACACAGGGATGGAAGGGCCTTCAGCATGGACAGGATCATTCTGTGAAGAGAAGACCATGTATTAAGGCTGTGATTAAAAAATTAAAAAAGAGAAGCACTCATAGCCTGAGAATTTTTATATATATTTTAAATACATATTTTAAATATTATAAATTGGGGTCTTATTTCTGTCTCCTTTACTAACATGGGTAGCCATTTATTCCACAGGCAGTGAAATCAATAGGACCAGTTGTATAATATTCTTGAGCTGGGCTGTTGCCAGGATGCATATGAATATTTTATTGTACTCAAAGCTTAGGGAAGGAGACGGAAGTATTAAGGCAGTTTAGAGAGGGGTTATTTGGTTTATCAGTGACTCCAATCTTGGAAACTTCCTTTTAATAACCAAAGTTGGGAAATTCCTGGGTTGTTATTAGCATACTTGTAGAAATCCAGAGGGAAACAGATCGTAATGCCGCTTCACAAGCTGGCTTTGAGGGAAGGAGGACAAAGAAAGAGAGTGGAGAGATGCATACCTTCTAAGCCTGTGCTTTGGGTTTTATTCACTTTCTAATCATAGCTTTTAATTACAGAATCTGTTTAAAATGTACCAATAAAAATATGTCTCAAGAAAAGTGGTGCAGGTTTAATGCAAGCTAGCTTTATTCTGTATAATGTCTGCTTTGCCTTCAGCCATGTTTGCTCTACCGTTTCCATTTTTATTCGCTATGACCTGTATTTACACAATACTCCAGGACACACCATTCTTTTCAGAGTTGTAGAAATTTATAGTTGTGAATTTGTTCTGAAGCTTTAGCTAGATTTGGGGTTGAGTAATTCATTAGTATAACAATATATGAACAGAAAAAGAAGCTGAGGAAGGTGGACATCAAGGACAGAGATAGAGCATTGGGAGAATAGTGAGTGGCTTTTAGGATAAGTGGTGGGATTGCTGTATGTGGCTGGTTGTCATGTGTGGTGAACTGATTGCAGATGATTGCTGGCATGCCCTTGAATAGAAGCTAAAAGAAGTGGACCATGTTTTCTGTCTATCATCTTATTCATCAGCCCCCCATCTGTCTGCCCTTTCTTCTCTGAGTTCCCCAACTAACTTCATCCAAGCCAAATTCTAAAATATATTAAGTTCTTGAACGAATCCTGAAAATTATTGATCATGTAAAAGAGGGAAATCATATAATTGCATCTGCATGAAGAAGAGCCATGCTCAGCCCTTGACAGAGCAGGCAGGCACCAGCTGTCCTGAGAGGAATTTCTGTTATCCACATGATGGGAACTCGCACCTCATTCTCATAAAAAGCATTCACAGATCCTTGACAAGGCCATGCCTACATTCTGCTTTGATGATCCCAAATCACCACATTATTCTCATGTTGTATTTGACTTGCAGCTCACTTATGCCAGCCATACATTGCATATTCCTGTTAGCTGGCATGGTCACTGTGCATTTTACCAAAGGCATCTGGAAAAATAGCCAGGGAACTAATACTATCTTTCTTTAACTTAACCTGTTAAGTTATGCACTTTAATCAGCACTGCCAATGCCTCCTGGATTTCTCTTCCATCATTCCATAGTCAGTCTTTGCTTGCTTAACACTACTCGCCAGACGCTGTTTCTCTGTATTCCTTTATATGTCAGAATTGTTTATTTCTTTCAGGGAGATCTTTTTTATCATTTTGCATTAACAGAAAGAGCACATTCGTGTATTGGCATTAATAGCACTGAGAAAACTAATTTTACAGTCTGCAAGCTGAATGTAAATACTGTATCCACAAAAAGTGCTCTCAGCTTGCCCTGTGAAGTTACATCCTTCACCCTTGAAAAATAAAAAATGCCAAACAAAATCAAGTTTGTATAATGAAAATGTTTCATTTAGACACCAAGATCTGGGGGAGAGAGGATTAGATCTTCTCTTTCTTTGTTAAATTAAGGGATCCTGGAACAACAGATAGAATGTCTTGAGTATTCTGGGGAAAGTAAAAAAAAGAATTAACAAACTTGTCATGAATTTGTCCTTTTTTTTCAGCTGGACCAAAACTGATTTTTCTAGTAAACAAACATCTTCTTTACAAATTTGGACCATTTGTATCCAGTGCTTCATTCTGTATGAGCATTGGACCTCAATGGCATGGTATAGCTAGCCAAATCACTTGCCATCATTACTGGGAATGATAGTGCATGGGAGTCTCAACCCTGGTGGTAAGCTTGCAAGGGAGAGAGTGGTGCCTAAATGCACAAGACCCCAGATATCTATCCTTGCCAGCCATGGGGAGATCTCAGATAAGCCTGTCATCCTGACAGGGCAAATCAGTGCTGAAAAGCCTTTGCACTCCACAGGACTCAGACTGGTTGATAGGAGAGAGTCATCTTCTGATAAGCAGAAGTGCTCTGCTTCCTCTGACTTCCCTGGGTCCCTCTCAGACCTCTCACGCCTCGTTGGCCACCAGTAGGCCACCACACACCAGCAGGCATTGCTGCCATGGCTGGGCTATGGCCTGGCATGTTTGTGCAATGGTGCCTATTCTGCCGATGTTTGATACTGAAGTGGCTAGGCTGGCATGCTCCCTGCTACCGATGCAGGAGGAGTGGTACAGTACATTCCCTTTCCTGGTTGTCAGTCATTCATATCAAAATTGAGCACTTTTATCCTAATAAAGCTACACCCCTGTTGGCCTGGGAAAGGGAGGAGGACTGTACTGCTTTTTAAGCAGCAATATGGTTCAAGTGACATGCGTTTTCTGTGGCCAAAAAACAATGTGCAATTCGCGCTCAAGATTATACCTGTTTAACCGGAAAGGCAGATGCAAAACCTGTGTCTTAAACAGGCCCTTAGTGTCTGGAACCTGTTAAACATCTCAGGCAGTAATTAAGCTGCAAGTTTGAAAGGTTTGATTACATGATTTCAGCAGAGGATGTGGATTTGTAATCCTGTCTGTAAACATGAGAGTAGTAAAAGACAGAGCCTTCTGCAAATGATTTCTTTTAATGGTTGCCTGTATTAAGAATACTTTACATGTCTTGAAATGAGATACATTTAACTTCAAAAGAGCCTGATAAAGGTGATCACTTTGACTTTTTTCCCAAACTGTTATCATGATTGTGAATTATTTTCTAGCATTTTGAACAGAAGCATTCCCAAAGGGGTGACAAATGAGTTGATGGTCCTGCAAGAGAGGCTTTGCAGTCCTCCTCTTTTGAAGTTCCTAATGATGTGAGCGTCTCAGTGTTTCAGTCCTGGCTGCTGCTCACACCATTCATTTCGAAGTTATGTGAAGTGAAAATTATCCATAGGCTTTTCTTCCTTTACGCTTGTTCCTGAGAGCTGTGACCAGATGCAAACGTGATGATGTGCCTGTGCATGCCACTGTTGCTAAACTGTAAGCAAAGCAAGGGAAAAGGCTGATTTAGAAAATAAACCCAAGGTGCTTGATGAGTGAAATGTCAAGTAGATTCATGTCTGGCAAAGGACTCTTCCTTGTCCATCATCATCCAATCAATGACACTTGAACCTGGGTTGACCAGGTCACCACACCACCTCTGCTCAAAGCAGAGGGAAATTTATAGGTCACCTTTTTGAATGACAATTAGTACAAGAAGATATGGTAATCCTGCTGCCTTTCAAAGTGTTATTGTTTTACTATGCAAAAGCCTCAGTGTACCATGCACAGCAGTACCTGCTCTCTATGTTCTTTACATGATGAGAAACAAAAGACCTTTAGGAAACTATCTCCCTAGTGGCTCTTGTCTGATTAGAAAGTCCTCAGGGGATTAGCAGTATGAATTTCACAGCTTGTCCCCCCCACTCCCTCCTGCCCCTCTGCATTAAGGTTAGAATGATGTGCTTAGATCAAATCAGAAGGAGATTAAAGGAAAAGAAACCCCAGAGCAATTCTCTTTTGCATTTGAATGAATATTTGTAGTCAATAGTCATTTACCATTGCTTTTTAAATATCCCTGAGTTTTAGTGAAACAAAGTTCAAATGCTGCCATAAGACAGTAATATCTTATACTTCCATTTTAGATTAGTTATATCATTTACATTTAATTTGTTATACTTGTACATATTTGCTGTTGCGTGTAATCCTTCAATTTGCTCAAGAGATTTCATCAAGTCCCCATGAAGATCAAAAGCTTTAAAGGTTTTGTTTGCATTTCCATGTAAGACCTACTACTTTCTCACTGTAAAATGGCCTAGAGAGCATTCTTTAAACCCATGTTAACTGCCAACAGACAGAGCCTGCAGGGGACATCTTTGAGGTGTGCACGATCAAACAGAAATAAATTTTAACCTTTTGTACAACAAAGTGAGGGAAAAAACCCAATTTCCTATGAAACCCTCACTACATTACCTGTGAAATCTATTTCACAAAAAAAGGCCTTTAAAAGGGGCAAATGATGCAGATAGGTTTCCTTAGCAGGGAGTTGTAAAGGATGTTTTAAAAAGCACAATATGGTACTAAAAGGAGGAAGATGGGAAAATGCTGTTTTAAGGTATATTCATTTATATCTGCATCTGTTACCAAATAGCTGTAATAAGAGCTGGTCCCTGCGCTAGCATCATCATGCTAAGTAATATCATAAGTCAAACCACTGATTCTTCACAAAGGGAAAAATAAATCCTGCTTAATGCAAGCAGGGAGAGGCATGGCTGCAGGACTGATATGCAAGTAAACTCACTCTGGATTCATTTTTGCTCTCTTCTACAGCTGGATAATGTTATTTCTCTGATGGAGTACAAATGAAAACCAAATTTAATCCAGCACACTTTAAAACTTAAATAATCAGCTGCTGAAAAGGTAAAATAGAAGTATAGATCATGGAGCAGAAGGTGCTCTGAGAGTGGATTAGGTTTTTGAGAGTGCTTGGCTTTCCATGTAGGCACCTGGTGAATTGGCCGCCTTTCAGTGTGAGCTATTCAGTTAGAAGCACTGTGGCAGATTCAGGCTCCCTCACTCTTTGTGTATTTTATTGTGGGAGAAATCCATCACTAAACGAAACCTATGGAAACAATGCACACACACAGCAAAGCAGTTGCGCGTTGCACCCTTCCTAACTCAGATGTGTGGCATTAAATGTTTGCCTTACCATGGGTTGACCATGTAGCCCAACACAAAAAGCAAAAGCAAAGCAATGTTGTGTGCAGTGTTTAAGACAGCAGCTCACATGCAGGTCTGTACCTGTAAGTCTGTAGTGACCAGAGTCAGTCAGGTGTCTGAGGGCCTTGAGATAGGGAAAAGTCCCTGCTTCTTCCACAGCCACCACTGAAGACTGGCATGGCTCCCTAACTTGGTGTTTACACAAACGTTTTCCCTGGTACTACAGCCAGCCAAAGGGCTTTCTGCAGCCCTTGTTTCTCCTTCTTTTCTTGCTCCCAGAGATCACTGGTCTCTCAACGGTGCCAATTAAGCAGTTTGTGAGATTGTGTCCTAAACTGTATCAGTGCAATGACTGGAGGAGCTTGCTGTTCTTTCTGATTTTCTTTGTTAATGGTGCTTTTGGGGGTATTTAATCTAAAACAACTCACCGATTGACCATATAGCAAAATTGCACTAACGGCTGCCCTTAAGCAACCACTACAATGATGAACAGAGAGACAAAGGAGAAAATGATCAACGAGGCTGGAACCCCTTGAACTGCCTTTGCTGCCAGAGAAAAATGTTCCCCTTTCACATTCCTAAACTTAGCAGTTACTGTGATTGCTCGCCTTTAACACTGCCAAAAACATACATCTGCCTACAAATAATGTTAGCAATACAGCTTCCAGCTAGTGTTCAAGTCAGATAGGAAGCACAGCAGAGCAAACAAGTGCAATCAATGCAGATTAATGATGCCTGCTTTCATTCATGTCTAGGTATTTCATTGATGCAGCTGATAGCCAATCTTTCTTGCTTGCATTTATGCAAGCCACATTTATTTGGTTAGCTTTTGGTTGATTGATTTGGTACTTTTGCTTGTTTGGGTTTTGTTAGGTTTATTTCATTTCATGACAAAATGGCTGATTTATTTTTGACAACAGTAGCAGTTTAATGCAAAATGTTATTGAAAGCTTCATATAACTTATGTTTTTAATTTCTGCAAATACCACCTAGATGCTGTAGGGGAAGACACTGTATAAATCTTAAAGTTAAATAAATATTTACTGTACAAGAGACTTGTGTTAATGAATATTGCAGAGAGAGCAGAGCACACAGATTCACCAGGCAACAATTGTATGGTATAAAACATCTTCCTTGGGTGAAGGCGGATTTTACACACATTCAGACTTCTATGGCTTTATTTGCTTTTGTACTTCCAGATGGGGGGGTAGTGATCACTGGCATTCACTGGTGGGTGGTGGCAGGACAGCCTTCACCAAAGATATGGAAGGTTGAGTTCACGGCATAAAAGGACAAGTAGAGATTGTAGCATGGGAGGAAAGTGGGGGTAAAGTTCTCTCAGCAAAAACAATACAAAGAATACCTGTAAAAAAAATGATGGTCAAAATACAAGACCAAAGGTACAGATCTCCTTTTGTCACGAACATTCCTGCTCATCTGTTTTTCTGTTTGTCTGCATTTTTGTACCTCATTATGCAGTGCAGTATCTTAAAATCTTCCAGAAGTTAAGAGGAAAAAAAACCTTATTTATGTATCTCTTCTCTCATCTTCATCACAGGAATGAAACAAAGAGGTCCAAACTGCTGAGCCTCATTTTCATCAGTTACAGAGTTTCATAGGTTATAGCCTATGTGGCCAGTACCACAAAAAAACATTGTTTCATTCACTTTTGTGTGTCTTTGTTGCATGGTTTTATATTTCCTTTCATTCAACTACTCAATCTACTAACAATAAAACACCAGAATTTACACAAATTATCTTTTTTTTTTTTTTAATATTCTATTGCTCCTCTTCATTTCCACTCAATTTGTCTGAATTTCTTCACTTCCTTGTTACATCCTTCCCCCTAATTTAAGAGATTAATAAAATGTGATCCCTATGGTTCTTTGCTGGGCCCTTTCATGTGCTTTGAACTTTCAACAATGAACAACAAAAACAGGAACATTTTTGCTACCTGTGCTATTCTTTTACATGTCCCATCAGAGTTTTTGTTTGATTGGTTGGGGTTCTTTGCCATGCTTGCCAAAATGTGTTTATCTAAATAATTAAATATTAATCACTAAAGTTTTCAGTCATCTCATGGCTAGTGAAATCGTACATTTCATTATTCAGTCTGGCAACACTAAGAAGTGAGATTCCTTTTTTTTCATTGGTACATGAAAGATCCAAAATGAAAGATTATTGAATAACAATGGAAATTGTAAGGTGTGAGAATTTTCATCTTTGAGAGCATTTCATGAAGCCTTTGTTCAAAGATCTTGTATTTCTGGTGTTAATTTAGTGGAACAAACAATGATGAAGTATTTGCGAAGCCAGGAGGAGTTTAATCAGCAGTGCTTTACACGGCTTGCCATGAGAAGTAGTTCAAAGTATTCCCTGCCATTGTCTCAGATTGGAATCTGGCATTGGGTAGGTGGTGAAATATCCCTTGGATAAAATTCAGCCTGTATCTACATCTTTGATGGAGAACTTTTATGACTCCTGTGATGCTGAGTAACAAGCTCAATTTGCATTCCAAGGCACTGAGCCCCACTGCTGATATCTTGAGTAGGAGTTCAAGCCCCATTGAAGGAATCTCACTTAACATTGGTGTGAGCTTTAACATGCATTCCTTTTTCCTGTTGACCTCCTCTTGGGGGTTACAGTTGAGTAGCTGAACTTTAGCTGCTGCCTAGATATGTGCTGAGTGTTTGATACACATTGTCATCGTAAATCCATAAGGAACAGTTGTGCACATTGCCTTTGAGTATTTTTACACATGTTTTCTGATAAGTTACTGAGGATGCAAACACTTTTCTAAGCTCCTTCACCAGATACTGGGTGCAAGGGTAAGTAACACTTGAAACAAAGCTAGAAAACCATTTCCTGAAAAATGTCCTAAAGACTTTAAGAAGCACAAGTACCCCTTACATCTTTGTGTTCTAAAAGTCAAGGTTCAAGATTTTTGATTTTATAGTTTTAAACTATATAGTTTTAAACACATTTTTAAATTTATTCTTTGCACTATGTTGATTACAATGGACAGATCAAAGGCATTTTCCACTTCTTCAGATGTGTCAATCCTAAGAATGTCTCAGTATTAGTACAAAATTTACTACTAAAGAGTCAAGCTAGTTAATTAACTACAGAAGTAGTACCTTGCAGGTCTGACCAATTTAGGTTCTGTTATGTTGTTCTACAAACATGTAGTGACATTCAGGCTTGAAGCATTTTCAGCTATATTGACAAAATCTACAGAAGAACAGGAAAAGACAGAGCACCAGAACTAATAATAGGCATAAAATTCCTATCAGGTGAAGTGTAGCAAGAAAGAATATTTTGATAGTAATAGAGGCAGGAAGAGAAAAAATAAGACGATATTACGTTGATATAACTATCCCATTTAGGATCAGGCACTTAAAGGGGTGAAGAGTTAATGTCTGCTGCATCCCAGGTAGTCATCAGCCTCCCAGATAAATCATAAGTGAAGCAGTAACACCTTTCATTAGAACTGGTTCAAGAATTTAAAGACTTGATTAAGTAATAACAGAAATTTTCAAAGGTCCTGGGAAAGTCCGGCCCAATTTCCTAAAAATCAGTAAGAACTCAATGCCTCATCCCCTGTGAAAGACCCAGAAGGGGAAAGCAGCACAGTGGTATGTTATATCAGGCATCTTGGTAGCCAGCCTTTTAACATTTAGCACCTACAGTTATGCAATAAACCTCCTAAAGTCCCCTCCCCACAAACCATGAGATTTTATGCCCACAGTTTACTCAGTGAAGTTACTGGTTACTACACCTTACATCTACTATCTTCTTCCAGACCAGCTGAATTTTGGATATTGGGAAGAGTCAGATACTGATGCTGCTTCTCCATACTCTTCCACTGGGAGCAAATGAGAAGAGCAGAGAGAAGAACTGCATCAGAGCAACAGAGAAAGTGGAAATACCATAATCTATGCTTGAAAAGAGGGAAAAAAGATCTAGTAAATCACAGGGAATTCTTAAAGTAGGTTAAACTCAGAAGTGAAAAAAGGCAAACTAGAGAGAGAGTGATAGAAAGTTCAGGGTTCAGGAGTTTGAGAGCAAGCAGCCATGATCTCAGGTATGTCCACACCCATCCTCTGGGTAAAGCTTTCTGCAGAGAGATGAAATGTCATGGAAAGCTTGTCCACCTGAGCACTACAGAGAGATTCAGGCTTGGCCTTGAAGAAATCTATGCCTATAGTGATTTAAGGCTACCCTGCCAGTCAGTGGCCCCTGGTACTGAATTAATGAAATTGGTTTTTTAATAGGGGTGGAGCAATTGTTGCTTGAAGTGCTATGTTTGATTTGAACTATTGCTGCTTGTATGTATGGGAAAAAACAATATTCTGTGTGGAGAATGCACATTTAGACCAGGAAGGAAGTAAGTTTCCCTTAATTTTATTCTTCCATCCAATTCTACCACGAAGATATGGTATAAGAGATATGCCATTGTCTTGAGTTGCTGAGCATCTTCACTCCTCCTTGGGGCAGATCCATTCTCATTTAGACCAGTTTTCTACTGGTGTGACTTAACTGGCTTCAGCAGAGTTAGCTGTAGTGACATTATATTAACAGCAGAGAATTTAGCACATTGACCTCAGTATCTGGTGAAATCATTCAGCTGCCTGCATGCTGAGGCCATTATAAGAAAGAAACCGAGCATCAGAGGAGGGATTTTTTTCTGTTGAGACATCCCCTGCCTTGAATGGAATTAATTTATTCATCACAGTGAAATGTTAACTATGAGATCTAATGAGCTTCTGTTTCACTACTGATCAGTTAGATAAAACATGCAGATAGCTACAAAGAGATTGGAAATGGAGTTGAAGTGCCTTCTCTTTATTTTCCAGACTTATCCCTGAATCCGTTATAATTTGTGCAATTGGTTTTCTTACTCTCGTCTGAATACCAGAAAAAGAAGAAAAAAGAAGAAAACCCTGGCCCCATAAAGCCTGTGGCAGGACAGTCATTAATTTCAGTGCTGATGGGTTTCTTCTTTTGTTTCCAATTACTAGCCAGTTGATAGAAATCTTCTTTGTAATTCTTTTATTTTATCTCTTTAAATGCACGCCTCATCACTTAACATTGTTCATGGTAGAAAAAGTCATGTAAACATGAACAGATATTTTTTGAGCTTATGGACAAACAAGATCAATAAGCAGAAATGCAAATATTAGTTCAGTTTTCCTTCCTGGTCTTTACAGAATGCTTTGACTTCACTGTTGCACAGCTTCAACACAAAAGAAAATCTGGGAGATACGCTATGAATCTGTTAACATTAAATAGCAAAGGTGAATAACAAAGGCAGAAGAGGGGCTTCTCATTTGAGGTTCAGGTGGATGATGGATGACAATCTTACTATGCTTCCAAGTTAATTCTAAAGTATTTTCTAGTCTTTAAAATAAGAAACTACATCTATCGATTGCAATTTCAATCATTAAAGACTTATAATGTAGAATTTTATTTTTTCCTCTTGCCTGTAAAAGAGCTTTTCCAAATTAGACACTGAAGACGTCAACATATATCTAGAAAGATATGGCACCTTTTCTCCAAAAGAGGTATAAACCTTTCAGCTCTGGGCCCATGTATTTATATCATGTTCAGTTGTAGCCATTTTGCTTCAAATTTTTCAATACAACCTGACTAAGTTACTCATTTGTTACCTTTGGCAATCAAAAACACAGTAAAATCCATTTGTGAGGTCATCCATCTCTGATCCTTGTTGTTGTAAAGTTTTTTGTGAGAAAGTTGTGATTCTTCTACTGTCCACTTCTGTTGTAATGGTAATTATAAACAAAAATTATGTTATGCTTGGACAAAGAATGTAGAACAAGAGGACTTCAGTCCATCACAGAGCTCATATACACCACAATAATAGTTTCAGGTTTGTTTATTTAATGACAATGAGACTGTACAGCTACTTATGCCTGAATTCTATTAGGCCTTCATAAAATCTGAAAGCCTGTAAAACATGCATTTCTTGAAACACAGCCTGAGTTTGAAGATGTTTAAGATTAAGCTGATTTCTGTGTCTCATTGCCTCCATTCAACCTCTTCAACAAAGAAGAGGATACCTGGCTGTATTGAAAAGAGGTGTGTTTCTTAGTAACCTTCTATAGGCATTTTAAAAATAGTCCAGAAACCTCCAGTGGCCAATGGACAAGAGAATAAAATCCGCTTGTCTAACCTAACCTCTTCCAAACATCTGCAGTGTAAGATACACATGACTTCCAGGCTGTGAGTAACCTAGTTTAGTCATGGGTGTTGATGATCATGAAATTGTTGCCTTTCATAGGGCTACATGTATTTTTATTTCTGCCAAGGATGATTTCATTACTTTCATTGCATCTGTGTATACATATGCCATGTCTTTTAAATTACATGGTAGGTATATCAATCAGTTTGGCTTTGGCATAGACTACAAGGGCTCTTAAAGTGCCTTCAACAGATATGTTTATAATGCAAAAGAAAACTCTTCTAAAATCTCATACACGATACAACTCTGACTCTAATAGATGGAGGAAGGAGCAGCGTATAATGAAGTGACTCATGTTTGTCATTTGTGACAAATTCTTCACATGCTTCTTTCTTCATAGCTTCAGGTAGCTATTATGACATCTGTACCAATGTTCTTGAGACAATAGTCACTGAACAAGATCATACCAGGGACCTTCTAACAACTTATCAGTAGCCATCACTGACATCCAGTGCTGGGACATACCCAGTAGCGTTTACACAGCTAGCAATACATTGTCTCTACCCGTGGGAAAATAAGACAGTTCCAATAGGATTTCAGTATTGTCCAAAGAGGGACTACATTACTGTGTTCCAGTGTTTAGGCTCATTGGAGAGATGAAAGAGAATTTTCTTTCCTTGCTGTCCTCTGCTATTAAATCTTCTTATGTTATTTAGTCCAGTTATAGTAATCCACACAAGCACAATTCCTAGCCATAAGAAACCTGTATATTATCTAAACCAATTTCAAACTTAAAAGCTTTGGTCTTCATAATATTTGTTTGAAAGTATTTTATAAACTGACTATTTTAGTATCTGACTTCTCTTAACATCCATTTAGTTATTTTTCAGGAATTCTTTCTTCAATTAATAGCGAATTTTTTTTATTATTGATTATGGTACTTGTGAATTCATCAACAGGGGACTGTACAGTTATGCCCTAAAGGAAAGCTTTAAAGTAGTTGGATTATATTATGCAAATAATTAAAAAATATTTTTAAGCAGGCATTACTTCAGCATTTAGATATTGGCTAAAACGGCTTTAATATGCAAGACAAGATGTTAGGTGCTTAGCTGATCCAAATGCCAGTCTATAGATTTGAAAGACTAAAGATCACATCACTGAGAGGTTGACAGAAGTGACACTTTGCAAAGTGCCAATGATTTATGCCAATGTCTTGCTTGATGGTACTGTTATAGACAGCACTGTCATTACAAAGTCCCTAACGACTTCAGTCTACATTTATGGTGCACAAATTATAGGTGAGCTCAAGGATCGAAACCTTCCTGACTTTTAGATTTCAATGACCAAGTAATTCTCACTAGGTTAGGTTCTTGTGTGTTGCCTGATACTTTACACTCGCTTTTCTATTTCAGCATTGCAATTAAATCACATCAACATGGGCAAAATATATATTCATTATATGTTACCAAGCTTTTTTTAGCCTTCTTCAGCAAACACCATGCAAAATACACAAAACTTTATACTCCAGCAGCAAGCAGTAACAGCTCTGGCTTTTTTATCAACAGAAATGGTGCAGCCACTTTGCAAGGTGCCAAGGGCCTCATGCAAGCTGCTTGGGTCCGCTTGGGTCCTCTGGTTCCCAGTTATGTCAATGCTGGCTAAAAGGGATTTTCAAGATTAGGAAGGACTACGCCTCCTTCTAAAGAGTGCCTCTTGGGCTGAACTCTAGAATAAGCTTTCCATACTATCACAGACCAACCACCTATGATCCTGTGATGTGTAAAACATTCTGATTTTGTATGTTTTAAGCACCATTCCCATGCAACATTATTCCCCTTTAAACAGGCCTGGAATGATTGCTAATACTAAAGCAAATTATAATGCTTGGGGGTTTTATTCTCTTCAGTAATTCTGTTACCTTAAGAAGACAGAAATTGAGGAATTAATTCATTAAGATATAGAAGTTCCCAACTAACACTGACAGTATCAAAGGATATAGTTTAAATCAGGAGAGAGATTGTTTCCTATGGCTGTTTAAAATGAAGGAGTAAACTTTCCTATTCTAGGACTTCTGCTGTGAGGGTCACAAAGCCAACCACAAAGGAAAAGAGGAACAGCTGAGACCTTTGATAGATCTAGAAATAGTGGGACAGTAGGACATGTAGGGAGACTCCAGAAGCAAAGCTATAATTAGGTAAGCCATAAGATTCCACACCTCCCAAATAAAGTTCTCTCTGTTATTCACAATCAGAGGTATAATCTTCCTGAGAGAATAATAATTTAAAAACATTAAGTGAAACTCTACAGGTTATTTTAAATTGAGACAGTCCTTTCTGTGTCCATCAAGCAACATACTCAGCATTTAGCTGCTGCGTAAGAGCTGAATTGGAGCACGTATATCCTGCTGTAGAAGCCATTCAGTCCAAACATGCTAGAAAGTATCCAATTGCTTTGGTCTTGTGGTTTACTTTGTAACCACAAATCCTTAAGAAAAATACAGCCCCGTATTACACAATAGGATATATTCATGTCTGAGCTAGGACTTCCTTCCGTTTCCATCCCAGTCACTTAAATTCCCTGATGGCTCTGAGGGCATAAGTGCAACACACAAAACCAGCCAAGCAAACATAGGAATGATGAATGTCTAGATAGAAACAATGTCTATCTCAGTGAATTTTTGTGGTGCAGCTGGCAGTATTCTGTAAATTGTTCACTCAAACATGTCATGCCAAAGTCAGATTAAGATCTTAACCAGAAAGTTATGTGTCCAAAAATGTGGGGTTTTGACTGCCCTGAATAAAGCTTGTGTGTATCAGGCTTATTACTATCCATAACAATGTTAAATACAGGGGATGACAGGCCTGTTTAATCTGGATCCCTGAGTTGTAGAAAAACAAGTGCACTGGTGTCTTTAGATCCACTTTAGGAAAGGATAGATAAAAAAGTAGTCATCCGGTGAGGAAAGGATAACCTTTTATACATAAAGTCTGCTCTGGCAGACCCCAGGAGACAAGTAACTTCAGAAATGCTTTGATTCAACAGCCATCCTTTACACAGAACACTTCAGGCAGGAGTCTCAAACACTGTGTTTCAAACATGCGGTGTTAATGTAGTTAATAGCATACTTTACATGAAAACATATAAAAAATGTTAAGTAACTATTCTTGTTATAGTAAATACACATCAATT
Organism: Neopsephotus bourkii; assembly: GCF_033783945.1. Classification (NCBI taxonomy): domain Eukaryota; kingdom Metazoa; phylum Chordata; class Aves; order Psittaciformes; family Psittacidae; genus Neopsephotus; species Neopsephotus bourkii. The sequence goes on along the minus strand of NW_026902130.1, from coordinate 421,920 downwards.
TAATGCTGCTCTTCAGTCACATGAATGAGAACTTGCAGCATCTGCAGTTTATTTTTTTAAATTTCTGAAAAATAGAAAGTCACCATTTGAAATTCTTTGATCTCATGTTCTGGTAACTTCATAAAAGGAAGTTCTAGGCAGTTAAGTTAATCGTTGCAAGACTAAAAGCTTAAAAGAAGGCTGAAAAGACCATTGAAGGTCAGAATTTACATATTGATCAAACTGTAAGTTTATACTCTTGCAAACATGTAATTAACTTTGCTCTTATTGAATTTTGGTTCACAACCAATTTTATTAGTCATAGTTTCACCAATAATTCTACTGGACTGAAGCTTGAGTGACAGATACCTGTGCTAAGGTAGAGTGCATATGAAGGTGTTATGTTTTAAAATAAATATAAGTCACCTGAAACTTTTGTAATTTTGAAGAAAATGCCATTCATAAAAACACAACTTTTGGCAATAAAATCAAGCCATATTCTGAAAATTATTGATCAGAAACTGAAGTGAAGACTTATATGAAAGTTATGTTTCAAAGTTCCAAACTACTGCACCTTTCTCTATGCAATTTAATTTTATAAGCTAATACTATTAATTCAGTGATAAAACAGTTAAAATTTGTTTTCAACTTTTGTTTTCTGACAACCAAATAGCTAGAAGCTGGTAAAAAAGTATGTGGGAGGTTCAACCTCAAGTGTATTGAAGGGATGATTCCTGTCCAAGCAGCTAGCAAGAACACATGGGTGAACAAATATTGTTACATTTAAGAATTGCCCTAGAACAGTTGATGAGCAACCTGGGATCTGTTCTGGTTATGCATCAGCAGCAGAAGTGGTAATTTATATTCCCGCTGAATGAGCAAATGCAAGCTTTGCTCCCTGAGGCGTGAAGGGACTACACAGGAACCAAACATATCACCTCAAAGGACTATTCCTTTGCATCTGATCCCCAAAACTACACCACAGCCAGGGCTATTACAGTCATATAAACGAAGATTAAGGTCTCACATTCTTCAAGTTAGTCATAACAGATAGCAACAATGATTGATCATAAGTTACTGATCTTAGTCTTCCTTTCACCTTAGGAGAAAGAAAGAGCAGAAGGCAAGGTTTCCTTTTCAGTGTCTCTTTGGACTAACAGACTTCTGCACTGTCAGGGTTTCTGTGTCATGGTCCTGCTGGTAGACACATAATGAATCTGCATCCTGCTTATCAGATCATGTCTGTCCTTCTTACCTGGGTACCCTGGGAGCTGGGTACCCAGAAGTAGCAGTAGGTTCTCCCTTCTTAGAGATTAATGAAGCTATTTAGATAAGGAGAGAGCTGTTTGGACTTTGCTGCAGACTTGTATGCAGGTGGGCTGGCACTGCTGAGAAATCCCACACAGCCTGAAGCCAAACATACAGATGACTCTGACACCTTTTCCTCTTACATTGCCAAATAAGAGGACCTGGATACAAGGAAGAGCTTCAGAAGTCTGCACGTGTGCTCTCATGTCTAAAAGATGTGTAAAGCAAAGCTAGGTTCAGACCTGAACTCTTGAAATTACGATACCCTCTAACTAAGCATGCCCTTGCTTGACAAAATACTCAAAAAATTGAGATTATATTAAGCATTTCAGGAATAACTATCACCAATCTCAGCAGATTGCTGTGCCTTCAATACACATTACCCCCAGCCATCATCTCCATGGCAATACAGCCATCAGCAATGAAGGCTTCACTCTGAGAAGGGAATTCCTGACTTCACTTGTTATAGCAGGACCCAGAAGCGCAACATCATAAAACACTGGAAAGAATGACAGGATCATTGGCCATATAAGCAGAGCTGTGTTATGTCTAATGGCAAAATGTAGCTGTTTGTTTGAAATGTGTTTTATTTCTGTTGAAGACAGGTAAGTTTACACTGCAAGATAGTATGTCACTGGATAAATGTCTACTGAAACCAGAATAAAAACATAAAAGTGTTATGGTCTATCATTAGACAGAGGCAACCAGAAATAGCAATATTTTCAGCATTCATCTGTCCTCATGCTCTCTAGATGGAGAGGGGCGGTGTGTTTAGTTAGACTTCAGTTCCAAGTTATGAGATGTTTGCTTGTGGCTTCTGTGGTGGCAGCAGCAGTAGGCTTCTTGTTGTTTTAGCATTTGAACAAATTACTGTGTCCACAAGCAGCTGTCAATAAATCTCTGGTTTCCTTTTTTTTTTTTTCACTACAGAGAAACTGTGGTAATAGATTGCATCAACTAGCATGTGCATCAACCATCACATCTGAAATCACTGCATTTCATTACAGTCTTAGGCTAGAACCTTTCAGTTAAACTTCCCCATACCTAAACACATGAAGCAAGCCAGCAAAATGAGAAGGTATGGTAGAGAGGTCTGTCAAAGATTCCTCTTTTCTCCAAGTGTGAGCGCCATCTCATCACCTTTCAGAAGTTACTTATTGTGATGGCTGTGAAAATTGACTGCTCCAGCTATTATTCTGAACAACCTCCTGGTAAAAACTAGGTTGCTGCTGCAGCCTGTGTTTACTCTCCCAAAGTGATCTACCTGCCTAGAGCTGTAACAAGCAGTTTTCTTAATGATGTGCTAGCTGTAAACATTTTCTTAGTTATAAATATGTGGTGTTTGAAATTTAGTAGCTATTGTATGCTTCATAACCCATGCTATAACTTAAGAGCACTAAGAAATTGAAATTCAGAGCACAGTGTAAGATGACCTTTTGTATTCAAGCTAAATCAATTTTACACTACTCAGAATTTGGCCCACTGAATATAAAAGAATCCAAGGTGTCAAAAAGGGAAAGATATATTTTTAAAAATAAATAAATAGAAAGGGGAGGTGCATTTTGGCAGTGCCTTGTAAATAGGTAGTTCAAGAAGTGCTTGTGAGGTTAGAGCACAGATTTCCCTTCCCTCCAGCAGTTCCCAGCTAGTACTTGCTGCCTGGCACATCAAGTGATAGCACTTTACTGGTGAAGGACAGGACCCAGCCTAAGAACCTCTGCTGAACCTCTCCAGAAAGGGAGGGAAAGCATTGGAGTTGGCTGGTGACAGGCTGGCAGCAGGGAAGGAGCTGGACCTAGTCCAGCAGAAAACTTGTTTTTTCAAGCAAAACTTAGGTGTGGTAAATTAAGGAATGACTGCTATAATTCCCTACTCTATGTTACACTTATAGTCACCTCATTGGTTCACATTAAGCCAGAAGGAACTAGCTTCTATAGTGGGAATGCTATGAAATGGCTCAGTAAGAATCTGATGCTGCAGCACACTTTCTGATGGCACAGCTGAGCTCCTGCAGTTGAACCTCTGGCTGCTTGGGGAAAGCAGCTTTACATCTTGCCACCCTAGAAGCCATTTGTGTCTCTGAGGATGCTAAGAGGGAGCAGACCCTTCACTTGCCTGTGGAGTGTGTGTAACACTGGTAAAAAAGCCCTGGAAGGAACTTACCCCGTGTTTATGCCTCCAGCACAAAAGCCAGATCCACAGGGTTGTGCTGTGTCTTTTAAGCTTCCTTTTCTCTCTTTTTTTCTAGTAGAAACAATAATAAATGGCAGGAGCCAAAGGGATGGTTTCATTTAAAAGTTCTATGAAGCTGGAAGAGCTGGGATTTTTATCACTTCATTTTTACAAAATTCAGGATTAAATTCTGTGTTTGGTAACAATCGGGTGACTTCAGAGGAGTCAGCAGGCATATCAGAGGGCTAGATCTGGTTCTTAATCATTAAAATATTATGTAAAGGAACATGAATAGAAACAAAGGCAAGAGAGTCTTCACTTCCATATCAATGTTCCAGATACTTTGCATTCATACAGAAGAGAGTTCATGAACTCTCTCTAACCATGTTAACAATCCTCTGGGTTTCTAAAGGAGCAGCAGGGGTTGGAATGAGAAGTCTCCCCATATACATCAATAACATCAGTCTTGACACACTGATGGGATTTCCAGGGGGTTCTTTGCTAACTGTGCCTGCTAAATCCTCTGCACCACTCAGCAGTGGCAGCTCAGTATGCCTTGCAGGGAGAAAAAAGTATTTCTGAAGTTTGTAGTTGAAAACAAAGTGTGCATCTGTGGCATGTGATTTCTTGTGCAAAAACAAGTCAGAGCACAGACATTTCTCAGTGACTGATGTCAGTTCAGGTGTCTTCAATGGGAATTTTTGCAGTAATTAAGTACAGCAATGTTTTGCACCACACAGTTGATATTTCCCAAGATATATGCAAATAAATTTAAGCATGGCTCCATTTGAAAATCAGAGAAGTACAGTTATTTCTCATATATAAAGATGAACTGTGTGTCTGGTGATACCTAGCATGTTGTTATTTTTGAGGAAGTAAAAAAATCAGAGTGACAGAACTGTGCCAAACCAAGGATCCACACAGTCCAGTCCAGTCTTGCTCAGTGTCTGACACCTGATTACAAAACAAACATACTTTTATTCAGTAAATCCTTTTCAGATGCAGAAATCCACAGTATAAGGACACCTATATACCTACATCTATTTTATGGAATTGCCCTTGATGACCTTTAGCCATGATTTTTTTTCTAATTGTTTTTTGAATGCATTTATACTTTTTGAGTCAAGAGATTGTATTCAGGATCAGATAGTCAGCTGCAACTGATGGCGTGTTTCTGTCAAATAAGAATCCATCCCTTAGAAAATTCAATAGTAATGTAACAACTTCAGCTGCATTATTTTTTTAACTGACTCACCTTTCAATGTAAGCAAATTTTTCCATAATGGAAAAATAACCATGTACTGAAATCAGGCATTTTAATAGAGTGTTCCACAGTGATTCAACGTATTTTTTGAAAAATAAATCTTCAACTTGAAAATAACTTTGAAGCTTTCTAATTCTGAATTTAAAAAAAGGTAGTGTTTGTAGATTTATATATTGCAAATCTAATTAGTATCAAGGAAAATGTTTCAAAGTAGCAGTAGTACTCTATGCTCTATATGATTTGAAACTACATGTATGGAGTTCCTAATGTATAACCAAAATCCAAAAGATGATGATATCAAACTAACACAATCTGCTTTGAGCACATCCAATAAAGTTTTCTTTGAGATAGTTTCACAAAACTGGAAGTGAAATAAAACTTTACTGTGCCTGTGATTAGGCACAAAACAAAATCCAATGCAGGTAGTGCTGTTGTAGCTAATGTTTCTCTGTCTTCATCCCAGACACATGAAGTTCCAAGCTGGACCACCTATACAAGAAAGACATTGACAACCTGGAGCAAGCTCAGCAGAGGACCACTGAGGTGAGGGCTGGAACAGTTGCCCAGTGAGAACTGAGCCTCTTGAGCATGGGGAAGAGGTGTCTCTGGGAGGACAATAAGGCCTTCAGTAGAAGTCCCAAGGGGGTGGGATGCAGTAATTGCACCCACATGACCAAGGTCTCCTGCCTTTTTGGGGTGTACTGTTGATCAGGCACACATGCAGCAAAAGGTGAATTGCCCACCAGCACCTTCTCCAGCCTCCATCCTTCCACTGATGAAACTGGCCTGTATGTGTCAGAACCAAGCTGCAGGAGGCTGTGATGTGGTTAGAGAGGATAAACAGAGGCAGCTGGGGAACAGCTATGGTCAGGAGCACAGTGGTGTGATGGTGCAGACATATCTCAGCCAGCTGATGGGAACAAGCCTATAATGGGGGACTAAAGCAGTCCAGCACATGAGCAACTCTGCCTTTTCCTCCCAGGCTTTTCACAAGCTCTGAAGCTTCTTCTGCAAGAAGCACCTTGTTTACTCAATTCCTGCAGTCATAGGGACAGCTAACAACATTGGGGTGATCCTAGATAGCCCTAAGAGCTCACCTGCTTCAAGGTCTTTGCAAGATCACAGCTTAAGCAGTAGTCTCTTCTGTCACCTTCATTTTAATCATCCTCCTTTCTCCAAGCATGCCAGTGTTGGGGTGGAAATGTACCTCCGCAGTCTCCTCGGTTTGCTGTGCAACTCTGAGCTACTTGCCAGAGATCAAATGCGTCTTTAAACAAACAGAAACAAACCTTAAGTAGAAAGTGAAGTAAGTCCTCAGGCTCTAGGTGACTAGGGTGGATTGATTGTACATATGGGAAATGTTGTAATACCAGAACAGGTGTTATATCGTAATTGCGCTAAGTGTCCTAACAAACAAGGTTCATCTGGCACAATGCATCCAAAGCCTTCAGGGAACTTACAAAATTTATTTGTAAGTGAGAGAAAAAATATTCTCCTTAAGATAAGGCTGTGAGGAAAAATGGAAGCTAGCCATATGCATCCTTCTTGTGATGGCAAGCAAGTCTGCTTAAACAGAGAGTGATCCTCCTGTGCACTTCTGTAGGAAGGAATGGCCTCTATTCCCTACGAGGTCTCCTGCCCACACAGCCTGCCTGGAAGCTGGTTCTCTTAACCTTAGACAGCAGGGGAGGAGAGCAAGAACTGGAAAAAAAATCTAAACCCAACTTCATCCTGGTGAGTATGTGCTGATTTTGTTCTGTGTGGATTTGGGGTAACTCAGTAATGGGGTGTATGAAAGACATGATGAAGGGAAATGTTATGGAAGAAGCAACTTTGCAAGTAGATATGGAATAAAATATTTGCAAGCAAAATATGTAAAATGTAAAATAAGGAATAAAGAAATTTGCCAGCTCAGGGGCAAAGATCAGTGATATAGATAAATGCATTCACATTTGTATGTTTTCTCACTGTTAAAACCCAAAATGTACTCAGCAGCATATAATCATAAATCCTGACTGGATCAGACAAGTGTTTTTCATTGCTCAATCACCCTTCTACCAAAGAGAGTGCTGACAGCTTTTGTAACAGGTGGCACTTGCTCTATTATGTGCTAGTAAAAAGTGAAATGGTACGGGCTGTCATCCTATTCCCAAGTATCATGCCTTAAATGTGAAAGGGCTTTCAGCATCTGACTCAAACTGACAGTGTGATGATCTTCCCTCTTACATCATAAGCCTGTCTACAAAAAGAAGTTTTTGGACTAAATTTAAATAGGTAGATATTTTTAGGTGTTTTGTGGGCCTGTGTGTCTAAGGTAAAATTCTAGCTCTACCTAAATCAATTATAAAATTCATACCAACTGTAACAAACCCAAGTTTTACTGGACTTTTATGAAGCCAGGCATTTTTAACTGTCAGAAATCATGTATTTGGAAAACATCAGCACCTTTGCCTAGCTGAAAGTGGGAACTCCAGTCACAAAGGTTTGGCTTTGTTCTCCCAGCTTAGCAGGTCTCTGGACATACTTTGCTGCCTCCTGCACATCACATAGCAGTGTTGAAACTGGCAGAGAACAAGATCTTTCTTTCTATCCTGAAAGCTTCCCATGCCAGTCCTGCTGGTGAGTGGAGGGTAAGAGCTGGGATCTCAAAGAATGCATCCCTGATGGTAGATTCACTCAGCAGTGCTCAGGTTGTTGGATGCCCAGAAGCAGGTTGGTGGAGGCTAGGCTAGTGTTAGATCTGTTCCTAGGTATGGGTTTGAATTTGCTCTCCCAGGGTAATGAACCCTTACCCTGTCATGCAAGAAATGCTGACGTCGCCAACAGTGTCTGTGGGTAAAATACCATCTGAATTAGAGTCATTAAACTCAGGCATATTTCTCTGGGGTCAAGGAGGCAAGGAATTGCAATTCACACTTATGGGTGAGTGAGCACATAAATTATAGCTATTTAACTGATTCCTTACCTTACAAAGATTAATTGTACAAGGCTTTCCCAGAAACCAAAGACATTTTGGACATGTTTGTATGTGGGAACACTTTCACAGTCCTCACTCAAAATGCTACCACAAGATCATTTCTCATTACCTAAACTTTCTGAATTATTTCAAACTGTTTAATGGAGCAAGTATATCCAATGCCTCTCTCTATAGCAAGGCTAGTATAATTCCCTGTGGTTCCATCAGAGATGCAGCAGGCTCCCAACAGCACAGGCAACAGCCTTGTGGACTGACATAGGAACAGTTAAGGAGCACATGAATGAACTCTGGTCCGACCTCTAGTAAGTGAAACTGGGTGTTTCCCATGCAGTCCTGGGGACAAACTGTGAGACATTAAGCCAGCTCTCTGTGGATGTATTTCCCTAAAACATTTGTATTTCTCCAAACCTTGTGAATTTCTGTAAAAATAGGACCTGTCCCAGATGACAGGAGTCAGGGGCTTGTATTTTATCTTCACAGGAACAGAGCATGAGGAGTTAGTCACTCTAGAAGGCGATGTGCAATAACGGGTATGAACCAGCACTACTTAGCCTCAGGAATAAAGTATGAAGTCATAAGCTGTGCATTTAAAAGAAGAAAAAAGAGCTATAGGAATCAAAGACTTTATTTGTGACCAGAGGACGCCTGCCAGAACAGAATAGTTCTGTTGCCTGACGCTTTCTTTCCTCAGGCTCACAAACCCCAGAGGTGTCTTGGGGACTGGGTGGAGCTGCAATGTTTTAAAAAAGTGCTCTGGGATTTTATTAATGTGAAGGGTTGCAAATGCCTGCAGTTCTGGTCATGTGAGCATCCATGTCCAGCTGTCCTGGATTTTAATGAGGTGGTGAAGAACATCAGCTATGTAATTCATGTGGCTGTTCTTTTGGCCTATAGCAGGGTTTTGCAAGGTTAACATTATGTTCACATTTAGGTTTTAGTGTTTGGCTTCCTGGAAAGAAAAGATAAGGAAAAAAAAAAACTCTTACATTACAAAAGGGATCAGAAGGACACTTGGAAATGAAAGAAGTGGTTTGAGAATGTGGAGTGCATGGAGTGCACAGGAAGGTTAGCCAGGAGATACATGGAACAGCGTGTTGAGAGTTTCATATCCAAAGACTTCATTGCAGGTCTCAGACTCACAGAAAGCACTGATTGTCCTATTTCATCCCCAGCTAGGAAGAAGTGAAAGCTGACTTAACCTTTTAAAACTTTTTTACTTTCAGCAGTAAATCAGGTCAATCATACTTCTTAGAAAGAACAAATGGGGCTTCTTTATTAGAGCATATATTTTGCTTTTGGTCCCAGTCCAGCTCTGACAGGACCTCAGTCCCTGTGAAAGAGCTGCCTGTGTGTTGATGCCTCTCTTGGAGAAGCACTACATCAGCCAAGGAGTAGGTCACTGCTACAGAGGTACTGCTTACAGCCCAAAGACAGTAGCTCCCTCCCAGGAAGCAAACTGAATTCCTCCATGTGCCACTGTTCTGATTTCTGGTCATAAATACTGGGCAGCATTCTGAGAATGGACTGGTATGTTGCCTTGTATCCTGAACTTAGATTTAGTGCTCCTTCAGCATGCTTAGAAGTGGGAAGAAAGCAATTCCGTATGTGAATCCTACTCTGAATATCATCTTCCTTTATAGCTACGGTCATGTTACATGGTTTTTCCACCCTGGTTTTCTTCCTCCCCCACTGTTGGATCTGGTACAGTGCTCCTTTGCTGCTTGCAAAGGAGGACTCGGAGTTTAAAAGGAAGTACGCTGTGAGATTAATCACTACACAAGTATTCATCTTCTGCATACAGCCCTTTCTCTAGTCACTTATCTATTCTTAGTGTTTTGAGCTGGAGAATGGCCTCAACCCCAGCTCTGCCACTGCTTGCTGTGGAATCATCACCTTCCTAGGCTTATCTTTATCCTTCTCCTGATGGCAGTCTGAACAACTCAATCACAACATGTGACACTCCGGCAGACGTGCTGCAGACTCTCCCTCTATGGCAAGATCATTAGAAGGTTCTAGTCAGACTTTCAAGGTCAGGCAGGGACATTTATTGAATGCTCCTCAGAAATTGTCTTTCCAGCCTCTGCCCAGCTCCTCAGGAACTGGGGCTGTCAGAGCTGGAGAGAGAGACTAAGCATGTTGGGCCAGGGCTGTTGTGCAGTCCCTCTCCCATAAATGCAAAGACTAGCTTGCCTGTGAAGATATTTGAATAGCATTTTTCCCCTGTGCCAGATTGCAAGCTGTATATCATGCTGTCAAGCTTAGCAATCAGCTTGATTGTTGCAGGCTTGACAAACAGGCTTATTTTTAGAACTGCTAGATATTACACATTGCACTAGATCTCTCTTTCATGTTAAAGACTTTAATCTTCTGCTGGAGTTTCTTATTGGACATCTGCCCAGAATATAAAGACTGATCTTTCTCTTTTTTTCCCCTTCTTTGATAAAGTGTCAGAGCCTCACTGAAAGGTGTAGATGACAGTCAAAGGACCTCAGCTGAAGTCATGCCTCTCCCACCTCTCATCCAAATTATAAGTAGGGGTTATTGGCAGTATGTTGAAATAACTTTACCTTGGGATAATAGCCTTTTGCTTATCTCCCATCTATCTGTCACACTGTCTAACTTCTGTATTAGCAGAGTCTACCTTTGGGCAGCTCACACAGTACAGTAGCTGTCATTCTGTCCTCACTCCTGGGTATTTAATGTAAACTGAACTAAAGTATGTTAAAGATGTACAAGGAAAGACAGTCATTTTTCCATTTCTTTCTCCAGCAAAGTGAGAGGTGGCTAAAAGAACGGCCCTGCAGCGCTCCAGATGTGAAGTAGCACAGTACGTATCATTACGGAAGAAGCATTTTCTGCCTCAGGGGTCTATCAGTAATTTTGACAGCAGAGGCACTCTAATCCCATGTAGAAGAGAACAAGGCTAAAATAAGCTGGGACCTAGTGAGTTCCCGAAATTAAACCCCAACTGAGATACTCTGGCCGTGCCATCAGACCAGAGATTGCTGTAGACTATATTCGAGGACTCAGTATTGCCTGACTCTGATGTCTGGGAATAAAATAAGAGTTGAAAAGATGGGAAAGTTAACTTAAAAGGCTCATTTATTTCATCCCAAATATAAGGCTATGTGACAAATGGCCCACGAAGACAATGCACTCTGAGAAGCCAAGGCCACAGAAGGCATGTGAGCAACTTCTGACCAGCACTCTTCCCCCTCACTGCAGGAGATGCTATCCAAACACAACAAGAAGAGAGGGCAGAAGGAAGCTGACGTAACAACAAAACAAAACCTGACTGTCACACCAAGATTAGCTTTCTGAGAAGTTTCCAACAGGTTAGCATCCTCCTCCCCAGGCTCACCTCTCCCCTGCACTGTGCCACAAGTTCAATCTAAAAAATGTGATTCATACAAGAATAAACCAAAATTATTATCATTAGCTTCACAAATTACTCTTTCACCATATTTTCCCTTATTGTTTCTGCTGTCATATTTTTATAAATATTATTCTCTTGCTGCTCTTTTTTGTTCCATCTTCCTTCTTGATGGGGAGGGGGGGTGTAGGCTTTTGATCCCTCTTTACTGATTTGAATTTTTAAAGCGGGATATGTGCAAGAAGTCTGTGGCATTTGAGTGAAAATGTAAACCTGTCGTGCTCAAGGGAGTCTAAAAACCAAGGCAAAAACTGTCAAAACATGGCATAGCTTTTCCACAGGGTATAATGTGTCCAGACATGGAAGTATCCTTAAGGAGGAATCATTATACCTTTACAAGGTGCATGATCTTTAGAGTTGCAGTGCTAAAACCTGCTAAGACTTTGTGTATTTAATCATATTCAAACCTCACCACAACCATATCTGTCCCTTCTAGCCTGCTGTCCAGCTGGTGACATGGGCTGATAAGGCAACCATGTTCCGTACAGAACAAGTATCAATGGATTGCCTCATGAACAAGTGTGAGAAAAGGTAGGAGAGACACAAAAAACAGGGAACTGGCCTGAGGCAGTTCAGGTTGTTAGCAGAGAGAGTGGAGCAGCCCTGAAACAGATGTAATCAACACCGTCCATCTGTAATCACTGTACAGTTCTCATGACACGAGAGTCTGGGCAATATGAGGATCTCAGCTGCTGTCAATGTCCAGTGCATGAGAAAACAATGTGGCAAACCTCCAAGCATATCTCGGCTTAATGGTTCAGCAAGTTAGTGTTATACTGGAGAGACACTTGCTTTCCAGCTACTGATCTCAGTTCCACCTTTTTTTTTCTAGTGACAGATGGGGATTAGTGTAGCTAACCAATATGCTTAATCTCTGGAGAGCAGGAAACATTTTATGCCACTCAACAGGAGGCTTTACGGATGCTAGAGGTCAAATTCACAATGATATCTGAAAACCTAAATCCTGTGGGGGTACTTAACTTCCCTCTGGCCCTGGTGGGAATTTAGCCACTGGAGACTTAGACCTTAAATACCTTTGGGAAACTGAGCCTGGGCAGCTGACATTTAAACAATTTCTTTGGGAGTTACTTCTTGAACTGTTCCCAAGCTTCAAGAACCCCTACTTCAGTTATAAACCTGGGAACAGAGCAGTATGACACAGATTATGACATCATTTACAAAGTCAGTCAATAATCCTGCAAGTAGCAAGACAGCTACCTGCTGTAGAAATAATACTGGCGAGCTTGTACTTTGAAGCATAAGATTGGCCTTTCCCCCTTAAATGCATAGCTGGGAAGCTGTCTAGTGAGTAATATACCTGCAGCCACAGACCCTGAGAGGCTAATACCCCATTCATTCTGTTTAGCTAGAATGATATTGGAGAAACTGAATTTTATCAGACCTGTCAATAATTCCACAACACTGGCATTTTTCCACATTTATTATTACAGTGTGTCTCTCATATACCACAAGCAGTACTTTAAAAATATTTGCCATGTCATCTCACCTGCAGGAAAAAAATTAGCACTGGATTTCACTTTGAAATGAGAATGTCCAATATATGTCTAAAATATTAATTCTTTCATATTAATTCTTTCCCATAAGTATTTCAATGACCAAGGTTTAAATTAAAATTTAAGAGTGAAGCAACTTAGAATAAGGTATCACCAGTACTTGCAAGGACACGGTCCCTTTAAGGCCTTGTAGTCAGCCCCAATTAACATTCCACTTTTATTGCATGTACCTAGTCTGAAGAGAGTCAGTAGCCACTGGGTGTAGCATAAATTGTTGGCCTTCAGCAAAATGAACAGCTGAAATGCACACAGTACCTGACCATGCTTGTTAGGCTATTTGCTCCTTTAATCACCCGCTGCACTCGTGAATGCCTGCCATTCAATTATCCTCAAAACCTTCATCGTGTCACTAGACAATAAAACGTGACAAGACAGGTATTACTGTGGTAAGGTCATCTGATATCTAGAAGTGTCTCATTATTCCCTTCAGTGATTAGCTACAATTACTGGTTTAACCTAAGTATTTAAGGCCATAACTGTTGCATATATTCATCATAGGATACCTTATGAGCTGGAAAAGTGTTTGTGGGGGAAGGACCAGCACTTCCCAGCTGACTGTCCCCAGAGCAGCAGCAACCCCAGAGAGGGTGCTCCCAAAACTCTTTCTATCCCCAGTTTGTTCCTAAGACACAGCACTTACTAGCCTAAGGGTAAGCAGACTGTATCTTGCCTGTGCTGATTGCAAGTGATATGAGATCTTTTAGGAAGGATCCACGTGCAAGACCAACCTTTGAGTCATCTTTCTTGCCCTAAATCACTCCGGTTGAAGGCCAGAGATTAATCTGAAGCGCTCAAAACATCTCCCACAGGAGGTACCACAGACACCACAAGAAAGGTTGCACTTGTGTATGCAAGCTACGTTGGCCCCAAGGATGTACCTGCTCCATTAATGCCTGGCCCCAGAGTTACTACAGTAACTTTGCAGTAATTCAGCTGAGAATATGTAATTAGATTTAAGATCAGGTCACCTTGTTTGTTAAACCAATGCAGTCCTATTCTAACAAAGCCCCTTCAACCAATTTTGGACCGGAACAGGTTTTTATTCCTGATGCCTGAAAACAGCAAAAGAGTTAGAATCAGTAAAAGATTACACAATCCCACATTCCCTGAGTTGGGTAAATTTAGTTAACTCCCTGAATTCAGATTCTTTATTTCTTCCAGGCCACACCATTTATGGTGAGCCCCTCAAAAAGAGATAGAGTCCTACAGGCAAGCAGAGATGAAGGAGATACGGGTGGCATTGGTGGAGTAGAATGCTGATTGTCAAGAAGGCACGACAGACCCTGGGTTTAATATTTCTCAGTAAATCTAAATTACATCCAGGATCAAACTAAGGCTGTCTCTCTCCCTTTCACCCTGCCCAATCTAAGTCAAACTCTGTTGAAGGAGAGAATTTGTCCTGATCTTTGAGTTCAAAGGCAAGACACACATTTCGCAGCGGTGCTGCAGGAGGTGGAAATAATACCTGCATAGAGTAGTAAACAAGAACAGCCAGCCTTTCGCTGGGGGAAAGGCAGTTTCACAGGCACATTGCCAATTGAAACCTCTCTCCCACTGTGGCTCAGACTGGCCCCAGTATTCACTCTGCCTTCAGAGTGCATTCAGAGTGACAAACTAATAACCACAGCTGGCACTGCCGCTGGCGAAGTCAGCAGTTACCTCAAGCAGATGACTGGTCAGAATGGCAAAATAGCTTTTGTGTTACTTACCAGCAGAGCCCTGGAAAGTCAAGTAAGGGGATGTGGCAGATGTCCCACCCCAGTGGCATAAGAGTAGCAGGCCTGGCTCTCCAGGATGCTCCTCCATTCCAGCCCTTCTTTTGTCCTTCCCCATGTAGCAGCAGGATGAGCCCAGTTTTCCAACCTTGGGGCTGCAAAAGTCAACCCTGCCAACACTGCTGAGAAGCTTTGAACTGGCCCTGCAGACAACACATCTCATTGCAAGAGAATGAATTGCCAATTTTGTTTCTTGTGGTACAATGAAACCTATTTAAATAAAATCCTGATTAAGACAGGAAGCCATGGACTTGATTCACAGCAGGGAAACCTGAAAACTGCTTGCTACATGCCGTTAAATTACCGATTTCTACCATTTTATATTTAAAGCAGAATGCTGTTTCTTTGAACAGGGAACAACGCGGCATGCACATCATTTTGGATAATGTGTATGCAAGGTCACTTTGTTCATTTGATGTTATTGAGCCCAAAGTAAGAAACATGGGGGATTTTCCCCGCTCCAGTAGAGGGATGTCTTTTGATGTATGGAAGTCAATGACCCTATGGCAGGAAAGATCTGTCCTGATGTGCAAGTGGTAAAGCAAGGTGGCCCACCCCACCATAAGGATCATGCAGCTTTCACCGGTCATTGTCCTATGCCAGGGTAAAACAAACTTTGTAGCTCTCTCCTCTGCTCCTCTCGTTAAAGTCGTAACTGCTACAGGGCACGGTTAGTATTTGCAGATCATTGGTTTCTGTCTCGGTTACGAAGAACCTGTTACACATACCAGGCACAGCTGGCAGAAGTTCAATTAG
Source organism: Neopsephotus bourkii (assembly GCF_033783945.1). Taxonomy (NCBI): domain Eukaryota; kingdom Metazoa; phylum Chordata; class Aves; order Psittaciformes; family Psittacidae; genus Neopsephotus; species Neopsephotus bourkii. Next base: position 406,682 of record NW_026902130.1, on the reverse strand, counting down.
ACAAACATTAAGATACCCTATAACAATGCACCAAAAAAAGTAATGCTAGCTGTGAATAATTTGGCTCATTTTGGCCATATTTTCTTCTAAGCTATGACTATTCTTATGTTAGCCCATGCAGCTTTGCCATAGCAAATCATTTCAGGTCATTTCCATTTCCTGTTGGGATAAGCATGTGAGCAATCCTGAACAAATACTTAAGTGTACTTCATATGGATAGCTGCATCTAGAGACAGAAACTGAAGAACTTCCATGGAAAATGGCTATAAATAGAGCCTGATCGTGAGAAAGAAAATGCAGTTACTGTAATTCATATTTGTTTATCCTTTAAGCTTTTCTCGTATATCTTCCCGAAAGAAATGGTTTATCTCCCATCAGCTAGCCTAGCTATGAGTTTGGTGCACTGTATCAGCTTACACCACCTGAGAATCTGATCCTTTTTATACTGTCTGTACTCAGCTATGGCAGAAAGTCACAGAAAACATGTCCAATGCTTAACTGCTTTGTTTGTCTTTCTATCACAGGAATGTGTCATATATATTAACCACCATAACTGTTGTGCTTGTTTTCAGTACCCAGAGAATTAATGGCACTGATTTTTAGGTATCTACATTTTAAATGAGGGTGCACTGCACAACACAGATGAGTTTGCATCATTGTAAGAATAAGCACTCAGCCATTTTGAAGCATCCCTTTGAAACTGATCCCCAAGCGTCTCTAATGACAGAAGCTTATATCTGTAGCTGTATTCTGTAATAACAATTCTCAGTAAAACCAACCTCCTTTAGCAAGACCCTGTTTTAAGTGATCCAGCTATGTTAGTGCCATTCCCTTTCTCTGCAGGGCTACGAGGGGGCAGTGATAGCCCACTGTCACTGTTCTGCTGCAATTCCACTTCAGGCTGCGATGGAGAACAGTCAGCCCTGGCAGCTGCTACCAGGATAAGCTTTCATATTTCAATCAGGTTAGGTCTTTCAGCAGTTATATCCTGGATTTCCTGAATGGCACAGATAACATGCTGGAGAAATCTAAGGCAGGTAAATTAAGAAGTGCTGTACTGAAACCGTTCATTCTGATCAAGGGGGCGTTTACTGGATTTTGGGGAGTATCTGCATGTCCCTTTTCTGCTGTGTGGCACTGTTACCTTATACACACACCCTCCTTCCCATCCTTATTTCCAAGTAATTTTACATGGCTGTTAGTGCAAAATGTGATTTATTCCATACCATGAGTGCCCATGTAGCATGCGGCTATGTGTTCATGACTACTTAGGAGACCCTCTCTTCCTCACCAAAATTCCCTCCTCTTGTGTGAAATAAACAGACAAATGGAGGGATGAGAACAAAAAGCCGATCTAGGAAAACAGAGAAGGTGAGGTAAAGAAGACAGGTGCATTGGAATATTAACTCTGGGGACAACAGGGCATTGCAAAGCCTCTAGGTCCACCTAGGCACCTGGGTGCAGGCTGCTACTTAATGAGAAAAATTGTTTTCATCTGACTGTTCTGTGGCTTTTTCTCTTCACCATAAGCATCACATTAATAGCAGCCATAGATATGAGCGGATTATTTCAATTTCAGTTAATTAGTTTCTGTGGCACGGTATTTAGCCATGATGAAGCTTGTGTTTGCCGTACCTGGACTTTCTGAATGGTTATCTGAGTGCCCTGGACAGGATGGAGGGTGCTTGGTTTCCATAGCAGGTTACAAGCAAATTCATTCCACTCAATATGGGTACAGCTTACTGAATTCTTTATTATAGCAGTCATTCAGTGGGACCCTGAAGCTCTAAATGACTCCTAGCTATGGACTCTGTTTATATGTGACTACTGAGACCTCTATTACAATCATAGGACATTGGAGAGATTATTCATGATATGTAATTAAGATGTTGGTTAACCATGACACCCAGAATGAGCATTAGAATAATGACACTTTGCTAAATCTGTAGCAGTATTCCAAGCCATCAAGATATCAGTTTGATTGACAGATCAGATAATCTCTTTAGTAATCTTCTGAATTCTAAACACAGAAACCCGTAACTCATCATCAAATAAGAGTATGCTGCAGTTATACTCTACAGTAATGGAGAACAGTTTCACTCAGCTGGGTTTATCCACTCACTGTTTGCACAAGGTTCTTAGAGCATCTGTTTCAAAATAAAGTTTATCTTTTACTTCACTAACGTCAAGCATATTCATTAATTTCAATGGCATGTTCTTGCAGAGGTTCTGTTTTGGTTTGGTTTTTTTTACAAGGCACTAATGATGTAATAAAGATTAATTAGTGTAAGTTATAGTGTCTGAAGTGTATACCTTCAAGCTGTTAAATGTGTCAACGGAGATCCATTATGACAACAATGGGCATATTATTCTCAATAGGGATTGCTCTATTTGCTGGTATGAGATGTGTGCATGTTAGTAAGACAAAACCAGTAAGAACCCTGATTTGAGTGCAGCTGAAATAAAAGCCTAGCTAAACACAGCATGATAAGCCTTGATTTTATGGACACAATTACTTTGCTTTCATTACATATTCCTGGTGGTATTTCATGTCATCAGCTATTTTACAGGCTTTTATTTGTCATCATACAATGTCAAGCCAAAAGAACATGCTTAGCACTTCACAGCTTAAAAAAACAAAATCAACTTGGTGATTTATTCAGGATGAGTACTTGAATATTTAAATAGAATCTGTGTATCCATATCAAAGTCTAGGCCTAGATGGGCCATTGAATGAAAAATGTTTATGCTCACCAAATTTCTGCAGCAAATAGAACACAAGGGAGTGTTGTGGCTAGCAGCACATCTATATGCTTGGGCATCCTATAGTCCAGTTAAGCAGGCATCCACTCACTACTGGATCAGAGAGGGGTGATTACAACTGCAAAGCCCAAATCCATCTGTGTCTATGGATCCGTATTAACAATTGAGATATATTCCCACCATCTCTTCACTCAACCACCTCTTTAAGTTTTTAGAAGATTTTAAGGCAATTTTCAACATAATTTAAAATCTACATTAAATTCAATGGTGGAATATGTGCTGCAAACTTGCTGTTTAAATTTTACCAGGAACAAACACCTTGCTTGGAACATTTTGAGTGCATAAGCCAGTTACTAAAATTCAGTGCTTGACCTGGTTTTCAAAAAGTCCAGTAGTTGCATGGGGTGGGCAAGTCCTCACTATGCTGAGATGGGTATGTTTGAAAGCATTTCCAAAGCCCCCACACCAACCTCACCCCAATGTGGTATTCCAGCCAAATGGAATAGTCAGCTCTTCTCCACTTCCCAGGTTGTCACACTGAAGGGTTTTCCTTTGTTTGTGTTTCTCAAAGGAATATTTTTCCCATCCACACTTAGAAATTGTTTCTCAACACTCTGGTTTCCAAACATGAGGTTTTGCTTAGGAGTCTTCTGTGCATGGCATTCCTTGAATTTTGTGGAATTGCAGCTAGGCTAGGACACTGGCCTGTACAGAATAACATTCAGACATCAAAATTAGAAATCATCTTCTCTGGGGTATTTTTGTTTGCTCAGTTTTAAGTTGTAGCCTGGAAGAAATTTCATTGTCCCACTGTTCTGTGGCTCAAAGCTGGAGCAAAGAATTTTCCTCCAAACTTTAGTAGAAAAAAAACCCACCTTTTATGAGCTGAGATCAAGTATCAAAACTTTCAGCTCTGGAGGAGCTTGGGAGAAATTTACAAGTATATGAAATTGAGGGAAAAAAATATCAAACATAGAATCATAGAATAGTTAGGGTTGGAAAGGACCTTAAGGTCATCAAGTTCCAACCCCCCTGCCATGAGCAGGGACACCTTGCTCTAAACCATATCACCCAAGGCGTCGTCCAACCTGGCCTTGAACACTGCCAGGGATGGAGTCTTCACAACCTCTTTGGGCAACCTATTCCAGTGCCTCATCACCCTTACAGGAAAGAATTCCCTCCTTATATCCAAAATAAACTTCCCCTGTTTAAGTTTTAACCCATTACCCCTTGTCCTATCACTACAGTCCCTAATGAGGAGTCCATCCCCAGCATCCCTATAGGCCCTCTTCAGATACTGGAAGGCTGCTATGAGGTCTCCACGCAGCCTTCTCTTCTCCAGGCTGAACAGCCCCAACTTTCTCAGCCTGTCTTCATACAGGAGGTGCTCCAGTCCCCTGATCATCCTCGTGGCCCTCCTCTGGACTTCTTCCAACAGATCCATGTCCTTTTTATGTTGAGGACACCAGAACTGCATACAATACTCCAAGTGACATCTCACAAAAGCAGAATAAAGGGGCAGGATCACCTGCTTCGACCTGCTGGTCACACTCCTTTTGATGCAGCCCAGGATACGGTTGGCTTTCTGGGCTGCGAGCGCACACTGCCGGCTCATGTTCATTTTCTCATCAACCAGCACCCCCAAGTCCTTTTCCACAGGGCTGCTCTGAATCTCTTCTCTGCCCAACCTGTAGCTGTGTCTGGGATTCCTCCAACCCAAGTGTAGGACCTTGCACTTGGCATGGTTAAGCTTCATGAGGTTGGCATCAGCGCACCTCACAAGCGTGTCAAGGTCCCTCTGGATGGCATTCCTTCCCTCCAGCGTATCAACCGAACCACAGCTTGGTGTCATCGGCAAACTTGCCAAGAGTAACTTCCATGACACCTGGGGAAATGCAATTCCTGCCTCTTTTCCTGCCATGGCCTCTTGTTAAATCAAATTCTTCAGAGCAACGAATAGGGTTCAAGGCTAGATCTTCCACTCACTTTATGCTGGCTTTTTGCTAGCTGTCTCATTCAGGTTCACCTTAAAACAAGAGAAGGAAAGCAAGGAGGAAGACATGGGGAAAGGAAAGATCTTTTCTTCTTCCCCAAATGTAATGGAATGACCATGCTGAACCCACAACCCAGAAATACTCACCTCATCCACTCTGATGGACTCATAGTCCAAGGGGACTTTTCAAGAAACTTGATGGGTTCACAATACCCCATGTACGCGGTCTCTGCCTGAAGTCTTTTCTCTTGCAGTTGTGCTGGCCTGGAGCTGGGCTCAGCTGGTACTGAAGCAACAGGATGACTGTTCATAGGTTTGCTCTGATCCAAGAAATCCAGAGTAATCCTTATGCTTAGCTTTCTACATCTGGGACAGAATCACAGATGCATGTAATGTCAGAGCCTAAGCAAGTCAGTAAAACTGTGCAGCACACCAAAAACTGTTTCCCAGTGCTGTCAGGGACTGAAATATTAATGGACTATGCCTCAAGAGAGCCATGAAAGCTCCAGACATTGTCTGTATATCACTGACTCTGATCTGCTTGTTTGATTGAGATCTCAAGATTGAAGCTGGACAAGGAAGAAAACCCTTTCCACCAACCCTTCGCTTTCTCAGAAACACATAGATTATTCTGCCCAGTATGCAATGAAATCATGATTTTCTTAAATAATATAAAACACCAGGGCAACCCACTCTACAGGAGCACAGACAGCTAGGCTGGGAGATTGGGCGGCTTTTATAGACTAAAGATTCACGTGAACCTGTCCAGTTCTGGGCCTGCAGATACAGCTCCTGCTGATCACCCCTGTAACACAGATCAGGAATACTAACTAGGTGCTGGTGTCTGGTTTTGCTTTCTGTAAATGAAAACCAATAGCAATTACTACTGCACTGCTTATAATCACAACATAAATTGAATTCTCAGTTAACATTTTCAAAGTCCTATTGATGCAGATTCCTACTGATCACAATTCCTATTGATTGAAAGTGATTTTAATCAGTACAGGGTGGGTTTTTTTCTGGAGGTTGGACCACAAAATAAATACTCTTTTCCCACTTGAGAATATTTGCATTACTAGGACCCATACAGGGATGAAGCTTAAAATAGGGTGTTGGTTTACTTTACTTAGCTGTCTCCCCTGGAAATAGAAAAACAACTCTTGTTTGAAGACACTGAGCACCATCATTTTAAATGCATGTATATATCCATCTCCTATGGATAAATATCAGAAATTTTTTTAAACTCCATTTCTGAGACTGCCATACATCTCAACCAGTTCAAACGTCTACATGTTTAGGTGCTTAAGCACTGAGCAAGCGTGGGAGTCAACTGTCAAAAAATTAAAGCTAACAGTTTATCAGTGCAAAGCCTAAATGCCCAATTTCACTACACAACAAGTTAGCTTTATAAAAGTCTAGTAATCTGTTCATATTATACACCTGTAGTATTTTCCATTGTTATTTTTTTCTGAGATATATATAAAGTTTATGGCAGAATTAACTAGTTGTGTGGAATAACTAACATGAGCCATTCAGATTATTTCAGCCTTCACAGGGGTTGCAGTTTAGGATTTCTCAAACCTCATATTAGTGACAGCCACAGACAGATCCATGATTCACCCCATAGTGGTTATGAGTATTTTGCCACGGATTTTAGTGGCCTAAATGAGAATTTCAGTGGGGAGAGCATGGTCTCTGAAGACATCACTGCGACATTGCACAGACTGAACACCCGCCTGGGTGGAGACTGTGAAAAAACCAGTGACTGGCTCCATTTCAGAAGCATGAATTTCACGACAGAGTGGAAGTCCTCCCACCAGCAGCTTATTCAAGGATACATGGCAATGAGCTTCATTAAAATCAGTAAAGAACTAACACTGAAGTTTCCATCCAAACAGAAACCCAATTACAAGCCAGTCAGGTGTGTCCTATGAAGTATAAGACTGTAATACATGGCATGAGTCAACATTGTCCTAAACCACAACAGCTTCTTATTTTTGACATGATCCATAAAAGCATAGGCAAGTGGAAAATTCCATCACAGCACTTTCTCTTACTCTCATGCATAGTATGGACAGGCTTACAAAAAATGGCTATAGTAGGAGTCCTGAACAACTGAACTTCAATAAAGGTCAATTGTCAAAATACTCTAAGTTCATCTTAGGTCTAATATTCTAAATGGTTTCTTTGCACACTAAAATCTTTGTTTAGGCATTATAGTGCACAAGTCTTCCTAGAAGGATCTTGGTTAACATAAGCTGATGTTCTGTCTTTTAGTACCTTAACTCTATATTGCTATTTACTATCAGCTCCAGAATCCCGCAATATTGTGACTTCATCTTAGTGTCTAACCTCAGGGGGGAATGCACTTTGCTGCCCTGGTATTGTAATGCTATTGCTGAGGACAAAAGATATAACATCTGCAAGTGTTTTGATAAATCACCTAAAGACTTTTTTTATTAAAAAAAAAAAAAGAAAATCAGGCAGATTAAACCCATTTGGATAGTGTGATAGAGAAATTATCGGAGAAATGCAACATACAGAAAAGATTCAGGACCTGGAGTCTGGCCATTTTTTTAAATTTCACACAAGACAAGATGACAAACAGATGGCACAGTTAGGAAAATCTAAAAGGCAAAATATAGCCCCCATGTCACTTTAATGATGCTTCTGCTTATCGTGGTCTGCATTTTAGATCAACTTATAAAGTATTTTTCTAAATCATAAAACTCGCTCAAGCTCTATTTTCTAAAGACAAACTGATCTGTAAAGATGCATCAGTCAAGCAGGAGATTAATTCCTGTTGTACCAAGTTGTTGTTTTTGGCACAGAAGTCAATATTTGTAAGACAGAAAGCAGCTGTAGCACGCAAGTTAGCATAGTGCATAAATCTTTGCAGCAGGTTATAGCAAGAAGATGATACTATCCGCAGGTAACACGATGGAAGCACTGCCACAACAGAGCCTTCCTAATGGTGGTCATCCATTTACCAGTGTGAGCCACGCTAATGAGGTCACACTAATTCACTTCATGTCATTTACCCTTTGGAAGCAATCAGCCCAAATATAAACCAGCAATACATTAGAAGAGGTCACCCAGCGCAGTAGCTCTGTAAAGAGTGAGCTGCTTGTATAGGACTCCAAGCCAGATCCAAGCCTGCCTGGAGCAACAGGACATGCAACTACTGACAACAGGGACTGGGAAGCAGATTAACCCCCCATCCCCTTGAAATCTGGCTGAGGTGAAGTGCTGCTCTCTGCTTTGCCTGTGGTGTGGTGCTTCATCCCACCTCTCTCATCACCCTGTCACATCAGCTGTGGGGGCAGCAGGAAAGGCAGGGAGTTAACTCTCAATTTTCCTTCTGTTGATTGAAGCTTTTGCCTCCCTTTTGCCTCCCACCCAGTGATGCCAGACAGCAGCTTTGGGATAGCAGCAAAATAGGGACACAGCACTGCCAGGAGGTGTGGCAGATGCAGTCCTGCCTCCCTTGCAGGGGGACAAGAGATTTGTCCTCTGACAGACATGCTTTCCCCTTCACCATCTTTCCACGTCTATCACACCAGCAGCTTAACTGCTGGAGGCTGGGGGGAGTGTTACTAACCACTCTATTTTGGGGTTTGATTTGTTTTCTCAGGAGATGGGACACAATGTGAAGCCCATTTAGTCCAATAGAACCATTATCTTGCCTGTAAAGGGTTTCTTACCGATGCCAGAGCTCCTGAATCCAACCAAGGGGCTTGGCAGAGACTGTGCAGCACTGTGCTGAGTGCTGCCTCTGGGGCAATGAGATACCCATCCTCCCTTTCCTCCACATCAGAGAACCGGTGTGGTCACCAGCAGGGTCAGGGCTCAGAGGTTGGTAAGTGATCAGCCAAGTGTCTCAGACAAGCTCCTTGCTGCCCCAGGCTCAGCTTCCATGTTTTCAGCCTGGCAATCATTCCTTTCTATGGCATACAATGAGCTCTGCAGAGGAGAGGATAGAGCTGATCTAATTCTTGATGCACAAGGTTAAATAGATTACTTGTATCTCCAGCAGCCTTATTCCCTGTGCTGAAATTGAGTATATCAGATCCCTTGCCACAGTATTATCCCTAAGACTAGATGTGAAGGAAGTGAAGCCTGGAAAGGTACCTGGGTATTTCCCTTCTTGAGAACCCTGTCACGTCAAATTGTGGTATCCTGGCACTGTTTGCATGAGTGCAGTTACTCACATACAAGGCCATATGCAGTTTCGAGCCCACAGCTTTCTCTCTAGCCACTGCTGCACTTGTTCTGACATTTCCAGCCTCACTTGACCAAATTATATGTGGTTTTAAGCAAAGATGTTCAAAATTTAATGTCAAATAGATGCAGATTGAGCCCACATGGGAAGCAGGAAATACAATAGAAATATGCAACTCCATTACATTAATTTATCAGTGTACATTCTACATGCTTTATAAATTTCTCTAACATGATCATCTGTTTCATTCCTAGAAAAGAAAAAGCTAGCAAATATGAATTTCTGGAAATAGGCAGCAGAAAGAGATTGACTTGAAATAAACAAAATAGTTGAAATTAAATTTTCTTGGCAAGATTTGCTTATGTTGTTCATCAAATAAATGTACGTTATGTCTTGCACTGTTACTCAGCTGTGATCCTATAATGTGTTTTCTGCATCCTGTCAGACATATGATCCTTTGTCCCATAATAGACCCAACTATCTCACAACCAGCTGAGCTCAGGGTCATCCCAGGGTCAGGCTGGTTAAAGATGGCTGTCAGTTCACTGCCTGACTCACAGATGCACTTTAAATCACCTTTATCTTACTCGTGCTGATGCTTTCCAGCCATCACTGTAGCAGGGGCTGTCGCACCTCTGTAAAATGTAGGGAAATGTCTTGTAGCATCCCTGAAAATTTCTCAGTGGATATGCAATGCGCAATGTGCCCAATATAAAGCAAGTGCAGCTTGATGTATAATGTGAAATGAGAACTATTTCAAATTCCTTTATGGAAGGTAGCTAAACAACATGGTTCTTACCCACCTTCCAAATGAAGATAAAAATTCAGAGCGTGAAATTATCACCTTTCAGATCAGAAATATAATTATTATTTAGCCTGAAATTTCCAGCAAAAGGAGTATTTGCATAAGAAGGACAGATAATCTGGGAAATACATCACCTTATGTTTTTATTGTGATAAATACCTCCCTTCAGTTCCTGATGCTATACAACTTCTTAATGTTTATCACTAGTCTCCAAGGTATAGAAGAAAGACAGCCCTTAATTGTAAATTTACACATGCTTTATTGCCGGTGCAATGGCATGAACACATTTAAAAGGATTGTCATTCCAGTTAATTATGCTGATTCTGACATGTACCTATCACGTCTAAAATTGATAGTGCTTTTCGACCAGTTAGTAGCATTACAATATGTTGTGCCTTTCTCTCTAAGGTTAAGCATGTTAGGGGCCAGAGAATGGCAGGAGAAAAGAGTCTCTGCATACTAAGTAAGTGCTGCTAGCTCAACAGTCAAACCTCTTTATAAGAGAACTGTAGATAGCTCTGCCACAGCACATGTTCTGCATTTCTATGTGTGCTCCAGCCCCATCCCACCTGCCCCAGGCAAAGTCAACAATCTTCATTACACCTAATAGTAAACAACACCTTCCAAGTCCCTCAGAAACTCTTGGCCTTGTTCACAATGTGTAATGCTTAGGCACCCAAGCAGATGGTAACACTTATTAAAGATATTAAAGCAGAAAAAAAAAGACAGGAAAAAAGGAGGCAACTATTAGAAAACACTTTGTGGCAAGGGAAAAACAATTTCCATGTTTTCCCTGCAGCAGAATTCTGAGTCTGTGAATTCCAGACTTGAAGAAATTGGGGAAAGACTTGAAATCAACAGCAAACTACAAACAAATATCAGAGAGCAAAACACCATCCTTACCCTCAGCAGAGTTATCATTGCTTGGATCAAAGTCTCACTTTAGAACCGCACACTGAAAAAGCAGATAGGAATCTGGGGAAACCATACATCCTCCTTTCCTTCCCACACATCTGAGTATAAATCTTGTGGGACATCCCAGAAGGAGGTATACATATGTCTTACAGTTACACCTGGCTGACAAGGGTAATATTTTCAGACTGTGGGAGGAAGGGTAGGAGCGGGGAAGGAGGCAAGGAGGGAAGGAAAGAAGGAGAGAAGGAGGAAAGGAGGGAAGGAGGGAAGAAGATGTTTGCTTTTGTAAAAAATTGATTAGAAATAATTGTCATTCATTTTCTATCACATGATCCACATGCCTTTTAAAGAAAAGTAAGCTCCTGTGTTACATCCAAAAGCACAAAACCATGGGTGATGGGATCCAAGCTAGAGTAGACAGTACCAGAGAAGAAGAAACCTAGAGGAATTATAAAACACATTAAGGAATAACAACTGTCTTGAACGGTCATGTGAAATGCAACTTGGAATACCTCTCCATGCACTATAGCAGCTTCACATTGTTCCTGGGAAAGGGAAAGGTATCACCACCAAAGTCTCTGTTCTCTATGCTGTTTCCCTGCTCCTGCCCAGCCTGGGCAGCAGTCTCTCCTTCCAGCTACCCCACTGCTCTATAGCAAATATCCTTGGGTACAGTGGCAGCAATGGCCAGCAAAGCCCTTGCATGGTGGTCCCTCTTCTTTCCTCACATCAGCCTTGCCCTTTTGACCACTTTCATCCTAACCTGGATTAAAGCATTGGCTACACCAAGGGGTGGAAAACTGGAAAAGCTTGGAGCACCAGTGAACAGATCCTGAAGAGCTTGTCTCATAGGTGTGGATAAGCATCTGGGAAACATCTAGATAAAGCTTTATTATTTTTATTATTTTAAATAAGAGAGTAAGCTGTGTGCAAGGAGAGATTTCTTCCCTCAGTTTTCCCAGTAAGAACTTCTGCAGCTCTTCACCTTTTGAGTGCATCCAGAGTTCATTTTGCTGGTCAAGAAAAAGCAGTATTTTCAATAGCAGTGCTTTGGCTAAGCACACAACCTCCTGTTTACACATGAAGTAATGTCCTTCTGACAGTGTAGAGCATGGTGCTTGCCTTCGGACAAACTCACATTGAGCAGGTATGTCTCAAGACAAAGCTGCTGACACATTTCATTCCCTTCTCCCTCTTCTCTTTGAGCTCAGATAGTGTTCATTCCCCAAGTAGTGACTTTAAGGGCTACTTCCACAGTCCTTTCCCTGAGACACTCCCCACTGAAACTGCTAGGGTGTTTTATATAGCACAAACACAGCAGGAGTTAATCTTTTCTGATGCCTGATATCATTTTTACTTATCATTTTAGTACAATAAAAAAGTCCTACCCTCTGAGATGTGAGTGAGAAATCTTAGATTATTTAATCTTCACTGAAATGCAGATTGTTCGGAGTTTTTCTGTAAAGGCTGATATATATTCCTTGCTCTGGAGAATATTTAGAGACAAACCAACCTAATTTTAAGGCTCAGGATGGACTACATCATCTTTAGTGCTGCTGTTCCAAACTGATATGGAATTGCACTAAACAAAAGACCTGCTTCAAGGATTAAAAAGTGAAAAAACGTGCCTCATTGCCATGAATCATCAAGGACACACCCATGCACCCATAGATCTCTCTCTTCAACATAGATACCTCAGACACATTAGCACATGAGGGAGCTCTCAAAGGTGCTTCCCTGAGAATGGCTATTTGAATTTCCTGTATGAAGTAACAGCATCCTTCTCGTTGAGGTTACACACTGAGTGCAGTCACCAGCAGTACAGGGAACCCTGTACAGATGTGCAGAGACCACCATCCCACAAGGCTGGACACGCATTCTGCCCTCAAGGAAGGGGCCAGGTCCTTCTTGTCTCCTCTCAGCAAATACACACCTGAATGCTGTTAATATTGCTCAGCTCTTCCATTAATCTCCTGGACAGTGTTTTGGTCTCTAAGACAAAAGGAATTTTATGAAACAAAGATCTAAGGATTGAAAATGTGTGTGCAAAGGAGGAAGGGATTGTGACAAACCTCACAGCCCATGTGAAAGGTTGTTTTGCTTCTAGACCAAAGGGGAGGAGGCCTGATCCTGCTCCCATGCTAGATAAGCAGATATCCTGCAGGCAAGCAAAGCTGGCAACAGGCTGAAATCGTGGTGAGAGTTGAAAAGCTTGTTTTTCTGTATGCACAACAAACCAGATATGTTGACAGAAAACCAAAAGAACATCTGCTCATGCTGATCTATGAATGCTCTCCCTGGCTCCATTAACCTCCATTCTTTCTCTGTCTCTCTTTTTTTCCCTAAACTGAAAATTATAATTTTAAATGTTCAAGGCTTTCATTTCTCTATTAATCAAATGAAGTCTCCTTAGCCACAGTTAAAATACTTTGTGAGGTGCTTCAACCAAAGACCATTTGCCTTGCAATTAGAACTCATTTTTAATACAACAGAGGGGAAATAGAGAACCACAGCTTTAGAATCAATATAACTATAAATTACATGGAAAAGGAAACTGTAGTATCCTAGCTTGAAACAACAGATTTATTATCAAAGTGGGTAGTATTGTATCGACAGAGTACATAAAGTTTATAAAGAAAGAGGGAAGGAAACACACAGAGAGAAATCAATGTTAGCATGGGCTCACTGTTGCTCTAAACGCTGCATTTGTGGTAATTAATTTTCACTTATTATTTTAAATTGTAAAATGTCACATTGAAAAATGGTTAGTGGTTCAAAAAAAGCTCTCTGCAGTACTTTCTAAGGCAAAACTCTACAGATTTTAATGAAAAAGGTCTGCAAAAGATGGTTCCATTATGTGCTCTGTATTTAATCCTGGTTAAGACAAGTTACTAAACAGCCTCCTCCATTCCCGTATTTTGAACAGCATTATAGTTAAGGTTGCAACTAAGATTTATATGTAAACTTAAATGGCTTGCATTTATTTTGATTCCCACCTACTGGATAAGATGGCAAAATTGTTATTTCTGATTGCAGTAAATATTTTAAATGTATCATCTTTCCCTTTCACAAGCGGGATTCCCCCGTAATTGCTCACATATACAATACAAAAAAAACCTTCAATGTCTGACCATAGGATTTCTTGTTATGTTTCAGCTGCTTTCAGTGCACAGTCTGCCCTGCATCTGCAGTTAAAATCAGGGAAGAAATTTTTGCTCATTTCTGAATGAAGAGTTTGCAGATAAGGCCTGACAACCCAGAGCTCAGGGTAATAGTTGTGTCTTCTTCTGTTCCAGCTCCCATGAAAGTGGGACTCAACCAGTATGGCTAATTGGTCTCAAAACATGTTACTGTGCTCAAAAATGGGAATACACAGAAGTTATATGGATTTCTAGAATCTCTCACCTGATTTGCAATCAAGCTATTTTGAGATGCCTGTTAGAGGAGTCTCAGCAGAATTTTCAGTGTGTTTGGATTATGTTAATTATAAGCTTTACTGTGCTGTTCAAGTCCTGAGGTGAGAAAGTTGTGATCTGAAGAGAGAAAAGTTTCTTTTTTTCCTGGATTAGTAGGCTTACAGAGGCTAATCTTTTGATTTGCAGACCTGAGGGTTCCAGGTGACCTGAATCTTCCTGGGAAATGAGCCACAATAGGTCCCACTCAAAGCCAATGTATGTGTGGGGTCAGGTACAAGTCTCTTCTAATATTAAACATCTGCTAACATTCTTCAAATAAATCGAAGTTCTGGGGGAACAAGTTCCTATGGATGAAGACATTGGATGTTTCCTGTGCAGTGTGATCTGAGGTATATCACTGAGGATGGGTCTTCTCAAGCCCTTTTTGGCTCCCATTCTATTTTCATGATTGTTACCTTGCCTTCTAGCACTGTCAGAAATACAAAAAATAAAATGGGGGGGGGGGAGGGAATGGTAATAAACTACAAAGCCCCACAGGATCCTGCCTGTCTCAATACCCATTTCTATGTCTGAGCATTGTTTGTGCTAATACTGTTTGCTGGAAGGAGTGTTCCTCAAAGATAACATGTTTTGCACTGTGAAATATGCATGACTGCTGGCTCACCTCGCACGGGATCACCTTTCAGTTTCTAGACAGTGATTTGATTTTTATTTTTTTTTTTTACGTTCTTTATTTTACTTCTTTCTTTTTCCCCCAGCACAGCATGAGGAACGTAACAGTACCCCAGCCAATGCATTTTGGTCTATGATCCATCCATCCTCAGAAACATGCGTAGATTTTAAATCCACTGACACTACAGAGCAGCACTGCAGGGATTTTATTTTTTGCAAAATAGACTAGTCTGGTTGAAGTCTCTGCCATTGCTGGGTGCTAACAGGAATATTTTACAACTATGCTACAAATATAAATTGAGATTTGGGTGGCATTTCCACTGCAACTGATGTGTGCACAGGAGTTAGTTGAGGTAGTAGACCTGCTGTAGAAGTCAAGAAAAAGCTTTGTTTTACTGGTACAGAGGAGATTCAATTAAAACTGTACAAATCCCCACCCCTGTGGCTTAGCCCTTTCCATAACCTTCACCTTAGGAAGGCAGGGAGAAGTCTGGACAAGTGGTTATTCTCTGAGACTCTTCCAATGTGCTCCCCCTGCTCTGTCCCCAGATGGAGTCTGTGATTTACACAGATGTGCTTTGCACCTGAAGGCTTGCTAGTGTACAATGGAAGAGAGGTTCCCACTCCCTTCCATCCCCCATTTCCACCGCCAGCCTCGTCCTCACCCCCATCCCTTTTCATTACTTAACAAACCCGGTCTCCTGTGTTTTCTCTGCTCTTTATTCCATGTCACCAGGGCTGAGTGACTGCTGAAGATGAGAGGGGATGAGGAGTGTGAAGAAGGAAGCTTCTGCCTTTGGTCTGAGCCTGACGAGAAATGATGAAAACCACATGGGCTATGAAAAAGTCCAGTCCAACTTTCTGTTTACCGAGCTCCCTAGAAACGTCAACATCTGTCACCAAGTTACCCCTAAAAGGGGCACCCCCTTGCTACGGGACCCCGTTGGCAGGTCCCATCCCTCTTCCCCCAGCACGGCCTGGACCGGAGGGGTGTTGACAGAGGCAAGGGGAGGTTATCTGGGATTTGGTGATGGCTGTATTAATAGACAAAGGACAGCAGAAGCGATATCCCTGCCTCAGCCCTGCCATGCCACCGGCAGCGCAGGGGAGGGCCCCCGGGCATCCCGGCTGATCTCGGCTTTTGCCTTCTCTGCAACGGAGCCTTGGGGAGTCACCCGCGGAGAGGCGCGGAGCGGCCCGGCGGCCGCAACCCCGCTTCGTTGTTGTTACAATGCACACAACGAATTTTCTTCGTATTAGTCATTTCCCGAAGATCAAACCAGAGGACAGCTGCGAATGCAATCGATCCCTACAAAATGCGTTAGCTAAGCGTTCAATCAAAGTAGATATTTCCTTGGATTTATTTCTTTTTTATGCTTTAGTAATCGATAGCATATTGCCTTTTTATTTTATTTTATTTTCCTCCTGGCGGCGAGTGTCCCGCCGAGTTACAAACTCGCGTAGGTTAGAATTAGAAAATGTATAAATACTTATGCGGAAAGCCAGGCGTATCGCATGCAAAGAGCAGCCTCTACGCCACGCCGGGCAGGCAGCGGGCAATTCCCCCGGCTCCCGACGGCTCCAACACTTCCTACACGCTCCAACAACTGTTGCGAGCGAAACGCTCCATGAGCCCCTGTATTTTCCTAATCCCTCCGCTTCCCGCTGGCTACACCACGTCTTAGACCCGTGTGAACACAAGAGTTGGTGGCTGAGATTGGCTTCGTGTCCTCTCGCCGTCCCTCGTTTGGGCTTGTTTTGTTTGTTTGTTTGTTTGTTTTCTTTTTGCTACTTTTACTTTCTTGGACAGGGAGAATTTTTGCAATACGTTGAGTTTGTATTTATAAACTGAGCACTTGTCAAAGTCATAAACTAGCTGCTGGTTTCACTGTAATCGAGGTAGACCATTATTTGGGTACATTTTTAGGAGAATCAGTAGTCCTGATTTAACTTTACAAGATACACATTTTCAAGGAAAATAGATTTGGAAACCAAAATAATTTTAAAAGTAATGGCTGAAACATTCTCCCTGTGGAACAAATGCTTAAAACTTGTCACTGCCCTATAAGAAAATAACGTGGAAGCATTTTCCGGGCCAATTTCTGCTCGTAGTATTGGAATGTGTAATCCTTTCGAAATTGCATGGCAAAGATTACTCGTCGCATGATCAAAATCAACAGTTTCACCCAAAATTCTTAGGCACAAGGGAAAACTTATTTTCCCTAGAGTTCCCGTTGATTTCAATGGTCTTTCTGAGCTTGAAACAGGAGTAACTGTGACCTGTAATATTTTATGACACAGAAACTATGAAAGGGTAATGTTAATAGTGAAAGTCGGCAGAGTAATGTGCCTGGAAACAAAAAAAAAAAAAAAGGGAACGTTTGCCTTGGAAAAAGAGAAAGGGAAAAGGGAGAGAAAAAGGGAGAGAGAAAGAAAGATGAGAAGACAGAAAGAAGGTAAGAAGAAAGAGAGAAAGAAGAGAGAGAGGAGGAGGGAGGTAAAGGAAGAAAGAAGGAGAGAAAGGAGGAGAGAGAGAGGAGAGAGAGGAGAAGAAAGAGAAAGAAAGAAAGAAAGAAAGAAAGAGAAAGAAAGAAAGAAAGAAAGAAAGAAAGAAAGAAAGAAAGAAAGAAAGAAAGAAAGAAAGAAAGAAAGAAAGAAAGAAAGAAAGAAAGAAAGAAAGAAAGAAAGAAAGAAAGAAAGAAAGAAAGAAAGAAAGAAAGAAAGAAAGAAAGGAAAGAAAGCCTTTTAATATTACATTACCATTTATTCATATATTGTTAATTTCACTATTTATGTATTCCCTTTCGGTGGTCACAAATTTACTGCTGTCTCACAGAGCTAACTGCTAAGGAAAAACAAACAACATTTTGTTCCTAAGATTATGCGGAAAAACGACTCAAGAAACCCCACAGACCCTCTAAAAACTACAGACTACGTCTCCCCAGGTTGTCCTCCCCGGCTGCCCAGGCTCTGCCGCGGCCCCGGTCGGAGTTACCCCGGGGCCGGGCACTGAGCTCATCGACTTTCGTGCCCGGCGTCCCCGGCTATTCTTCGCTGGGAGTGGAATGAGAAGCAATTTGCCGGTGAAAACCCTCTCGAGTCTATAGCCCAAACGTGAGCTGCCATTAGAGTGGTACTAATAAATCCCTATTAAGCATGCATTTATGCAGTGATTGCGTGAACTTTGGCCTTTGAAGAGTCCCTGCAATTAGCAGCGACGTCCATCGCGCTATGCCCAGCTTTCCGTGTACCCTTTTTCCATCAAGGATGGAGAGGGGAGTACGGCCTCGTCAGCGCCTCCCACAGCCACCCCCGTCTCTGCCGGGGGGTGCTCCAAGCATTCCCCCGTTTGCCTCTGGACCCCTCCGTGTAAATGAGGATCCCTTGCGGTGGGATGTTCCCCGTACCCCTCGTATCTCTCGCGGGGAGTACCAGCCTTTATAAAGGCGTCGGCTGCCGCAAGGCGCGGAGGAGAAGCTGGGGCTTTGTCATCTTCGAAAAAGACCGAAAAGTGGTTAAAATTTAGTAAAATCGGCTGGGCAAAAATGAACGGAAAGTTGCCACTGCCGGGAAGACAGCGAGAGCGAGAGGGATGAGTCTAATTGTCGCCTTTACCAAGGCTGTGAGATTAACTACTGGGATTTATTCTAAAGTGACCCATCACCGAATTCATTTCTGCTTGAACTTTCGGTGAACCTGAGATTAAAGAGGGCAGAGCAGCTAAGCAGTTTGTTGTTAGCTGCCTTTTCAACAGCCCTTTCAGACTGAGTAAATATTGATCGGTTTCAATCTGATTGCCCCAGAGGAAAACACCAAAGCATCTCAATAGCCTCCAAAAGTAAACTTTAAAGGTGAACAGCAGAAATGGCCTTAAGTATGATAGGAAGATGTTAAACTCTGTTAAACATTTAGATGCGGTTTGGGTTGGAGATTTCTTGGTTTGGGTTGGGTTGGGTTTCTTTCCTTTGCTGGGGGGTTTGGTTTTGGTTTTGGTTTTTATTTTTTTGGTCCTCCTGAGAGTCTAGAGAAAAAAAAAATTTTGAAAGGTATGAAAACAAAAGGATCACTACGACCCGAAGGGTCTCCATCAGGCCAAAGCACGCTGCGATTTTTTTATTTATTTATTTAGCGATATCTTTGTGGTAGAAACTCCAAGGAAGAGATTTTCATTGGTCTTTCCCACACTCCCCATCCCGAAAGGCTGATTGTATCGAAATAATAATACTGCTAACAAAATAAGCCAGGATCGGGAAATTTGGGGGTGACAGTTTGAAATCGATCGGGACTGCTGAAAAAAAAGATAACCCGGGGTTTGGACTTGGAAGGACAAGGGATTCTTTGCCGATGAATCGCTCACAGCAAGATTGACGTTCTGACAAGTGTCTTGTCTCTCGCACTTAGGTTATAATTTATGGCCGCTCTTTTTAACATACTAAGTCAACACCCGGGGAGCCGGGTTGCAGATCCGGATTCCAGCAATGTTTAGATCCAGATTTCGATATTTAAATGCCCTCATTGGCATGCAAATGCCACTTTAACACATCCAAGTCTCTGGAAGAAAGCCATCTGTTTTGCTTTGTGGCTTTACACTAATAAACAAAAGGTAAAGTATATGGCAGTCGGGGAAATGAAAGAAATAGGGGCATCGGCGGGAGCCTTTGGAGACAACCCTGCTCCTTTGCGGATAGCTCAGCTCTTGATATGGCCGCCGCGCCTTGCAAATCGGGGCTTGTCTCTTTTGACACTGAAGTGAAGAAAATTTCCTTGTCTCTCTGCGGATCCCGCAAAGCAAATCCTGCGTGTGCAGCTCGGCCCCGGGAGAAGCCAGGGAGCACCCATCCCTCCGCAGCTGGGCCACGAGAAGGAGATGCTGCGCTTGTTTGCACTGAAATTCAAGAGGCATCAGTGACTTGAGGGACATCCCCCCAAGGCCAGCTGTGCATTTCTCTGGTCCCTCCTGCCACCTGCTTGCTCTCCACACATGCGCCCGCGACTCGTCCCGTCCCTTCCCGCTGTCCACTTGACATTCCTTGCAAATCTAACTATATTTACCTGCCAAAATATACTTTCGCTCTCACCCCCAGCCCCACAAAAAAAAAAAAAAAACAAAAAAAAAACCAAAAAAAGGTGGTGGTGGTGAATAGGCCAGGATTAACAACACAGGCACCCTGCCAAGCACCTGGGAGACATCTCCCAGCTTGGCACCCACCAGCCACCATGTTTGGGAGCCTGGGACAGGGCAGCAGGAAAGAGAAGCTGGATCAGCTTAGGGCCCAGGTTAATTGAATGTGCAGCCCTTGGCGAGGGGCCTGCGGTGTGAGGAAAGACTGGCCGAAGACAGTTTCTGCTTTAGAAGGGTGCTCTGTTTACATAAGTGTCAGCATCCATCCAGAGGTGAAAAGGTTAGCACTTGACCCAGGAAGTTCTCGTGTTTGTGCTTCAGAAATAGAACAGGATCATAAATTCCTCCCAGTTATGGAGGAGGAGAGGAGGGCCTGATATTTCCTAAAATTATTGTTATTTGAGCATAGGAAAGGAAGAAGCTTTGTGTTATGAGTAAGGCTGCAGCCAGAGTTCTGACCCTTGCAAAACTCATGAGGAGTTGCACTGGGAGACTTTTCCTTCCTTTCTACCTTGGAAAGGCCTCAGCAGTGGAAAATAAGGGAAACCAAAGTTCTGAGCCCATCCTGTGACTCAGTGCTGACGTCACACAGATGTAGGCATACAAAGGCTACCTGAAAGTGGAATATATTTATTACAGACATTATAAGGACCCGTAAATCTTGCCCTGGCTTCCATCACTGGTGGAATCCCAGAGCCTTTCATGATTGTACAGAAAATCAGGAGGACATTTCGCTCACACACAACTGATAGAACTCAGTGTACCCGCAGTACAGCAAAGCACGGTGCATCATGCAATGGTCTGGACACCAATCACAGAAATTATACATTCATTTGGCCATTCGTCACATTCACAAGTAGGTTGAAAAGACATCGAGTCGAAAGTAAGGTTAATAGGAAACTAGGAAGAGGTGAGGTTTTTTGGACAGTTGGTTGAGCATAATCCAGCACAGCTTTGGGGAAGAGGGGGCAAGCACACCGGGTAAGGTTTACAAAACCTAGTGCAATTGAAGCCTTGTTTGTCACATTTAAAGAAATAGCGCTACTCTTTTTTGTCTTGAGGTATCTGCTTGAGCTTAAGACGTTTACTTGATACGGTCATCAGCTTTACCAATATAAAAGTGGATCCAGTTTGGCGAATGCGCTCACCCTGCTTAACCTGATAATCGAAACGTCATTTCTAGAAAAATCTGTAAAAAGATAAATCTCTCGGACAAAGTATTTACAAGCAACAAACTCATAGACACGAACAAAGAATACATTAAATTAAGGGGATGAAAGTCCTATTAGTCGTGTAAACACTTGCAATAGTGCATCTCTTCATGAGGTTATGTACCCTAGATAACCTGTATGCCACTTCGGGAAACTCGGAGAACCGTCCTTACAGTGGAGGAGGGAGACTCGTGTGCCAAAACAGATCCTCCAACAGAAAAAGTTTGGGACGGTTGCCGGGGTTGGGGGGAGAAAAACCCCTGGCACCGAGACGCCGGGAGCCGGCCGATGGGAGGTGAGAGGGCGGCGGAGCCGATACCCCCGGGACCAGGTGGCTTGGGAAAGGGGAACTGGGTGGGGAAAGGGGGAGCCGGGACCTCTCAGGGAGAGCGACCGACCAAGGGACCAACCGGGAGACCGATATAACTGCGGTGAAAGGAAGCGAGCTGCTCTGGCGGGGCCCTCGCGTCAGGCGGCCGTCGGGGCGCGGCGAGTCTCAGTTGGAGGCAGCGAGTGTGTCCGAGGCGGCGGAGGAGGCCGGCGAGGCGCTGCAGGGCGAGGAGCAGGACTTCTCCGACGACTCCTCTGCCTTCTCCTCGCAGCCCGTGGGGGTGGCGGGGGAGATGGGCAGAAGCCCCTCTTTCTCCCTCTTCTTTTGCTTCATCCGCCGGTTCTGGAACCAGATCTTCACCTGTGTCTCGTTGAGCTGGAGGGAGGCAGCGATTTCTACCCGCCTGGCCCTGGTCAGGTACTTGTTGAAATGAAACTCTTTCTCCAGCTCGGTGAGCTGCTTGGTGGTGAAGTTAGTTCTGACTGTGTTGGGCTGCCCCACGAAGCCGTATTCGCCAGCTTTGCCTGCGAGGGGACATTCAACGGTAAGTAAGCGCGAATGATTTATAGGCGACGTAATCAATATGTCTACACCGGCTAAGTGATAGGGAGCAAGAACTTCTTAGGATAAGGGGGAAGCCCCGGCAGGGTGAGTGATGGAGTGCTAGGTGCTAAACCGGAGTCAGCCTCTAGTGTCAGAGGAAACTTGATAAGTGGTTTATGAATTACAAGAAATATGACCGCGGGAGAGGCGGAGAGGGGGAGTCGGGAATAAGCGGCGCTGGCTGCCAGCGCCGTGGGCAGACGGCAGCGGCTGCTCCCAGAGGTGCGGGCCGCCCCACCTGTCCAGTACCCCGAGGGCACCGAGACGTTTCCCCGCACCCACGGCCGAGAGAGAGAGAGAGAGAAGGAGAGGAGCGGCCCCCGCCCCTGCCCTCCAGCAGGCCACTGACCTGTTTTGGGTGGGTTTCTTTTCACTTTCATCCAGTCGAAGGTTTGCGCCGGTGGCAAAGTCTCAGCGGAGGGGGAGCGGGCGTTTTCCCGGTGGCCGGAGTGGAGGGGAGACAAGGCATGGTTGTAGGTGCCCAGGGACAGGCCCTGCTGCTCCTGACCGTAGGGGGGAGGCACGTACTGAGCGGGCCCCCCGGCGTAGCCCTGGTGCGGGTGCTGCGCGGCAGCGGAGGAAGAGGAGATGCTCCCCGAGTACACTGCCGGGGCGCAGGGGGGGAAGCCACCGCCCATCTCCGCGTCCTGCCCCAGGGGGTATGGGCCGTATGCCGGTCCGAAGCCCTGCGCTCCGTAGGTAGGGCCGCAGCCGGGATGAGCGTAGGACACCCCCAGGCCGCCGTGGTGCTGGTAGGCGGCGGGCTGGGCCGGGGGGTGGTGGTGATGGTGGCGGTGGGGGCTGATGGGCACCCCGCGGCCCGGGAGGAAGCGGTCCTCTCCGCTGCAGCTGCCGGCGCTGACGGCGCAAGGCTGGAAAGTTGTAATTCCGTGGTCAGGGTGGTAGGCGCGGGCGGCGCAGCCCCCCGCCTCGCCACCGAGGACGGGGTACTCGAGGAAAGAGCTCATCCTCGCTATGTCCCTCTGTCACGCCGCCACCGGGTCTTCAGCGTCCGGCGGGGCCGCGCCAACTTTCCCACTTCCTCCATGGGGCCGGCAGGAAAATGACACGAAGGTACAGACAGCGGGCAGGCACGTGGGGGGCGGCAGCCAATGGCTGCGGCGCCTGCGGGACTTTCCCGGCTCCTGCCGCTGATAGATCGCCGCGTCGAGGGCATTTAAAAGCCGAGCGCTCCGACGGCGCTGCATGCAACGGCACCGCGGGGCAGGGCGGCGGCGGCCACCCCCCGAGGGGCAGAGGGGGGGCCGGGCTGGGCTGTCGCCACGCCACCACCGGGGTCCCGCCCGCCGGCTGAGAGGGGAAGGCAAGAGAGATGCGGAGGCTGCGCCCGGCCCGCGGAGCCCACCGGCCGTCCCCTCCAGGGTGAGTGCTGCTGTAGCCAGGGTGCCCCTGCACATCCCCTGCTGTGGGCGCTGTGAGGCTGGCGCTGGGCACCTCCGCCGCACACACCCCCCCACCCCATCTCCCGGCCGGGGCCACGGGGGTGGGGAGGCTGCTGAATCCGCGGTACGCATCGAGAGGCTGGGGAGGAGGGCGGCTGGGACAGCGGGCCTGGAAATGAGGATGGGGATGGAACTGTGGATGGGGTGTGGAGTGCTACGGGAACGAAGAATGAGAATGGAGATAGGGACGGGGCTGAGGATAAGGCAGAGAATAGGAATGGGGCCGAGGATATGAATGGGGATTAGATGGGCTTGGAGATGGGATGGGAACGGGGCCGAGGGATGTCACTGGTCCTGCCCCGCCGCAGTTCCAGCTCGACGCCAAGCCAAGAGTTAAAGGGGCTTGTCCAGCCGCATCACCAGGCGGCCGCAGACATTAACATGGAAATGAGCCGCTCTGGGGACTGACGGCCATTGTGCTCTCCCGGGCCTACCGGCCTCTCCCTGGCTCGTATCCTTGCTCCCTCTGCACCCCTGCCGGGATCCCCGCACCAGCCCGGAGCTGGGGTAGGGGAGGAAGAGCAGGGGCAGGGGGACGGATGTTTGGGAGGGGGCCCGCGGGTTTCGCAGCCCATCTGCTGGGACCCCGCGGTGCCACTGCAGCCCGCCCTTGGACCGGGCGGGGGGGAGGCTGCCCGGAGTGCCTCGGGTCGCAGCCCGACTGCCCGGGAGGCGGCCCGGAGCAGGGGTAGAAGGGCGACGGAAGGTGCAGGGTCCAAAGCCCCGGCCCCTTTGTCCCTGCGCTCCGCCACCCGGTCCGGCATTGGCGGGAGATGGCAGATGGCCAGTGGCAGAGGCGGCCCCTGGACCCTTGGGAACCGATCTGAGCATCAACTCAAACCCATACCCCTCCCCATTCTCACGTTAAAAATGAAAGGGTCCGTGGGCAGAGAACGAGGGAGGGACGTGGGATGTATTCAGTTTATGTGTGTGGAAAAAAGGAAAGAGGAGGCATCCGTCCGTCCCGGCACACCCAGCCTTCTGCAGGGGGAGAGGAAGGCACCAGCAGGCTTCAGAGAGGCATCCTGCGAAACGTTACCCTCTGGGTTAGATGGATGGATGGATGGATGGATGGATGGATGGATGGATGGGAAGTCATGTCCCCTGCCACCAGCCCCAGGAGGGACTGTCCCCTTTATTTCTGCAGGTGCATTTCCAGCCGGCTTCTACATCCTTCTGTTCTCACGCTCAGTTCTTGCTTGGTTTGAAATCCAAAAGGCTCTTCTATCCTGCCACCTCTCCCTGACGCTCCTCCCTCTCACACAGACTACAACATCCTCTCCTAGGTGCAAATCTCTCCTACCACCATTACGTCAGCCCTTACCCCATGCCACCTCCACGGCCCCTCTACTGCCAGGCAAAGTCAGAGGGCTTCTCTCTCCACCACGCGTCTACTCGTATGCCCTCAGTATTTCTGTTTGTTCTGATTTACTACGCGAGCACAGATGGTTAAGAGCCCTCTGGAAAGGTTCAGTTTCTTAAACTCCAGAGGGTAGAGAACAAGAGCAATAACACTCCAGAGGCATTTATGTCATTATACCGCACCAATTTTGGCTATGGTTACAGCTGTAAACACATTTATTTCATTCTTGTAAAGCAGTTGTGATAAATACTGCGTAAGGCAGAGAAAAAAGGCAGGCCGCTGGGACTGTTTACTAATAAAAAGGCTGGCATCTTTTCAGTGCTTTTTCAGCCAGCGAAGGAAAAATATATTTTACTATAAATAGATACATTTTACCTGTAAATTCCTCCGAATTACAGCTCTACTCTTACAGTGTCCAGCACTCTGAAATCCTTTTCCCTCTCCCTTTTTCGTGCCATTGTCTCTTTTGTTGCATTGTCTCTCTGACGGGGCTTTGGGGGTTTTCTGCCTGTACTGTGCGTGGGGGCAACATCAGCTACCTAGAAAAGGGGTGCTGCAGCCCCTTCCCCTTTGCCCGCCGGCCGCCCGGTCCCTCTGCTCCCCTCTGCGGCTCTGCTCCACTTTTTCTGCCCCAGGACTGGGAGTGATCCCAGCGATTTAGGATTTTCCGTGAGATTGTGCCCCCGCTGTGGCTCCAGGGCTTACCGGGAGACTCGGAGGCGACTCCTGTCCTCTGAGTTCCCCATTTATTTAAACAGCGTTTGCGAGAAGTTTAATCCTCGTATCGCATTTTTCTTTATTTTTTTTCCCTTCCTCACCCCCCCCTTTTTTCCCTTAAGCGTTGCCAGAATGCAGAACTCTGGGAACAAAAGAAACCCCAAGCCCGTACGTGCTCTTTGCTGTCCAATTTAGCCCAGTGGCAGAGGAGTTAAAATGCCGATGAGGCTGCTCACTCTCCGCAGGGACAGGGCTAGAGCAGAGAGGAGGAGAAGAAACAGGGCCGAGGTTCGCCGCGTCCGCAGCTCAGCCAAGCTGTTGTTTTAAAAGAGCAATAAAAATGACTTATGACTAAACGCCTTCTCACTTAATGGTTTTAGACGGGGATCCCCAGCCCCGGCAAATACGTAAGAGGATTTTTATTTGTGCATGTGTTCCTGCAATTGATCTCTTTGATGACATTCTCATTCATAGAAAGAGTTTGATTTATGACTTTCGGAAGAACTGCGTTCAGCCCTTCCAGCTATAACCCACGCATTCCAGCTCCACAACGTGTTGCAGGGCTGGGAGAGAGCACTCCTCGCACGGACGGACAGCAGAGCCCCGGCCACAAACCTCACTAGCCCATGTAATGTAATCACAAGCGCACACACACACAGGGAGACGCGATCGTACCCGCCCGAGATCCCCCAGCCCCGGAGCGGCAGAGCCTTGTTGGCATCTGTTGCTCAGTTTTAGCCCGAAGGACGGGGCTCACCCTGCGTTTTGGAGTCCGCTGGCCGGGTGGCAGGCAATTTGGTGGAGGTTTCTGAAAGCCCATCTTTGCTGCTGCCAGCAGAGAGGGGGGAGTCCCTAAGAAATTGCAACTTTAGAGTCAGAGTTTCTCCTTTTCGTTATCAGTCCTTTGCCACGCAAGAAGGTTTAAACAGAAAAAACGTACCTTCTGTTGTGTCCCTGCACTGCTCATCAAAAGGACGGGTGAAGGGGCTGATTCCTCCCTACGTTTTTTATCCTGTGTTTCTGCCACCCTTTTGATTTTACAGGCACTAACTTCTCCATTTCCTCTCCTTCTAGGGCTGATTTCTTGGACCGCTCAGCACGTGAGAAGTAATCAAGCCCCTTCTCTG
This sequence comes from Neopsephotus bourkii, assembly GCF_033783945.1. Taxonomy (NCBI): domain Eukaryota; kingdom Metazoa; phylum Chordata; class Aves; order Psittaciformes; family Psittacidae; genus Neopsephotus; species Neopsephotus bourkii. The sequence continues at coordinate 379,959 of NW_026902130.1, read as the reverse complement.
TGAGGTCTGATATTTTCTAAGATGTTTCCTGAAACAGCTTGCTGGCTGCTAAACACTAATTTCTAGAAAAACAGGATTACCCCTCCCCCCCCCCAAAAAAACCCCAAACTTTTCTTGTATGTAACAGGCTAGGAGACGCAGGAGACGCTTATCCTACTGAGTCTCTCTTGTGTTTTCCCTGCAAGAGAAAGTGCTCGTTCATGCTTTTGTTACAGCTCAGCATTTCCAAGCTTTGTTTCCTCACAGAGATAAGATGTTACATTTATACGTTAAAAGGAAGAGGTCTCCATCAAAGCTGCGAATGATTTTAGTTTCTCTGGTTTCTTTTTGTTGCTTTGTTTTGTTCTGTTCTTCATTCCGCGTGAAAACCCTTGCAATAAAGAATGTGAACCTATTTTCCCTCTCTAATAAATGTCCTAAATTGGCAAAAAGGGAGAGCTCCCAGTCAGAATGCTGAATTTTGATTATTAGTAAATTAATAGTACAAGGGTTGAGAAGGAATAACCTTCATGTTATCAGTCGTGAAAGGAGAGAGAAAGATGGAGGAGAAAGAAAAAAGAGGAAGCTCCTTGTAGCAAACAAGAATTTATTCTACCAAAAATACTTATGACAATGCATCCTAATGCAATACAAAAATAAAAAGAAAGTGAAGATACAATTCCTATCTGATCACTTTCTTACAGACCTCATATATTGCTTTCATAGAAGGACCTAGAATGTGGCTAGGTTAGAAACGAACGCAACTAAAACTTCGTAAGAAACGGCAAAATGGCATAGCAGAGAGAGGTAAAAAACAGAAAATACTGACCAGAAAAAGGAAAGGGGGGGAAATAAAATAAAATTAATTAACGGGGGAAAAGTAAAGAAGAAGAAGAAGGAGGAGAAAGGACCCTTGGAGAGGACGTCTTTAATTTCTCAGTAATTCAGATGTTGCAAGTCAATCGTAGTGAGTGTGTCTGTAAAAAAGTCAAAACTGTCAGCAGAAATATCTACGGGACTGTCGAGAGATCCTGGCAAACTGGGGGAAACTGCATCTGAAAGCTGTAGGCAGGAATCTGTGGAGAAAACGTTAAAGTCCTGTAAAGAAGTGACATCTAGGGCCTCAGGACTGTCATTGTTCAGGCCAGCTGCACAGTTCTGGGCCATTGTTGAGAGGCAGTTTTGAACAGTGGGTGACTGATGTTGAAAATGTTTCAGATTTTTCTCATTGCTCGTTAAAGGCGAAACGGGGAAAGTTTGGGACTCGCCATTGTGCGCATTCTGTGCCTGCTGCTGGGAGAGGGCATTCTGCTGGAAAACGTAGCCTTCCCTCTCCAAGAGAGCACCGGAGACGTTGCTGAGGGCTTGCTCGAAGAGGGATTTCTCTTCCTCCTCCTCCTCCGCCGTTTTCTCGGGGTCCTCTAGGGTCTTAAATTTCCCATCGCTGTTCTGGTTCTCCTTGCACTGGGTCTGTCTCTTGTGCTTCATCCTCCTGTTCTGGAACCAGACTTTGACTTGTCTCTCAGTCAGATCCAGCAAGGCTGCAATCTCAACCCTCCTTGGTCTACAGAGGTACTTGTTGAAATGAAATTCTTTCTCTAGCTCCAAAAGCTGGGTGTTGGTGTAAGCCGTCCTCAGCCGCCTAGATCCACCGCTACCGCTATCGGGGATTTCAAGGGGGTCTGTTAAAAAAAGAAAATAAAAAACAAAAAAGAAAAAGAAAACCACCACCACCACGCGCACCCCAAATCACCATCGCCAGAGCAGCCAAAGTGAACCCAGACGCACGCACACACAAAACAGATAAATGCACGGGTTGAATTTCAGCACCCCAGCACATCGCATCCCGGGGCGGGGGGGGGGGGAGGGGAAGTGCTCTCTCTACACGTATGTGTCTATATCTATATGTCCATATAGCATAAAATAGCAACTGCAACAAAATGGCCGCCTTTGGATGCAGTAAAGCCATTGTGTTGCAGTGCTGAGCGCCTGGTGCTGCGTGCCCCTCGGCCACCTCTGCCAAATCACTGCATCCAGCTACCCAACCTCCCCACACCAGAGCAAACTTTATATTAGCCATACCGCAATTTATAATTAATGCATCAGCTGCTTAGCTAAGCGGGAGCAATCTATCACTCTTCATTACTGTCAAATATCCTAACTCTAAGACGGCGAGACAAGAGAGGTCAGCTCCAACTCAAATAAATCATCCCGCATTAAGCAACTTGGGGGAAAGTTTGGGTTTCCCGCTAGCCCGGCCAGCGCCATCCTCCCGCCCGCCCGCCCCTCCGCCTCGTCCCCCAGCGAAGCCGGGGGGATGCGGGGAGCCAAAAAAAGCGGCCCAGCGGGGCCGGCGGCGAGTCTTTGGACTGACCTTTGTGGCTGAGGCAGGCAGGTCCGGCGGCTGAGGCGGAGGCCGAGGCGGGCGGCAGCGAGGATCGCTTGGACGCCTTTTTCTCTTTCATCCAGGGGTACTCCGGCTGCGGCGGGGCGCCGACGGGGCCCGGGCTGCCGCTGCGGCCGCGGGGGCTCGCCTTGGGGCGACCGCCGCCGCTGTGGCGAGGGTGGCTGCCGGGGTTCAGGCTGGGGATGGTCTGCTCGAAAGGAGGAGGAATCAGTGTCGAGTGTGAAAGCGTCGAGTTCTTGATTGATGAACTTTGAAATGTATCACCGACAGGGGGAAAAGATGTCAGGCACTCAGCAAGCGATGGCTGGCTATTGATAAAACCGATCTCTCGCTCAAATGCGAAATTCATGGCCTTCAACTGGCAGCCCCCGCGGAGAAAAAGTTCGCTCGGATTCAGGGGGCTCGGGGGGGGGAAGGCCCAGGAAAAAGGAGAGAGAGGAGAAAAAAATATAGCATAGAAGATCGCTGGTGGGGTGTTTTTTTTCTAATTCACTGATTACAGCCGTATGGGGACCGTGCTACTATTAAACTATTGAATTCATGGAGACAAGGTTGAAATTGGACCGAATTGGCTGTCACATGATTGCCTCTGCCCAATGACAATTTGGGCTTTAATCAAAAGAAGCCACTGTCTGTTTGATTGATCCAAAAAAGTCGGGAAGGAACGCCTCATTGGGGGCCAGAAAGGATTTATTTACACTTTTTTTAAAGAGGGAAATGATATCTCGAGTATCTATCCCCTTGGCGTCCTAATCTGAAATGATCGGGGAGTGGGGGGAGGGTGCATGTGCGTGGATATGTTTGTGTGAGAGGCTGCGAGTGTGTGTGTGAGTGTGTGTGTGTGTCTGCTTGTCCTGCAGCCTGCTGCCTCCCTCGCCTCCACCCGCACACTCTTCTCTCATTGTTTGGGACTGTCAGGAAAACGCTTTGCACCTCACAAATCATTTAAGCACCTCAATCTGACGCCTTGAGTCATTAACAAAGTAATCCATTAATCTTCAAAGTTTTGACACAGCCAGGCCCCCGCATAAGAAGTTGCACCCAGACTGGACTCTGAAGCAGTGTCTTGATTTTTTCTTCCTAGGAAAAAATGGCACTTCCTCTAAAACTAGTTTCTTCTTCCCGACCTAGTCTCGATGGGCTCCTTTTTCTTCCCGTGTGGGGTTTTTTCTTTCTTTCCTTTTTTTTTTTTTTTTTCCCTTGTTTGTTTCTTATCTTTCTTTCTTTGCGTTTTTTCTTTTTTTCCCCTTTTTTCCTCCTTTTTATTTTTTTTTTTTTTTCCGTTTTCGGTGGCTATCGGGTGTACAGTACGGAGAACAATTGGCCGCCGGTGCTGAGCCATTGTTTAACAGGATCTTCCTCAGCAACCTTGCTTCTAGGGGAAGAGTCACATAGGCAGCAGCCCTTGTGCTTCATGACTTCCCTCTTCAGCTGGCTTCCAGGGATTGGACCGTAAAACATAACCCTAGGAGTACTTCTCTGGGCGAGCCAAATCCCGAGTCTGAAAACGCGTCTGGCTGTTGCCTCTTTAAAAAAAAACCCAAATCCTGTGCCTTAGCTTGCAAACGATACTCCCGTCTGCTGCCATAATTTGCTTAATAACCGTAGTAGGCTGGCTCTGGTGAGTATTTTCGATTACCAGGAAATATACGGGCTGGTAGCGGGTTTGTTTTCACGGGGCCAGGCTGAGCGCAAATGCTGCGGGGTTGTGACTTGAGAGACGGGCACTCGCCTCCGACGCTTGGCTCTCGCCGCCGCCGCCTCCTGTCGCCTCTGCTAGATCGAGGCAACTCCCGAATTTGGATGCCTTGGGCACAGTTTTCCGACCACGCTGAGGGAGAACGATGACAACGCTGGCCACAGCCACCAGCCTGATGAATCTTGTGGTCACAGCCGCCCCGGGCAGCCCGGATGGAACTTGCCTTCCCGCGGAGCCGGGGGGCCCCGCGGAGTGGGGGGCGCCGGGGCCGGGGAGCAAAGGAGCTTCCGAGACGCTGTCCGTGTTCTCCAGGAGCCAGGGACCATCGCTAGGGCGATGCCGAGACGCCTCGCTTTATTTTCGGAGCTGCCAAAAAGGGGTCAGCAACAGTCTTCGTAATTAAAAAAAAAAAAAAAAAAGAAAAGAAAGAAAAGATGGAAGAAGGAAATGGAAGGGGGGGGGCGGAAGGAAAAACAAGACCCCAAGCACTCAGTGGATCAGCCTGCGTCCAGACTGCACGAAGTGCATTTTAAAAATCGGTTTTAAGTTAATGCACCCACAAGATGTAGCATATCTGCGAAGGCATTGGAGAGAGGGGGAGGGGAGTGGCCGGGAGACTTTAAATGGGCTTTTTGGTGGTTGCTTGTTTAAATAAAATATAGAACGAGACTTGTCATTTAATCCCTCAAAAGGGATGCCTTACAAATATCGATGCTGTTGGAAAATGCAAGGGGTTTAATTTTCTTGCTTTTAGTCCAAACAAAGCTCTGGTGGTGCCTGCGCGCGATCAATCTTGGCCGCCAAAAGGTTTGACAGCTACTGGCCCTTAAGAACACATTTAAAGCTTCTTGCTCTTTCCAAGATCAAATGTGGCCGAGAAAAGAGGCAGAGCAAGAAACGCAAGTAAACAAGGAAAAAAGCTGCTTTTAAAATATGCTGGCAGAGGACTGGGCTGCTTGTGGGAAAAGTCCGGTTTTATTTTGCTTCTCAGTGCCTACCTCGGGGTCAGGCTTTTCTTTTCTTTAATTTTTTTCTTTTTTTCCTCTCTGGAAAATATTGGGATTAACAGCAGGATGACAAAAAATAAAGAGAGAGGTTTGGACTATAACCAGGCTTTGTGAGTAAAACCTGTGTGGGTGTCTCTATTCTGCACATTTGTTTCTTGTGGTCACTCTAATACAAAAACCACCTGGAACAAAAAACCTTTGGAAAGAGGACGCGAAATTCTTGGGCAAATCGATTACTGCTGCCTCCAGAGGGATCTTTTAATCGGGCGAATCTTAAATGCAAAAATACAAATTCTCATTTGCAACCTCTACGCTCCGAGGAAGTGGTTGAATATGGTTTCTGTAAAGAAGGGGGGAAAATCGCTTGTATTTTATTTTCTTCCGAGTGGGGGTGGGGGGGGTGGTAAAACGCCAAATTCCTTCTTTTTCGACATTTTCCTAAACGTACTTCGTGATGTTAAAGGATCCCCACAGTAAGAATCACCGGCTGTACCGTTACCTTTTGTTGTATCTAACCTAACTGCTCCGAGGGGTGGGGGGCTGGCTTGAATTTTATAACGGGCACTCATTTGAAAAGAGCAGCTTCTTGCAATGTTGCAAAAATGCTTCCTTGGCCTGCAAAACAATAACCAGTCATTGGTCTGTGTTGGGTAATAATCAGGTTTCAATGAAAAATATCAGACTACATAACCTTTCCTTCCACGGTTACATATCTATATACACAATAAGCAGCACGGTATAAATATATTTGCAATTCCTTTCTCTGACTGAGCATGCTTTATCTATTTATGCAGAAAAGCTCTATATAGATTCATGGATGCATGACAAGGCTTCAGCATCAGGCAAGGATGGTTCTAGGAACAAGATAAAGCCCAAAGATTAATAATATTTCAGCAGGAGACCAAAATGGCGACATTTTTTTCTGTGCTTTAAAAGATACAGATGGTGAATAGCGTGCATTATTATCTCACAGCATAGGAATATGTCTTTATAAACGTGCAGGGGTATATTTTACCTAGTCTATTAAGGTCCATTTTGATTTACCTTTCAAGTTTCAATCTAAATATTACAGACATTTCGCATAAAAGGAAGAAAAATCACATTCAAACACACGCTGGCGAGTTTCTGCCTTCCACCCCTAGCCGACTCGGACAAGGGACCCCTGTGGGTGCCCGTTTGGGGCCGAGACAGTCGTTCTTGTGTAATACCGTGTTCCCACACGCACCGTACACACGCACACACAAGCACACACATCCACACGTATGCACACCCCCGCGGGAAGAGGGAAGACAAGGATCCCCTCCCCCACAGCTTCAGGCTGCGGTGGGAAGGGAAGTAGGCTCAGCAAATATGAAATCACCTCAAAATAAAATGAAAAATAAATAGTTGAATATAAACTTATATATTTAAAGAGAAAAAATAAAATCCGCTTTAAAGAAAAGGGACAAAACGGCTGCGGGAGTGGAAGGAGCCGTGTCCGGAGGCAGCGATGATCGGCATCCACCCCCCTTTTAGCAGAGGCCCTGCCACATCGTCTTTCCTCCCAAAAACTGGGGGGCTCCGCCACCCAGCTCCCTTCCTTCGCAGCGGGCGAGCCCGGGGCCCGGCGGCACTTCAGCACCCATGAGGGGCTTTATCCGGAGCTCTGTCCCTTGTGTTTCACTCACAGATATACACACGCGGCCGGCAGGCCAGCCGGGGAGCCAGCGGAAGCTCCCCGCGCTGCACCGAGGACGGTCTCCCCCGGAGCCCCGGGGAGGGAGCGATCCGCCCTCCTGCTTTCCGCGCCGGGCGGGCACAGCGCAGCAGGCGCAGGAGGAGGCGGCCGCGAAACCCCGCTGGGAAAGGGAGAAAAAAAAAATTATCTTTTTTTCTAAAGAAAAGGGAAAAAAAAAAAAGAAAAAAGAAAAAAGAAAGGGAAAACCCATCCTTCTCCCTGCCTATAAAATGCTGAAAAGGCGTCGTGGAGCCCTTCGGGTGAGTGAATGGATCCTCGTGTGAGCTTCCAGACGAGTTTCCCAACTCCCCACGTCATGTAGGGCTCTCCTTTCCCTTGTGCTGTGAAGAACATGTTCTTAACTCTTTATTATTCAGAATAAAAGCTTTATTTTTTTGTTTTGCTTCTTTTTTTTTTCTTTTTCCCAGAACGTGAGCAGCAAGGAATGTATAACTTTCAAAATAAATCTAGCTTTTTCAGCTTCACACGCTTCCCGCCTAGCTGGATGTTACAAGCATAAAGTATTGAAACCGTGATCTTTTTTCCCAGATTTTATTGCATCGTCATCATCATCGTTATCACCATTTTTAAGAAAAGGAGTTATAGTTTCCTTTCAAATGTTATTTCCAATGCTTGCCAATATGCCATCTAACATATGGCCTGGTAAATACCTCCTGAATATTCAGGGTACAGATTTTTTATATATATATAAATATGAACAAATGGGGATAAATAAAATTTTAAACACTTAGATTATTCAATGTTTGCAAAAAAAAATATAAATAAATCTGAATGTTCACCAGCATACACACATTGAAAGACTTACACGTATTAATAATTGTCCAGGGAGTCCCTGTCCAAGCGTTTTTGATGTCTTTCTTGCTATTTAAAAGAAGTGCAATAAAAAAAAATTGCTTCCCCGTGGGATCAATCATGTACGAACAAATTCACATTAAGAATTCCTTTTCTAGAAAATTTGTTCATATACCCTGTTTTGATAAAAGTGTAGAAGGTAAAGTATAAAGCCTCTGCATACTCCCAAAGTGAGACACAAGGCTACAGTTCAAGAAGATAAATATCCACTAGTGAAACTATAGAGCAATTCAAGCAACAAATATTGCTACGTCACATAAACTAGAAAACGCTTTTACCAAAGGAAACAAAACCAACCAAAACAAACAAAAGAAACGAGAAGGGGAGGGGAGGGCACATGGCAGGGGAGGAGAGAGAAGGGAAGGGGTGAGTACTCTCCAAAAGATGGGGGCTTGGTGTTCCACTTAGTGACTCCTGTCTCTTACAGATGGGTGAGTTTGGGTGCTTCCTGAATTCTTCCCTGAGAAGGATGGTGAGCGGTAAGGTCTGTGTATGTTGGGTGTGGATCACAAGGTCCGTGGTGGTGATTGTTGGCCATTGGCCCAGCCCCGCTGTAGTCCATGTTGGCAGAGGGAGGAGGATGAGGGAGATGAGTTAGACCAAAGATGGAAGGCCCAGAATTGGTCATGGTCTCCACGTAGTTGCCCCCTACATAGACGGGGCTTCCCTGTATATGTGGATTCCCATAACCGTTACCTTGAAGAGGATGAGTATCATATTCAGGTGTCACAGCTGCTGTCCCCGTGTATCTCTTTTGAGGAGGTGGGCAATTATTAAGAGGAGCGGCATACGATGCAGAGATGCCATAGGTGTTTTGATGAGGCTTGTTAAATGGCGGAGGCGACTGGGGCTCGTAAGGGACACTGTTTACTAAAGAATGCATAGAGTTTAGGTATCCCCCAGCAGCTGGAGGAACAGGGCTTCTGCTTGGGGACTGTCCTCCTGAAGAGGTCATCATGCCCTTGCCCTTTTGATCCTTTTTGTATTTCATTCTGCGGTTCTGAAACCAGATTTTGATCTGTCTTTCCGTGAGATTGAGCAAATTAGCCATCTCTACCCTTCGTGGCCTGCAAAGGTACCTATTGAAGTGGAACTCCTTTTCCAGTTCTACCAGCTGGGCACTTGTGTAAGCTGTACGGGCTCGCTTAGAGGAGGCTTGCCCTGGAGGGCTTTTATCACCAGCACAACTCTCACCTATGTAAATCACACAAAGAACACAATCAGCACGGTACACCCCAACACAAGTACCACAGACAACAGCCAACAACACCAGCACCTGGAAAACCCAGCTCATGGACACGAGATGGGTGTGCATATATGCAACGAGTACTCTCCCCTATGACATGAGCTGTCATGCCAAGCTATAAACCTCAACAGACCTCCTTCACCTCACTAGTAGCACTATATGACTTTTAAGAATGGCAGCATACAATGTATCTTGAGCTTTGCATAAAGGAATAGGAAAAGTTTAAGGAAACACAAGTGGAGTTTAGTAACTCTGAAGGTGAACCTATGGGTCTGCTCACATGGTGGGATCAGGGTCTTCAAGAACTAGCTGTTCTCCACTGTTGTAAAGACCTGCTGCCTTCTTTCTCTGAAAAGCCTGATCTATACACATCATCCACAGATGCCTGAAAGCTAGGTATCTACAACATAACATTACAACATATAAGCATTAAATTTACAGTATAGCATTTCTATCATATCTAGCATATAACATAAACATATGGTAGTGATTGGGAAGTATAACATACATAGAACATACAGTGGCTAAGCTTGCATATAGGCACACAGGCATATTTACACATTATTGCTTTTTAATAAAACAAATATATGATATGGAAGGCTATAAACAGTACTGTTACCAGGGCTTTAAAAAGCAGACTGGCAAAGACATTTGCTAAAGTTTTGAACTCTATTCTAAAGGCACATTTAAGGAAAAGGGAGGAAGAGGTTAATGTAAGTCCAACTCTTAGGCATTGGAGCTACCGCTGGTGTTATCGATTTGGGTTTCTTCAAGGAATAAAAGTGTTAATATACACTTCCATCCCTCAAATAATATTTTATGGGCGGAAGTTCATGGCATTCTGGACTGATTTTTGTTTACCAGGCTTGTAACTTTGCCAATCAGCTTGTTAAAATAGGAAGAGGTTCTGACTGCGTGCAGGGCATTGATCCTGCCTGCATGTGATTATGAGCTATTTTATTCTTGTTACACTTCAGCAGAGATAGGTCACTGTCTTATTAATCTAAGAGCACCATGCCAACAAAGTACTTGGGACAGGCCTCTGGCTTAAGGCCTGGGCTGTTCCACACTGAGATGATTTACTAGAGGGGGGATTACGTAAGAAATGTGATAGATGCAGGAAGGCGCAAGTGGCTTAGCCACAGGAAACAAAATCACTTCAGACCCGTCCTGCAAAGCTGGGAAAGCTTTGCAGGGAGTGGTTTGTTCACTGAGCTCCCCTTGTGAGTGGTGGCAACCCCTTTCCAAAAGCTTGAGCGGGTCAACTTGGAGAGGAAAAATGCCTCCTCCTTTCCCTCCCTGAAGCAAAGGTGAGCAGGGCTGCCCTCCTCCCCACTGGTTGGGTGGCCATCCCAGGGGTACCCAGGAAAGGGGGGAAGCATGTTTCATACCTGAACTGGAACTGCTGTTTTTCTGCTTTGTGTTTTGCCGAGACTCTTTCATCCACGGGAATATCTGTTTGGACATGGTGGGCGAGTTAAGAGCTGCGCTCTTCGTGGGGTTGGCTGGGGCAGGGTTGCTGCTGGCATTTTGAGATGGTGAGGCAGAGGATGGAGGTGGAGGCTGTGCCTGCTGGGCTGGAGCTGGCTGCGGTGGGGCCTGTGGGTCAGTGAGGCCAGGGGGCTGGAGAGGCTGGCTGGGAAGGGTCCTCATGCAACTCTCACTGATGTCATTGGTCTTGTGGTGGGACACAGAGCTGCCGGGGGACTGGAGGGAGCACGCGGGGCGGTGGTACTCAGTTTCCACAAGTGATGAAGATGGAGGATATTGCTGCTGACTCGCATTATAAGTGAAACCATTTGCTCCTTGGTAGGGGTAGGCACCATAGATTGCAGAGCTGTCGTAGTAGGTCGCTTTTTGCATTTCGTTGTTTCCCAATATTTATTTCGCAAACTGACAGGGTCTTGACACCCTTGGAGAATAACATTGGCACCCCTCTGTCACGTGGCGCTCTTCCTCCAATGGCCTCTCCGGGCAGACCTGGGGTGTGGGGAGAGCAGAGCAGGGTGAAGAAATGGTACAAATCCATCTTACTTTCAATAGCTAAGTGACATGAAAGCCATAAAAGAAAAAGTGGTCAGCAATATTTAGCAGCATGACTTGGCCTCAGGCACAGAGCATTTCGATATAAAAGCTGCCTGGATTTACTGGCAGCTACAAATATGTGCTTTGCTGCACCGGGATAGGGGCTTTCTAGGGCATTTTCTTGCTTCTTAAGAAACAGTGCAAGGGGGTTGATCGTTTATCACTGAGAGGCTGTTTTTGTACCTATCTCTGAGGTAAAGGTGATCCAGGAATCGGTAATGCAAAGGGGCTGGGCTGTTCCTTCATTCCAGTTCTAGAATCAAACCCTCTCCTGTAACCGGCATTGGTTTATTTCCTCTCCAGGTTATGGCTCCCCATACAATTTCAAAGAAATAGACGGGATTGTTCCTGTCTACATGTGCCGGGGGCAGGAGCGGGGTGGAAAGGTTTCCTAGCCAGGGATATTTAAACACACCGATCCCAAGTGATGGATTTCAGCTTGTCTATGAAATGCTCGATGGGAAAATAAACAAAGCCAGCGCCTTCTTCCCTCTGCGCTTGCACCCCACCCCGAGCCGCCCAGGTCGCGCACCCCGGCAGAGACGGCTCCAGGCCGGCCCCGAAGCACGGCTGGGGCCGCCCCGCGCAGCTGCCCTCCCGCTTCCCACCAGTGAGTGGGGCCTGAGCCCTAGCTGCACCCAGAGCAGGGCGAAGCCCCCTCGGCCAGGCCAGCTGGGCAGGTTGGGCGCTCGGACGGTAGTTGGTTTGGGCTTTTGTTTTCAACAGTTATTTTCAAGACACTAACTTTTCGTGGAATCAGCCAGGTCCTACCTGTTAAAACATGATGGATTGGGGGAAAAAAAAAAAAAAACACACCAGGAACCTGAAAAACCAGCGTTCATCTCCATGACCACGGCTTGAACTTTCCTTCCAACTTAGCGATAATAGGTTCTGTCTTGGAAACTGCTATGTAATTTGATGTATGAGGGTCACTTGGCTAGGGAGAGGGTGGACACAAACCCAGAGAATGCTTTTCCTGCCCGGGCGAATCCCTTTCTCTCCCCTCCTCTTTTGTCCCCCGTCCTTCTTTCTTTATGGATTTATTTATTTTTTTCCCCCATCAGGTTAAAGTCTACAGGTCACCTGCCTGAAAATAACCAGTTAAAGAATCTCCTGCATTCATGAGAGAGGAGACCTGTGTATAGTATCCTATCTAGGAGCTCTTTCCACACGCGCTCACGTTATTCTCAGAAATTAAAGTGTGTTCCTTACAGCCCCCCCCCCCGTTGCTGACAAACAACCACGTCTTTTCGGATCAGAAGAGCTCACGTTTCTTTTGCCACTTTCCCTGTACTTAACCAGCTGGATACTTTTCCCCCAAACATCTAACGAAGACAAATGCTTAGGGGCGAAAAACCTTACACAACACATGCACCAAACGAGCTCATTCTACGCCTTTCAAGTTATACAAGTTCTTAGAAAACAGCATTCCCTTTGTTAGATCGTAACAAAGTGAAGGTAACACACCTACAGCAGGGCGGCTACCCTGTCATTGCACTAATGAAGCTCTTTGGATGTTATCAAGCTAATAAAGCAATGGAGATCTGAAGAGCGCACACAATTTCCAGCTCCTCTCCTCTCCTTCCTGATGCTATCGAGGCCTGGTGTGATTTTTCTCAATTCCTTTAAAAGAGAGAATATAGGCACCACTACCAGAGGAGAAAGAGGAAATAATGAGCCTGCAGTGATTTTACAAGGGCACCTGCCTTTCATGATCGCGACATCAAATATTTAGTCTCCCCTGCCAGCTGGGAAGTCTGCCGGTGCAAGCAGGGCAGGCAACACTGAGCCGGGATGCGGGACGCGCTGCTCCCGCAGCCTCCTGCCCGCAGACAATGGGCAACCTTGCTCCGAAAGCAAAAATATTATTGAGGCTTCGGCAGCCTGCCAGCAAGAGGAGAAAAAAAAATAGCAATAAAAAAAGTCATCAGCTACCGCCTTTGGCTTCGCCAAGTTAATCACTTCCTACAAAGTTCTGGAGGAGCAGGGATAACCTGAGGAGCGCCCGGCCATTCCTGGCGAAAGCGGGAATAGCGGGATTAAGCGCGACAAGGATCACTGTAATAATAGCGACCTAACGGGAGAAGCGGGGGGGGCGGGAGTCTGTCATCTCAGCCGGTGCCCGGGATGGGAAGAGCTCTCCTTTCCCCTCGGAAACAAAAGGCCAAGTCTCACAAACACATATGGGCACCCAATTTTTTGCAGGGCCCAGTTGATAGGGTCCATTTCTACTTGTGCAATACACCTCTCGGCCCTTCACCAACTTCTCTCCCCCCACGCTCTGCCTGGAGACAGGGATGAAAGCTGCCTGGGGACGCAAGTCCCCCCCCGTTTCTCCCGCACCCCGCTTAAGCTATTGCCTACCCATCTCCTTCCCTCCACCTCCCCCCTTCCCAAGCACACCACATCTTTGCCTTGTAACCCCCAGACGAGCCCCAAACTCTGACTCTAGGACAAAAAAACAGGCAGCCCCCCTGAAAGATTTCCTGAAAGATAAAGACAAAGTTGAGAGAAGGAAAGGGGGGGGCAGGGGGATTGGGGGGGAAGACAGGAGAGAAAGCTGCCTGAACACGAAGTGTAAGGGTATCAGTCACTGCCTGGAAGGAAGCCCCAGCTTGTGAACTCTTCTTGAACCGACATTTAAGTCTACGGTCATAAATCACTGGGACATAAACTCCGCCATTCACGACTGATAGCAGCGTATTTGTGGCCTGCTTACCTTAACTTCTGACGACTGAGGCGGAAGCCAGCATGCTCGCTCTCTCCCTCTCCCTCTCTCTCTCTTTTTTTTTTTTTCTTTCAAATTTTTTGGAGCCGACACGACCCTAAGAGCAGGCGCTGCCTGCCCCGGCCCGGTCCCTGCGGCCACGGGGTGGGCACCGGCTCAGCTCCTCCGCACCCGGCACCCCCCAGCCTGCCCCGCACGGGATGGGGACGGTTCCTCCAGACACCGGCCTCCCCTGCTCCCCTCCTGCTCCAGGCTGCCCACCCTGCTCCGAGCCGGTCCCCGGCGTGCCGGACTACCCCTGCGCGGGGCACGGAGGATGGGGATGTTTCCCAGGGCTTCTCCGGGAAGGGAAGGAGAGAAAGGGAAGGAGAAAGGGGGGTGTGGGGGGAGTGGAGTGGGTAAAAAAAAAAAAAAAAAAAAAAAAAAAGTAAAAAGGAGAAAGGGGAAAAAAAAAGAAAAAAGGAAGGAAGAAAGAAAGGCTGCCGCCTGGGGAAGCCTGGGGCAGGGTGGGGGCTGGGGAGGGAGCGGAGGAGCGCAGCACTGAAGGAGTGCGGCCCCCCCGCACCCGGGCGTCACCGAAGTCCAGGAAAATTATGCTAATGAAGACAAACGGCGCTCACAAAGGGTCGCTCGCTCTCACCAGGCTCCGGGGGTGCTGCCGAAGGGGGGGGCTTGGGTTTGTCCCTCTTACCGGTGGGCTTGAGGGGCGTTTGCGGAATAGCTCCTCTGCCGCTCCCCTCCTCCGGGAGCCCCGCAAAGCCCAGGCTGAGTCCCGGGGAGGGGAGCAAAGCCCGGAGAGCCGGGGCTGGGTTGGGAGAGCAAACCGGAGCCCACCAGGATCCCTGCTCTGGGCAACGCTTTCGGAGCCACGCTGGAAATCATTAGAGTTACTAATTATTAACTCATGCATGCGTGAGCGCACAGACACACAGATGTACACACAAACACCCCTCGACACCCCCACCCCCCCACCAATATCCCCAGCTCCCTGGACGGGCACAGAGGCGCTCACACACACACACAAACACACACATGTGCTGCACAGGCGATCCGGGTGCCCGCAGCTTGCCGTGGGGAACCGTGGGGGGCAGTCCCGCGTGGAAGCGGGCCTGGCGCCGAGCAGATTCACCTCCCTCTCATCGGCAGAGCTGGGAAGGGCGCTCACCAATTCCTCCAGCGCCTTGGGTTTTTGGGGTGGTGGTTTTCACCCCCCCTTTTTCCCTGCAACAGAATCACGGCAGCCACCGTGCAAACGAGAACTTAAATAAAGTTGCAGCCCCTGCCCCTCTGGCAGGCGGTAGCAGGACTGTGGGTTTCGTGCATTCAGCGGAGGCTCCGGATAATGCCTAGGTGTAAATTTGACGTTACTTCGTTAATTAAGGCATTACAAATATAAGTAGTGCGGTTAAAGCACGAGGGATCCCGGCGTCATCTTAAAGCACAAACAAAGCGAGAGGGAAGCGAGAAATAGAAAGCACTATAAGGCTGGGGTGGCCTCTTACGCATACCAATGGTTTTTGTCATTTATGGCTATGCAAGATTTATGACTTCATGCACCAAAGCTGTAAACAGAGCACTAAAACAGAAAACACTTGCTCCTTATGGCATAAGTGAGAAGGCACTACATGAAAGGGGAAGCAGGGAGCGTAGGAGGAGAGGCAGAAATCCCGCGTATGCGTTTTGCTTCAAACAACCCCTTGAATGTTGCATCGGAAGAAAAAAAAAAAAGTCTTTTTAGTCAATAATCAACCCCACACTTTCTTCTGAAACTGCTGATCGGCCATTCGCCCACTTGCCCGACCAAATAGCGAGCCGCAGAGCTGCGCCCCGACGGAGCCCCCGGGCTGGAAAGGAGGATTTGGAGAGGGAAAACGAGCCAGGGACTGCGGGAACCTGCGGCCGCCGGGGACCCGCCGGTATGGGGAGCCTGCCGAGAGCCTGGGCCAGCTTTTCCTGGGAGCGTGTTTAAACTTGGGAGCCGAGTCCAGCAGGATATTGTGACTACATGTCTGTATTTAAGAGCGGGGAAAGGGAGGTGGGGGGGAGGGGGTCTTTCTAAAACTGAAGGGATTTGCAAGGGACTTTAATCGTGAGAACCAAAGTGGTTCGTAGGAATACTGAAGTGTTTCCTCCATTCGTCTTACTGCCTGCAAAGAGTATTTTGCGAGATTTCACCTATTAGCCCGTTTCCCCACGCCCTATCTCTCCCCAAAGAGATAATTTTAAACATGAGAAGATGATTATTTATTTTATGTCTCCTATGATGTTGGGATAAGTGTCCCAACGCGCAGATCCCCGCTGCTTTTATCTGTCTTTTACTCCCAGAGGCCGAATATTTTCTTTCTGCTTCATTCCGCTGAGAGCGATAGGGTTCAGCACGGGGAGGGACCAGCATCATTTGGGGCTGATTCCCAGGTCAGAACTTGGCTGCTTTTTCTTCCCAAAGGGTTCCACTCTGCGGAACTTCCCTTCCCCTCTTCCCCCCTCCCTTTTAATGGAATTACTTTTAGTTTCCGAATAAAATAATGCCTGTAAAGAGCTTTGTCCTTGGATGCTCCGAAATGGAAGCAGGGAGCACCATAATTCAAGCCTGATTTGGGGAGATTTCTCAGTGATGAACTAGCAGCGTAAGGAGTTTCTGAAAAAGAGAACCAATTCTAAAAGTGGTGTCTGTCCAAGTAGAGAGTTAGGAGATGATATTAGCTGCCTTAGAGAGGGGCTGGACTATCGAAGCAAGCCGTGGTTATTCAGAATTATTGTTTCTATTCCCTGACTCTGAAGAATGGTAACGTGCTCTTTGCTATTTGCTTAGAAGGCTGAGATTATTTACACAACTCCCTGAAAACCCTCTCTGCTCCAAAACTCTTCTTGCTTTCTCTTGTTCTAGAGCAGAACTGTATTATTTATGAGTGTTTTAACTGGGTCAATATGCATCCGAACTGGGTCATAAATCAGAGGAAACGCTGCCAAGTAATTGAGCTGCAATTAAAGCTTGCACTTTGTTTTTGAGGCGCGTTTTGGCCCATTTCAAAACACGGCAAAGCCAACTTTGGCTTTTAGACACACAACTGGAAACGAAATACCTCTCTTCCCCTCCCTGAAGAGGGACGCCGGGTCTGAGAAAATACAGCGTGCTTCAGTATTGTGAGAAGGGGAAAAAGCATTTCCTTGGGTCAGCTCTGCTCTGAGAGCGGCTTAAAGAGCGGGAAAGCAAGAAACCAGGCCAAACAGGTCTCTGCAGAACAGCCGCGAATAGCTCCGGGTGGGTATAACCTTTTATTTTGGTTTGTTTTCAGTGGAGTTTTTTGTCATAGTTCTCTTGCCTACCCCTCTCCCTCTCTTTTAGACCCCTCAGAAGATGAGTAATTACAAGCACCTACTGACTGGGTAGCAAACGCTGCAGCAGGAATGGGTGAGAGACGCGGAGCGACCTGGAGGAAAGTGAACCCCAGCGCTCTGACCCTCCCCAAGCCGGGACACACGGGGGAAATGTCTTTTTTTTCTGTAGCATTTTGCCCTCCTTAGTTAGTCAAGTACTCTTTAATTTTCGAAATTTAGAGTGCATTCTTTATATATAGCTACACACACGTATTTATGAGTGTATGCAAATATTTAACATATTTATCCTCATTTATGGATATATCTATATTTATGTAAACGACGACATAGATGTGAAATTAGAACTAGCATATATTCTCCTAGAAGATAATTTCCACTCTTCCCCTTTTTATTCTCTCTTTCCAGATTCCTATCCAGAGAGAGAGGAAAAAAGAAGCCCACATTTCTAAAGCCGATTTATTGTTAGAAGCCATGACTGGCTCTTGGTTCAGCTCTTTCTCACAGCGGAGAAAAAACGAGAAGCCCCCTCGGCTCTTTTGGAAAGGAGAAGCTTTGCCCCAGAGCTGAGCACCCATGCAGCCCTCGGTTTACGGTAAACAAAGTACCACCGAAGCATCATAAATAAAATGGTAGCGTGATCACACAGTCATCGATTTACGGAGCTGCAGCGGCCGAATAAACCCCCATAAAACAACAACCGCCACCACACTCGAGCACGACCCCGACCGAGGAGCACTCCCCCCAAGTCGTGTTCTCCCACTTCCCCAAGTGCATAAATACATAAACAAAGACACAAATAAAATAATAAAAAAGTAAAATAAAATTAAAGCAGAGGAAAACATCCAAACACGACAATAAAAGAGGCTTCCCATCTCTAGCAGGTCATAAATAATGATAACATGGCAATGGAGGGGCTGGAGTTGAGGCAGCTGGGCATCAACAGCAGTGTGGGATCTCTATGGAACAAAATAAATAAAGCAGCAAACTCTCCCTGCTCTGCTCCCTGTGAGGGGAGAGTTGAATATTTACCGCAGCAAATTGAAACAAAGAGGGAAGCAGCCCGGCTCCGAGTGCCCACACACCCGCACACACACACACACACACACGCACTCCCTCCAGCCTCCGCCACTGACCTTTGCCTCGAACAGCCATAACTCACCACAGAAATGAACAATCAACGGAAATACCTTAAAATAAAATCCATCCTTTCTAACGAAGCATTTCGTCCTCTCGGCTCGACAATAACCTTTCCATAAGGAACGAAAGCTGTCAGTGAAATGGCCAGCTCTTGCGGGGACGGTGATGGGGGCAGGAGGAAAGGGAAAAAAAAAAAAAAAAAAAAAAAGAATAATAGAAAGCAGTGCTTGCTCTGAACAGAAACTGGAAAAGCGTAATCGCAGACGGAGCCAGACCGGGTCTCCACTCCAAATGCCACAATAATGCGCTGTATTATGTGCTCACGTGGTCATACGTCAACTTAAATCCTTTTATTTGAAATAGGGAATCATTGAAGGAACAGGGTTTCTTAGCGCGAGCCTTTGCTTTCTAAAGCCTCAACCCAATGTGTTAAAGGAGAGTTTTTAAGGGAGGAGAAAAAAAAAAAAAAATCCAAGACATGCTGATGACTGGGAGGGGGGGAAGAGCGGTTTGGTTCTTTTTCCTCCCACATCAATATTTCTTTGCACAAAGCCCATTGGAAGGTAAGAGGAAATTTTCATATAATATAGGGTTACGCTGCACTTTGATACTTAGCCTAATTAACCAGCATTTGCTCCCCAGGCCCGCCGCCCTGCTCCACGTCGCGTATCCTCTGCAACACCCGAAGAAAGCCCAAATCCTAATAGTATTATTTCCAGCCCCCTTCTAAGTGGGACGATTACCAGCCTTCCCCCCACCCCCAGCCGCCTCAGCCCTGCCATTGTACAGGGCTTGCTCAACTCCCACACGCTACATCAGGACTCCTGCAGAAACTAAAAAGACCTATAATTACCTGACAAAAGCCCAAAAGAGTCTCTTCTAAGAAGCTAGTTGATATTTGTCCTTGTAACACTATGAAGAATACACCTTCCTTCACTGGCGTGGTTCTGAATTTTGCAAAACCATTTGGGACCTTGCTGTTAAACCTGTGCTTACGCATTTCCTATACAGCTAGTTTGAGTGATGCACAAAATTATAGGTTTCTAACGATGAAAAAAAAAATTGGGGAGGGGATCTCTCTGCCTAAGGGGGAAAAAAATTAAGAAAAAAAAAAGAGAAGAGCAAAGTTGCATGTGGCCCTCGAGCCAGGCAGCTTCTCCTGTGTGCAAACACACATCTCTCCTGTAGGATTGTTTAACTTGTGACATTGACACAATAAGCTAAACAAACAAAATAAACCCTCAACTCACATAACTTTTCTGGAAGGAGTCAAAGAAAATCAGATAATTCACGCTTTTAACTTGTTCCTTGTCCAGTTCTGTGACTCCAGCATTTTGCATCGTGATGTATATACCCTTGCCTAAATTTTCCCACTGTCCCCCATGAACCCAAAGAAAACTTCCAGCTAACTGCATACCCCCTTTTACTGTTTCACCTGCACGTCACTGAAGAGTGGAAGTTTTCTTTTTAAAGGTGATTTTTAGTGTTATGGGCAAACCTTGGGCACCCCGCTTAACTAGTAGAAGTGGGCCACTGGAATTTAAACCGATCAGTAACAGTGTGTAGTAGTGGACACTGCATCAAAGTCAGCATGACATTGCAGCGGAAGAAGGATTTGCAAATTTTCATATGGAAATGACTAAACTAGCAGGGTACACATCTATTTTCCCTCACTAAGAACTCGAATAAACTTTTATAGATCTTTGAGAAAGAGAGAGCATTTGATACACACAACATGCGCAAGTCTGTAGCTATCAGCACGACTGGGACCTCCACAGCTCTCGTACTTAATGTAAACCAAGGCTGATATTTCCTCGAGATGGACTCACGGCACTTTTAAAAAATGTGCGCTTAGATTCTATAAAAGAAACACACAGAGAAGTTCTTCTGCAACAATGAAACTGGAAATAATGGGGAACGGAGCAGATGTTGAAAAAAGCAGAGCGAGTCTTTCTTGGGGCTGTTGCAGCAAAGTTATCGACTGCTTTGTGTCAAAAGTAGAAAGATGGCCTTAGAAGTTACAGTCCTGAGCAAATAGAAACTACAAAAGCAATAAATCACAATCATAAGTCAGCTTAAATGCCTTAACGCTAGCTGTGGCTATTGGCTTCAAAACCCTGTTTCTATGAACATCTTTATTAGTATTAATGGCCAAGTTAATCCTAAAACTACTGTTTAACAATTAACTTCGTGTATGTAGTGGGAAAACTAATTAATTCTTAAGAAAAGTAACTTCTTGACGTGTGAATACCTTCCACAGGGTGTGCTTTGTGAGGGCGGAAGGGGGAGTCTGCCTAACTTTATGCTATCCTGGATGGCAGCTGAAAATTATTCTCTTCCGCCGATTTTGGAGAAAGCTTTCTTTGCTCTAGTATCGCGATAACGAGTTTCCAAATACAAAATCAAATGATCTTGCGAGTCGCAGGCGCTAGAATTCCCCTGCCACCCTATATATTGCTTTGTTCCTGTTCCTGGACATTCAACATTGTGTTTTATTACCTCGATGATTCGGAGACCTGAAGCATGGTTTCTAGAAGAAAAAAAAAAAAAAAAAAGAAGTGGAGTTTGTCAGTAGGTCTGCTACTGATTTTTCTGTGCTTTATACACATGGTTTCGAGCTGAGCTGAAATTCCACGCTCAGTAACGACAAACAGATCTGAGTTCATAACGTGCCTTCATTAAGAGAGACCCTTTGTGCCAGCTCTGGCATTAATAGCCGCTTTTACCATTAATGCTATTCAAAGTTACCTTCGATATCATTAGATTTAATTTTTACTGCCTTTCAAGTTTACTTTCGTGCCAGTTGTTAAGAAGTAAGCCTGTCACTCCCATGTGGAGACGAAATAGGAATCACTGTACTATCTAAGTATTTACTTCCTCGCTTCCTTGAAAGAGTTGAAATCTGCTGGGATGCAGAGCTGTTTACCTACATCTGTGCATCTGATAGAGATAAAGTTGGTCTTTGATCATTTCCAAACAGATAAAAAGAACAGAGCTATCGACTGTGCTTATGAGAGAAGTTCTGCCCAGAGTCAACTGAGTCTGCCAGTGTTGGGTCCGTTAAGGAATCCCAAATATCTCTGCAGGCAATGCTGCTGGTACATGCCATCAGTGGAAGGTTCCTTCGTGCAGTATTTTCGCTTTTAATTTCCTAACACAAGCGTGAATAGGCATTTGCAGAGCCTTTTTGTAGTTAAGATTTAAGCAGTCCATTAAGTCAACACAAAGAACCCCTGTAGTCCCGTAATTTATGACCGCTTTTAAAAGGTAGTAAAATATACTAATTGTACATCAGCGTCCAAAAATAAGTAGGTAAATCTACCAGGAATTTGAGCTAATTCTCTGTAATCCTCCCCTCTCGGCAGCCGGCACAAGAAAATTGTCACTATGAAAAGCGTTGCTTTTCTCCTGCCTGAGAACCCAGCACATGTGAAGGACTCCAGCAGCTCTGAATCACCAAACACCAACCTCCGCCCTGTGCAAAGCAGGCCAGGCCAGGCGAATTCACGAAACTTATTCTAGTGCATGCACTCAGACAGAACATCAGGTTTTCTAATATCCCCACATGCACTCCCCACGTTTGCAGGACTGGTTACAAGCCCTTCGAGAAGGAGGCAAACAGACAAGCCGCGACGAGGCACTCAGCGCAGACATGGCTCCAGCCGCTGTCCCTCGCCTTACGCCTTTTGATTTGGGAAGGAGCTAAGAATGGACAAAGAAATTCTCAACCTCTTTCGCTCTTCAAATGACTTTGCATCCTTCCTATCCCCCAATGCCTTTATAAGGATGGCGATCACTCAGGTCCCATACGCTCCTTTGTCTGCCCAGACACGCGCATTCACCACCCTCAGAAGATGAATAGAGCCAATCCAGGGAAAAGGGAAAAAAAATCCAGCTAAGTTAAATATTTATCACGACAACAACAACACAATCTTATTCAAGCAGGCTTGTTCTGCATGCAGGTACCAGGCAAATGGCTTGCTTGCAGCTGCGATCGGCGCAAAAGCAGAGCCCGGCCACTTCCCTGCTCTTACCTCCTCCAGCTGCGCGGAACTGCGCGGGAGCGCTCCCGGTTTCCACCGCCCCAGCCCAGCGGCTGTTTTTTCGGGGATCCCTGTAAACAAGCAACAAACAGTGCCTTACCGGCGAGTGCAGGGGGAGGTGTTTTGCTCCTTCATAGGCAATACATGCTTTGCCGGGTATGCTGGGAGAGCTGCGGAACGGGGCCGACAGGGATGGAGGAGCAGGAGCGGGCTCCTGGCGCGGAGCTTACGTGGGTTCCCACCCGGGTGAGGAGCACGGGGAGCTGAGAAATAAAAGCGTGCAGATTTTTTTTTCTTTTTTTTTTTTTTTTCCTTTCCCTCCCCGTAGACAGCTATGCCTTCTGTCTCCAAGTGTTTGGAAATATTGTCATTCCAAACTCTTGTTACATGAATGTCTGCTTTATTTTCCTCTGGGAAACCTTTGTTTAGGATCATTTAATCAAGAACAGACATTAAACACAAGTCGTGGCGTTCATCTCTGCTGAATAAAACGCGGAAAGTGTTTCAGTTTAAATGCGGGGAGTATTGTGGTTGGGCTTTTATTCAAACGGTTAGCAGGGCCCGATCCTGGCACCACGAAGAAAAGGCTAAAAATTGAAAAAAAATCCTCACTGAGGCAGGATAGGGACCAAAGCCCCCCTCCCCCCCCCCTTTTTTTTTTTTGTTTGACAAACTAAAAACCATTGAAAGAGGGAAAAAAGTGGACGGCTTCGCTTCCCCTAAAATAAAAAATATTGCACAATCCAAAACGACAATAGTCAGATTATTCACATGCCACTTACTGAATCACGTTTACATCGGAATTTGTCAGATATAATAATGTCCCCTCCGTATTCATTCTCGCTAATAAAAGCCGCCTAACGCATCTTAAAATTGTCAGTAAATGTAAATGCTAATAATTTAATAACGCTGCTCTTGCGGAAGGCTGTCATCTGAGCCTTGGAATTATTAACTCTGTCTTGGGAGAACTTTTCGAGCAGATTTTGCTTTGGTAATTTAGTAGTTCCATAATTACGCTAATAATTTTAAATTTGGTGTTGAACTCCAGTCTACATAAAATCATGCCATAATAGCCTACTAAGCTGTTTATTGCCGTCTCATAAATTTGAGAGCGCTGACTGTTAAAATCTACTGGCAAACACAAAAGAAAATGGCAAGTTCAATCTGTGATCTCAGAGCCCTGGCGGTGCTGCCCAGGGTTGTTCTGAGCTCTACCTTCCGCCCCACTCGGCTCCGGCACAGGAGGATCCCCCTGGCATTTTATGCTTAGGCTCATACCTTAGCCGTTTTGATCCCTAATCAATAGGCATGTTACAAACGGCAATAACCATCTATCAAGCGTGTCGTGACTGGGTTGCCTAGCTCATGTTAAAGATGAAGTGTGTATCTCAAAGTGGTGCCAGCGACTTTCTGTTATTTATTTTGGAGCGAGGAAGTCACGCTACCATATTTTACAGCGCCAGAGCCCTTTAAACTATGCTGCTCCTTGAAAGAGTTGCTAAGTAGCAGTAAAGCACTTCACAAACGCTATGACGCTTTTTCCTTTTTTTTTTTTTTTTTTTTAATTTGTTGTTATCCCAAACTCTAATATTCATTGCGGCACTTTAAGTCCGTACATAAATCGTTCAGACTAATGAGTCATAGAGAAATTCGCCCATGACTTTTCCTGTACAATGCTCACTGCCTTTCCATTGCTTTTTTGGCCCTACATTAGGAGCCGGTGATTTATTAACGCCAGGAAAATTGAACAAAGCAGGTCCTCCTGCACTGTGGCACCCAGCCTTCCACACTGTGAATTAGAACATTATCAAATGTGTTTGCCTCGGTAACACTTAATCACCAAAAGCCGTAATGTGACCACAAGGCAGCTAAAACAAAGATTTAACATTTCTAAATATTAAACTTGTTAAGCAAATGCTCAGCAGACAAAGCAAGCACAAACAATTAAAGTCATCAAGCTAGAAATACACACTACCTACTTACCAACACAGACCCTATTGCTTGCTTAAGAAGTTTAGAATCTGTCAAGATAAATCAGGTGGGTTTTTTTGGTTATTCTTTTTTTTAAGGGAAAAGAAAAGGGGAAAAAAAAAAAGGGAAGAAAAACTCCAGTAAGGAGTTGAGTTTCACTTCTGAGAGAATCACTCCTAGTGAGGACTGACGGCCACAGATCCATTCCTGACTATCTGCATTAATTATTTAATGAGTCACGTGACCCTGAAGATTAAAATTTCAGTATCTCCACCAGAACAGACGCAACACCTTTATCTGCGAGTACAGGGATCCTTGTACTTGGGTCTCCTAATCTTTCCTGGTTTTGACAGCTCCTCAGTTTCTAAGGAGAGCCCTTGGGCATTAATAACATGGGTTTGTGCAGCGAGATGGGGCAGGTTTGCACCCCCGTTGTGTCCCCCAAATTAGCCAGTTCAGCCCAGATCTTTACTGTCTGCAGGACCTGGGGCTGTAAACGCTGCTGGCAGGGAGCACCAGGGGCTGCCCTCCGCCGGTCAGGACGGCCCGTCCGCGGGCGCAGGCGGAGCCGGGGTGGCTACCTGGGGCCTTCGGAGGTAGCTACAGAGTTTCCCCTGCCCACGGGGAGAGCCCCGACCCCATCGGGTCCCGCGTGGGCCGGACCCGGGAGCCCGAGGGGATGGCCCCGTGGTGACCCCCACCCCACACGTCAAGGCACGGCCAGGCCGGGAGCCTCCGGATCCTGAGAGAGCCCCCACAGTGTGTGGGGCTCCAGGGGCCCTCCGCCCGTCCGGCTCCGGCGGAGGTGTGGGAACGGCGGACGGGCCCGGAGCTGCCCGGATCGGGCACCAGCACGGGGCAAGGGGGGACATGGAAGGGACTGGATTTTCATGGAATGCCTGTCAAGACGTCTGCTTGTGTGAGAGCTTCCCCAACCCCTTCCTCGTTT
Organism: Neopsephotus bourkii; assembly: GCF_033783945.1. Classification (NCBI taxonomy): domain Eukaryota; kingdom Metazoa; phylum Chordata; class Aves; order Psittaciformes; family Psittacidae; genus Neopsephotus; species Neopsephotus bourkii. The sequence continues at coordinate 354,779 of NW_026902130.1, read as the reverse complement.
ACAAACACTGGGCAAGAAGGCCAAGGGAAGGCAAGCACCCTGAAGGGGAAAAAAAAAAAAAAAAAAAGGAGAGAAAGAAAATAAAAAAAGGAAAAAGAAAAAAAAAAGCCTCAGCATTGCGTAATCCTCCAGTGCAGGATGGCTCTAGCTGTTAAATACCACAAGGTGCTTCTCACAGCTGAGTTCCCTGTGTAATAAAGACCCACGTATAGCAAGACCTTGCAGGAAAAGCAGGGAGTAGGGTCTTGGAGAATGAGTATTTTTCTTGGGGGGCGGGGAAGGGGGAAGGGGGTAGGGAGGAGAAGAGGGTACCGGGGTTACCGGCGTGCCTTTCCCTGTGGCCCCCGAATTGACTCCGAGGTGATTTGGTCTTTCCTTGAAAGATTGACAAACTTCCACTTCCAGCGTTTCGGGCCGCGCTCGCCTTTGTGGCCAGGGCAGATAAATCCGTGTGTAAGAGACACCGGGAGAGCGGGAGAGAGGGAGGGGGGCCAAGAGACATTTAGGTCCAAGTGCCGGATTAAAAAGAATACTGTCTTTAAAGGTCAAGGGTTTGAAGGGTCAGTCTGCTCCTCTAAAAAAAACAATTAATGGGACAGAAAATTTGTCCTCTCGGTGAACTCCCGGTTGCCTTAGCAAAGGGAGCACAATGCGAGAATTTAAACTGGACGGTGTAATTTTGGAAGTTATTGTAAAGACGGGCGGTATGGAACGGGGAACAGCCCGGGAGTAGCTCCCGCTCCCAGCGCAGGCAGAGGGGGAAGGGGGGGAAAGAGGAAAATTTACCTTAAACGCTGATAATTTGCCATGGGGTATTTTGCAGTCCGCGGTTCAATCTCCAGCAAGAGAGTGTACATTTTTTTAGCAGACAGCCAAGATGCTGTGTCTTTACACATGACCACTTTTTTTTTTTTTTTTTTTCCAGGAAAATCCTTTTCGTCTTCACAGACTTTTCCAAGAGAATGCCTTTCAGAACCGCTGTTGAATTACAAAGAAGTATTTATTGTAGGAGGTGATTAATGATTCTCTCTAAAATTGCTATTTGCAGTGTGATTTAATTTCTCTTTACAATGGGAGCAAACCAGGTTTATACGCATAGACGGCACACTAAAGAAATCCTGCATCGCCAGTTAATATATTTCAATTGGAATTTTGCTTGGTTGTTCTAATTTTGGCTATAAATATATTGAGAGATTCTCAAGCAATAAACAAAACGAAGTGTTACATGCTTGCAGAGAGTAGTTACTTCACAACTATATTTTCCTCCCTCAATAAGGAGGCAGCTGGCAATTCAAGGTTTAATAAACATCAACATGAGAGTGGAAGCACATTTTTCAGGCCTGCTCCTTGGTCAGGTTTGGAGACAGGGGTGTTCGCTGAGGGCATTTTACAACTGCCATCTCTCTGATGCTGAACGTGCTTTGCCAGTGGCATGTTACATTTTCCTCCAGGACGACCTCTGTTCCATGGCCAGGCAGGGATGCTGGCAATACCCTTGAGGCCTGGTGCTACCTTACCCAAGGGTGATGATGCACCTGGTCCTGGCAGCCTCACTCACCCGAAGAGAAGCACTGATTCAAAAAATCTCGCTCTTGAATGCATTTGTGTAAGTCAGTCATGGCCTTCAGGCCTTCCCTAAAAGATTTACTAGCACTTGAGCTCTTTTCTAAGCCTTTTCTTACCCCGTTCAGTGCCACTCTCTATTGAGGAAGCCCTGAGCAAGGCTCCCCATTACCAGCTCTGCTTTGCCTGCCCTCCTTAGCTGCTTGGAAGCAGCAAGATGTGAAGCCTGAGCTGGAGACACTGGAACCATATTTTGCCACAGCCGTTTAAACCGTTTCAGTCAAATAAACCTCTTGAGGTGTACCCAAATTTATGTTTCTGCCGAGGCTTTCTCAACACATTTTGAAATAGTCTTTGAAAGAAAATAAGAAGGAAACAGAAACAGAAAAGCTTAGAGAAACTAAGTTACCGCCCATGTTTTCCCCTTCCAAAGTGCTGGCCAGTTGAGAAATCATAATCGGGTGAAAATGAGCGAATAAATTACGGCTGGCTAAAGATGTAAAGTGTTATCGAGGGGAGCATGTGTGACTTCTCCAGCAAAACCCGTCATGAGAGCTTGATGGCTCCCAGTAGAAGCAGGGTTTCTCTGTAAGGCACCTGAAACGACGTCGCACGGACAGCGATAGACAGCCGGGCTGATTCTGACCCAAGGTCCACTAAGGAGGGTACCACTCACCTACACAGTAAAGCAAGACCTTTCGTCGTCCTGCAGCGCTCTTTTTCCTGGCCAGGCAATTAGGAGTCAGGACATATTTAAAGACACCATTACCCTATCGACAAGATGAATCCAGGTCAAAACAATGCGTGAAACCGTTGTTTTCCATTCCTGGTGCCAACACAAGCACAAGGTGGATGAAACAGCACTGAGTGGACTTGTGTTTCAAGCGTTTAATTCTTTTGTACAGAATATTCTTTATTACCAGCATTTGGCACTGTTATACATCACACCAAAAATCCACAAATTGTACATGGACTCAAAACGATTTAGACGGTGCCAAATATGAAGACAGCGACAGCCTTTATAATAATATTTCTTTAAATAAATGCAATAGGGAATGTGGAGGAAAAACTAAGATCACAGCTACTGCGGGAGCTACACTTAAACCCAGTTAAGTTACCTTTGATACATAAAACATTCCCCTTCGACAGCGTAAGGGGACATTTTCCGTAAGTCCTTCACCTTCCGTGGCCGTGTTCATTCTCTCTCCAGTGTCGGAGTGTGTGTGCACACTCACACACCCGCACACGGGAACCCACGAACACACCACAAAACAGCGCTATTTGAGTCAATGCCTCACACAAGTCTCACGAGGTCTTTGCTTTGTTTTAACAGTCTTTTATTTGTAAAGTGTTCTCTTAAAAAAAAAAAAAAAAAAAAAAAAAAAGGAAAAAAAGAGTCCGTCTTAGGTACAGAGAATTCGTCCGTGACAGCATCCAGCCCTCTCTTACACCGAGGGCAAGGGAGTGTTTCCATAAATAGAAAAAAATGATGGGCATGGAACCATTATCTATATACAATGTAGACAATCGTCCGGGTTTTGGTTTAAACATGTGCCCGTTCTTGGGCACGTCTCGTCTTCCTTTCCTGCTCCTGTTTTGTTTTATACAGTTGTTTGGTCCAAACGGCCAGCCTCCAACACGGAGCAGCTGGAAAACCCCAATAGATAGGTAAATATATATATATTAGGGGAAAAAAAAACACCGTATTTATAGCGTGGCTGCGTTGGGTGTAGCCCCATCGAGCGGGTGGGGGTGACCCTGTGTCTGTGCTTTGGACTGCTGGCTCAGTGTGGACTGGTTTGAGGAGCGCATCTTTGTGTTAGGCAGTTTATGGTCTTTCTTCCACTTCATGCGCCTGTTCTGGAACCAGATCTTGACCTGGCGCTCGGAGAGGCAGAGGGTGTGAGCGATCTCGATGCGTCGCCTTCTGGTCAGGTAGCGGTTGAAGTGGAACTCCTTCTCCAGCTCCAGGACCTGCTGTCTGGTGTAGGCAGTGCGAGACCTCTTGGGCTCCCCTCCGTTGTAGTTGGGATTGACTGAAACGTGCACACACAGGCGCACACACAGGCACATGAACATACACATACACGCGGAGGGGAAAGAAAGGGGGGGGGGGGGAAGCGATGGAACATAATCATTATATAATAACTTGACACCAGGTTCACGTATGATACATAAACGGCAAGAAAAATTGTTTCGCAGCCTATCGACAGTGGGGACAATCGAGGAGCAATAAAAAATGGTGATGGGCATTTGGGTTAGAAGAAAAGCTTCAAAGACACATGGCCCAGAGCCACTGCAGGGCAATTAAATTTATGGGGGCTATAATTACTGCCCTAACAGTTTGGCGTCTCGTAAATCTTTTGATAAAGGACCCCGGATACAAAAGGTTTCTCACTTTTTCTTTTTTTTTTTATTAGGAATCGCGGAGGGAGAAGGAGTCAAAAAAAAAAGCGCCACACACGCAACGACCCATCCCGGCCCCGGGAGCACCCTCCCCCCTTCCCTCCTATGTATCCCCACCTCCCCCTGGCAAGAGCAACTCACCCGTGCTCACATGGATCTTCTTCATCCAGGGGTAGACCACCGGCTCCTTACCCTTCAGCCCGGGCAGGCTCTTGTCGGGCAGCAGCGGGCAGCCGGGCCCGGTGCCGGCCGCGGCGGCGGGGGCCGCTTCGCAGCGGCGCTGCAGGGCATGGCCTGGGAGCAGGGGCTGGGCCGGGCCGGGGTGGCCCTTGGCGGGCGGCGGCGGCGGCGAGGCGCCCGGGGGCGGCTGCTCGGGGCCCGGGGCGGCGCTGCCGGCGCTGCTGTAGCTGTAGGGCGCCTGGGGGTAGGAGGGTCCCTGCGCCGAGTAGAGAGCCTCGGGAGGCGGCCCCGCCGGCCCCGGCGGCGCTGCAGGAGCCTGGTAGCCCGGTTCCCTGCGCGGCCGCGGGAAGTACTCGGGCAGCGCCGGGCCCGGGTGCGCGGCATGCAGGTGCGGCGGCGGCTGCGGCGGGGCGTGCGGGTGCGGGTGGTGCGGGTGGTAGCTGGCGGAGCTGCCGGCGCTGCCGCTGTGCTGCGTGTACTCCTCGCAGGGAGGGAATTTGGGCTCGATGTAGTTGGAGTTTATCAAAAACGAACTCATGGTCATTAATTTGTGAAGTGCAAAAATACTAATTTTTCTCGCGTTGTCGTTTTTCTGGGCTCTGCGAGGCCCCTCCCCTTCCCCCCCTTTCTCCCCTCCCTCCCTCTCCCCCTCCCGCTGCTGTCAAGTGCTCGCCGCTACCAAAGTTTGGGCCTCCACCTCCCCCCCCCCCTTCCCAGTCGCACTCCCCTCCCTTCCTCTCTTCCCACCCCTGGAGCGCTTACAACACACACAACACCCAAATGCACACACACCCCTCTTCACCCCCCGCCACCCTACCACCACCTGACCGCCAGCGCCAATTACCGCGCGGGGCAGCGGACCCCGGATCAGGAAATGGAAAGAGGGTGAACGGCCGCTGGGCAGCTCCGAGCCCGCGGACCCACCGCGGGGGCCGCTGCTGCGCCTCCTCCCCGTTCTGCTGCTGGCCGGCAAGGGAGCGCCCCGCCGGGGACTGCCGGACGACAGCGACCGCTCCTCACCAGCATCCCCCGCTCCGACCCCGGCCGCGACCGGCAGTGGCGGTGTCAAGCGAGATAAAACTAACCCAGCTCTGACAGTCTTTCTCCCCTCTCCTCTTCCCGGCACATTTTTGTTTCTCCGTTCCCCCGCGGGAGAGCGTAGGAAGCGGGGCAAGGAAGCGGAGCGCAGCCCAGCTGCGCGATCCAGAGGGAGACAGGCATTGCACAACGCGTTGCACAATCCTTTTAAACGAACCCGGCTCCAAACGCCTGGAGTCGGGGCTGCGCGCGGCAGAGGGCGGCAGCGGCTGCCGGGCACGGACCAGCGGCAGCACTGCTGGGTCTGCTTCCAGTGCCCTGCCGCCGCTGACAGCAGCCGGCCGGCCGGGAGCACTGGAGCCAAAACTTTGCACCTTCGAAGCTGTGCTAACTGGAGGGATAGATGCAAAAGTTTGTACGAAGGTGGTGGGGAGGCAGAAGAGAGTCCTTGCATGGCTTGCGGGGTGTGAGGGTTGTAGCGAGGCTGAAAATATCGGGGAAGAGAGGGGGAAGGGAAGGAGAGAGGGGAAGGCGGACACGACGGCATCAAGTACTTCCTAGCGGCGATGGCAGGGCTCCCTGCGAGAATCCCTCCCCGTGGAGGAGCGGTTTCCAAACTACGAATTTAAGTCCGTCGGTTTGGTATGCCTCGTCCTGGCCTTATTTCTTAACTTTTTATTCCAAGCGAAATAGCTAGCGCCTTCTCAGAAGGAACTATAAACCTTGGCGTGGAGGGGAGAGGGCACTGGGACACTTCTGCGTGTCTAAAACTGAGATTGTTAACGATATTTGCAGCTCAGAGGGGAAAGAGGCAACTGCCTTGACCTTAGGTAATTGAAATTTGATGGCTAAATTAATTACGCTTTTATTCTAAGGGGGAAAAAAGTACTTATTGCACATCAGCTAGTTTGGTACATACAGCGTTAGAAGCTAACTTTTCGGAATTTTTCTCCCCGTCCTTTTCAGGAAAGCATCTAAACACCCAGAAATATTTACCGCACCCTTTGAGAATATAATTGCTGAGTGGGTAATCTCATCTACTGGTATGCTAAAATACATCTAATATATCAAGCATAAATACGACACGATTTAGATCTTGCCCTCCTAAAGATATTACATTAACAGTTAGCCTGGTTTAAATTCAGATTATTGTCTTTTGCAGTTTTATAGATAATGGATATATGCAATAAAATTCTATTTGAATATATATTCTATCTAACAAGGCACACATCGTATCGATTTATATTTTATATACACACACACACACACACACACACAGGCAGGCACATTGCAGGCGGCTTGTAATATGTTAGAACATCTCCAGCACTTGGGTATAGTGGGGTACTTATCTAAACAATCACTCATTTCCTCCTCCTATCGAATGTCTGATTTGTAAAGAGAGTTAAAACACATTTACTTACTCATTTCCAACAGCACATCTATAGAACTCTTTTACTGGGGTAATAGATAAGTTTCTCTATTTACTTTGCATGGAGAGGAAATGCGGTTACACACATGCACACAGAGACAGCCATAGTTGTTCAACAACACACATTTGACAGGAAAGGGGAGATTTTGTTATTTATCAATATATATTTAAAAAAAAAAGACTGACGGTGAAAAAAAACTCAACAAAACCAACAAAACCCCTACAAAACCAACAACAACCCATGTTGTAAAAGAATGAAGCTCTCATCCATATAACTGTAAAAAACCAAAGATTGCCAAAGCCCACCATGAGCAGACAACATTACTCCGGCATAAAGAGATACATGCACACATACAGACACATACATACAAATACCTGTCGGCCAGCACCAGAAGAATTACACTGGATTATCCTAAAAATATTATGCTGGGCACAAGTCCTGAAACACCATGGCCAGAGCACCCCAGCAATCTGCCGTGCTCCCACGCCACGGTAAAACACAACGAAAAGTGATTCTCGGTTTGTAAGCTCAGCGGTATATTGGCCGAGCTAACTGGGCTCTGTTTCTTATTATTTACCGTGATTAGATCTCAAAGTATACTTGTTTCACTGTCCCTCTTTCTACCGTGAGGTTCTGGCACTCGGTTACAGAGAGAAGGGTGCAATTTACTATATGACTGTAAATCTGCAAGGTGACCTGAGCTGCTCAGATGAAGTCCTGTTATTTTCTTGTGGTTCTGTTAGCCTGCGAAGATGTGCTGAGACAGGACCTCCAAAAGGCCTGTTCCATGTCTTTGTGGTTTTGTTATCATAAACAAGAACCTAGCCAAGACCACCAAGTGTTATCTTGCACACGGCCGTTTCGACATTTTACTGCAAGATTTATGGCTGTAATAAACAATCTCAGAAACCCTCCTTTTTCCCCCGGTACTTCCCTTTAACAAACTTGTAGCATCATCCTAAGCTCACAAAGAAAGAAAAGCAGAGGAAAAAATAGGCCAGCTCACTTTTTTTTTTTTTTTTTTTTGCTTTTATCTTTTCTTTCTTTTTTCTTTTCTTTTTTTCTTTTTTTTTTTTTTTTTTCCTCCAGAAAGGCTAGAGGCTCGATTTCACTGGCGAAGGAGACTTTAATCAGTTAATAAGGGAGGGAGAGTTTCCCAGCTGAGGCTGGCCGAGGAAGAGATGGGGACCCCACCGGAATTAAGTTGAGAGGGAGAGTCAATTTTCTTTCATGCACCAAGAAGAGGCAACCTCATACATACCCAAAGAGAGGGCGAAGGGGAATCCCCCTTTTTCTTGTGAAGCAAGCAAGCACTCCTGCTACCCTTCACATGCGCTGCTAAAACGTAACTACTCCGAAAGATAAAATAATAACATCAAGAATAGCAATAGTAATAAAAATAATAATAATAATTCAAGTCAACCTTTCGCCGTGTCCAGGCATCCTCTACCGAGAGCGGTAGGAGGAGGGAGAATCACACTAGCAGTCTGTTTTGAATTTGATTTGAACCATTTTGAATATATTTAGCCCCAGCTTTCCCGTCTTGAATGCGAGGCTGTCCCAAGTTTCAAAGTGACCGAAAAGTGACACCGTGTGCGTTTTGTTTCTTATTAATCTTACACATTGACAGTCTTTGTTAAATAACAAGGCGTGCCCTTCACCAGGCGACATTTTCATATTTGTTAGACGCGGTGACCTGAAGTTCACCTCGGCCTTGGACTTAGTTTTTCTAAAAGGTCTATAACAGTGTCTTTTAGATAGCGGGGTGCTTTGCCCAGGTCATTACTTCTAAGGGAAAATTAAGAAAAAATCGCGGGAGAATGTAAACGTTACGGAATGTATCGACTGTATTCCCTCCTTTGTTCCTGGGAATGATAAAGCCCCCGAGGCTGCTCCTGCTTCTTTCCTACGGTCGCTGCTGGGGCAATGCTGGCAGTTTTGTCCCAAGTTCAGCATTTGGCAAAAGCGGTGGCTTCCCTGGTACCGAGGCTCCTTGTAACAATGGGGGTGGTTGGCGGGATTTGCTCTGTCTGTCCTGGCGCAGTTAAATAAACACGTAAAATGTGATTTGTGCCCCGATTTGAAATGAATGGTCTTCTGAGCAGACCTTCCACGCCAGAGAGCAGTGTGCCGATGCAGAGAGTAAAAGGACAGAAAGAATTCGTCTCAAGTTATTAACTGTTCTGCTTTATATACTTTATTTTCTTTTATTTTATTTTTAGGGAATAATTTGAACGACAATTCAGAAGGAACAAACTGCGATTTATTGAAATCGCAGATTCAACTTCTTTGAAAATACTCTTATTGATGTATTTATTCCAAAACAGAAAATACGGAGTTCGAGACACTAATTGTTTTGGTGAGGAAGTAAACGGATTTCGGTCACCTACTCATGAGTAAGCCTGTTATAGTAACTGCTTTCATTGGGGGTATATCAAAGACGCATTGTTATTCTTGGAAACAATCCGCCTGCTATTCTCTAACCAAATAGATATTTGGCTACGGCTTTTAGCTTGTTATCAGGCTTCGCTCTTACACCAAATAAATACTCTGGATGTGAAAGGTTATAGACTATCTCCAGCGAGGGCGGGCTCCCCAGACGTGCAATGCCAGGGCTCGCTACAAGTGAGCAACAGCAGCAACTTGTGAACACGGTCTACACGCTGAGCAAACACTTGCACTTTCTACTTCCCAGGCTTCAGCAGGTACTTTAGGCAAAATCTCCAATAATCGCTCTGGCTCATCTCACATGTTTCTTCTCAAGGAATAGCACTCGCCTACCACAACCCAGCTGTGTCTCTCGCAAAGGATTACCGCATAACAGCTACACAGAGGCCGGTGTAGCCTCCTGCCTTTGGTGTGGAAAGGCAGTAAATACACGGATGGGGGTGAGGTGAGCTCTTTCCAGGCTTCCTCTTGCCACTCCTCCACAACTTTCATATCAGTTTAGGAATATTTGGAAACATCCTTTTCTCTCCACCATCAAGCCCTCGTCCTCACCATTTCAGGCGGAAGCTGGTCTGCAGTGATTTCCCCCAGAATGAAATTCCCTGTTCAGTACTGGCCAGTTCTTCCTCCAGAGTCGCCTAACGCAGGAGCTAAAGCTTCAACACCAAGGCGGCACTGGGAACAAAAAAATCCCAGCTATGTGGGAATAAATCTTTGCGCAAAGAACTGCCACAGAACTTTTTCTTTGGGGGGAGGGAAGCCAAGGGAACGGAGGGATAGAAAATAACCAACACCTCCCCGGTCTCTATTTCGCTGGGAACTGCTGCCTTGGGTAATTTCCGAAAGCTGTGAGAATCCTCCTAATCACGGAGGAGCACACCGCCAGCTTCCCGCAATATTTTCCATCGGTAGCACAACACGGCCCCACCACCCAGCATTTTAAAAGAGCTCCTTCGGACCAAACATATAAGCTGTATTATCTCCGGCATGTCCTGTTTAAGTACAGTTTAGTGGTCACTACAGAAATGAGAGCAAAGACAAAGACCCGGCTAAGATCGATAAAGGCGTTAATAGCTTCACTCCTATCTTATCTTCCTGCCATTTTGCAAAGTGAGAAGGCTCAACATTAAACCTCTTAAAGCAGGTTATTATATAATAAACAAGGGTGAAACAGTTTGCTACCTGGCTCTCGGAGGAGGCAACACCAGCAGCTGCCGTGGGGGTAACACGCGTGTTTACCTGCCACGGCTGAACCCGAGATATTCAGACACAAATGTGGCCGATAATTCAAGATGAAAAACAACGCGTATTACTCTTGAAAAGAGGAATTTTCTATCCTTTCCTCGGTAATTGAGGTCATTCAGTCAGCAGGGTTCACCTGGAGTCCATACTGTGATACACACGTAACTCAAAGCTATTTTATCTTTTGTGCTGATAGTCAAGATCTCGGCTATAACATTGACATCAAACTCTGTCTGGGCGAATGACTAAGAGTGGTGCAAAACGTAAACTTTTGACCCTCAACTTTTTGACCTGCAGTTGTAACGCCCTTAACCACAAAGATATACAAAAGCTATGCAGCTTCTTTTAGGAGTAAGAGACTCGCACTGTTTGTTTCAATAGTTCTCCCCTTTCCCCCAGCTTTCTAAGGGCTTTTTTTTTTTTTTTTCCTTCTTGCTGTTGAGAAATCGGATACTTTTTTAATTTTTAATTATTGCCTTTTTTATTTTATTTTCTTTAATCTCGCAGCTTTGTAAAGTGCTGTTAGATTGCACAGCAGCCTTTCGGCAGCGTTGGAGGGAAGCCTCTTACTCAAAGGCGCTATATGGTTACAATTGCAGGTGAAATGCTGGGTAAGTTCTGGGCGTGAGGTTGGAAGGAATGTAGCGACGAGCGTTGGGGGAAAAGCTGCAGCTCTCTGCTGCAAGGGTCTTAGTCATTTCTCCTTGATTTAAACATAAAGAAAAAACTCTAATTGTTTGCGAAGCCTTGTCTAGGCAAACGAGTTGACTGTGAACTTGGTCTAAAGCGAGCTCTGCTGGTGATTCCTAGGGTGTGCAGATTTATCTTTTCTGCATTTACTTAACCTGGCAGTGAACTGCACGAGCTGCCATTTGTTATCCAGAGACAGACTTCACCTCAAGCAAGGACTGTTCCACAAAATCGCAATAATTACCCAATAACCTTCATAGCAAATATTATTATTGAAAAGACATTATTTTGGGGAAGGGATATAGGAAAGATTCCTTATGCGATTCCTTATCCTTGCAAATTTTACACGTTCTTTATGTCAGATTTTATATTGTTTGTGCGTGTAGCCACAGGAACATGTGATTGTGATGGTCCATGTGTATTTGCCTTCCAGAGAGATATTCGGGAGGATGCTTTAATTCGAAAGGAATAATATTTTCAACGATGACCAGGCGGCTGTGGGAGATGTGGGTTTGTGCTCTGGCTAGCAGCTCTAGCAGCAAATCCGTGAGATTTTAAGGGCAGGAAAGAGAAAGGTCAAAGAAAGCAAAGTGATGTCTTGACTTGGTCAGGAGATTTAGATATGTCTGCGTTTAATGCGTTGAATCTGTATTTGCGGGGAGGGAAAAGGCACTGCCTCAGTATCCAGGGTTTGAAATCGAAACCTCATGATCCGCCCCTCATGATCTGTTCCATTCAATTTCCCATGGAGCAGATTGCAAACCCCTTCATTGTCACCCTTCCACAGATACACACTTATTGAATGTAAGGAAATGGCAGAATAATAATTTCCCCATAATGTTCAGCAATTAGGGCATTTGCATGGTTTAGACAAAGCTGCAGAGCTGTAATTTACGGATGACTTTCCACCGGGTTGTTGTACTTCTGCTTTAGAGAAAGTTACGCCTTGCGAAGTCACTAGTTACACAAATTGAGGGAGTTGCCTAATCTTTAATTGTCCTTATGCTTAGACATGACAGACTGCACTCAAGTATTTCTTTCAAAGGATTAAGTAAACTATATTTCAAATTGCATAACACCCCTTGCCGTGCCTAAAGTAAAACAAACTCGCCTGCATTAATCCCCCAAGCAGAGCAGAAAAATAATGTGCACAGATAAGACCTCTCTTCTCATTCCCAGCGATTATTCTCCATGATATTTTTCCCTCTGAAAACAATTCGGACCTGGGAATATTTTGGTAAAGTTCGGCAGGCTGGGTTCGCTTGAATTTCAGATTTAAAGCGGATTAGAAAAATCTGCATTTCTGGATTTGAATGGCCTCAATCGCTCAGTCGTGCTGCTCGGGAGAGGGCAGGGCCAGAGATATGGAAAAGTTGTCGTTTCTAGCTAACTTTCTTTTGTCGTGAGAGAGTTTCTTGCGGTAAGGGTGGGTTTATATGCTTGTGGGTTTGGTTGGTTTTTTTTCTTTTCCATACTTCGCGAATCTGTACACTCCTTTATGTGGAATGTGGTCCAGAAGCCACATTCAAAAACGTGAAAATCCCTAGTAACAAACCTTTTCGTCCTAGACAATGAAAAATTACTATCTGCGGTGATATCCAGGTTCCTAAAATAGCAGTCGAACGGGTGTGAGTGTGTGTTTCTATATTCACTATATCATTCAAATAACGCAGCATTGTTGAATATTGAGCAATCACGAATGGTTTGTGTCTAGTATCATTCCCGTTTACAAGCGAATTTTATTCCTTGGAAAAGGACTTGTATATCAATAAAGCCCAAACTTTTAAAGGGTTTTCATGCTTTTACTTAAAACTATAAAATTTTATGGCATATAATATAATGCACGCCTATCATATATAACTTTCTGGTATTCCTATTGACAGAAATGTGACAGCCAGTGTTCTATAAAATCTCCAGCTGTTTATTACGGAAATTATTTTCAAATGTGCATTTGGATATGTAATTTTAAAGCCTTTCCTATCTAAAAAAAAATATAAAGTGTATGTATATGTGTTTGTTTAGTGTTGATAGGAAGGATACACAGACACAAAGGCTTCTGACTTCATTTGTCTGACACAGGAGGTTGACTCTAAATACTAAATATTTGTAAAACTGTGAGATGTTTGAGCTAAGCCAACGGTTTGTACAACCGTTTCTTTAACGTTAAAGACAAATAAATAAATTAAATATAGTACTCAGTCAGCAATGTGCAGACCTTGAAGAGGTACACAACAACCTCACCCGCTTGTACCGTTTCACCTTTCTCTCATTTTCACTCAAAGTAACAGATACAGCCAAAACCTGAATATTCAAAGTAGATAGCACTAGCAAAATAAAACAAAGCCCATCTTCCAGCTCTCCTCAAACCACCCTGCTCTTTTGCAAACCTGACTTTATGTCACATGAAGGTAAACAATGCAATCTACTGAATCCCTGCTACTCCAAACCTGAGCAGCAAAAGTGATACTCACATCTGTCTTGAAGATAGGTAGATAAGATATGTATATACAAACATATATATTTTTTGGAAGCTGTGCTCAAGTCTTTTCCCTAACTAGTCAGTCTGTGCCCCCTGAGATCACTCAGCTAAGTAACAGCTCTGAGGGTAAGGATCAGGTCTTAATGCTACCCAGAGAAAGACAGTTCCTTTCACCCTTTCATTCAAGTCCTGGAAATTCAAAGACTAAAGTAAAATCCGGCCATAAAGTTTATTGCTGAGTAATCACACTCTAGTGAGAAAAGTCCACTTAAATAAAAAGAATGTTGAAGTAAACACGCAGCTGGGGCCTACACCACAATGGCAGCCAGCAATATAAGGGGGAAAGGGAGAGAGCAGAGCTAGGGGAATATTTACAATCTTCAATAAACCAAGCCCGTATTTCATAATATGCAGCACTCTAATGACCTGTAGTCTCTTATATTAATGCTACAAGTTACAGTCAAATGGTTCGCTTTTAAAAAAAAGGAAAAAGTCACAGGAACATAGATATGTATACACACATACACACCCTTTGTATACATAAATACACTGATATTAGACACACATATGCATGTGCATGTCTTTGCACAGGCGCACACATTGATTTGTACATGCATACACACGAGGATAATTTAAATATATTTATACTTATGCAATTACGTATAAGAACTGGGAAAAGTTATAGCAATGTTATAAATGTGCAACCCCGAAACACACTACACACTCGCAGATGGACATATATACATAGCTACGGCCTTCTGCACAACCCAGTGCAGAAAACGAGAGTCTTGAGCCCAGTACAGTCTGTGCCATCTTAATACTAGCTCTGATGTGCAACATATTTCGCCAAACCGAAGATTATTAATGTATCAGCATGCCTCCAACTCTATCACGCCTACATAAGACACTGCCCAGATAATATCAAACCTTATCTATTTTGTTTCCCCCTTTTTTAATCGCCTACAGTAACTACTCCTTGCTAAACAAAACCTCTCCAAAGTTGGAGAGTCTATTGGAGGAAAGGAAGTAATTATCTTCTGCGGTAGTCAAAGTGATTAAAGTTAGGCCCCAAAATCCATCTCTGCCAAAGTCGCTTATTGTGGTTTACTTTGATTTGATCGTTAAAATAGAGAGCTAGCTGCTGCGAGTGAAGGAATGGGGGGGGGGGGGGAAGGGGAGGAATTGCATCGCAACCTGGATCTTTAGTGGTTGATCCTGCCTCTCGGGCTCAGTGGGACCGTCCTGAAAAGCTCCAGGCGGAGAGGAAAGGAAAGGGAAAGGTAAAGAGAAAGAGAAAAAAAAAAAGAGAGAGGCGAGAGGCAGCGAGAGCGAGCAGGAGCTTCGGCATCCCCACTGTCCAAATAAACTTTAAGGAACTTGTACACAAAACTTACCTTTGACTTGCAAGGAGCCATTTTTCATACAGTATTGAGAACTTGTGGTTTGGATACTTCTGTCCCTAAACCTGACAATTTGAATGGCCAGGAGGCACACGTAGCCTGCAAAAGAGTCAAATGAAGTCCAGCGTCAGTGAGATTATATGTTATGTGGTATATAATGTTGGATGTCAACTCCCCAAAACCATAAAACTTACTTTAATGGCACCACGTGACTTTTTATAGCCAGTGAGCCTATCTGTCTGTGCTATGGATGATTTTACGATCTAATTCATAGACAAAACCCTATTCATTTGGCACCCAAATGTCATATAGCCGGAACTGGGGCTTATAAAGTTTACTGTTTTATAACTTTTAAGGGAAGGCATCATTGTAACCCGTCAGTAAATGTGCAAATCTTTAGTTGCTCTTAGAAGCTCAGAAGAGTTAACCATTCAAGCTCTGATGGGGTAAGTAACATTACGTTTATGGCAAACTAATTGTAGCGAAGAAAACCAAAAATCTTTAAAGGGCGAAATTGGGAATGTGGCTAGCGAGGGTTACTAATAGACGCAGAGGGCTCGGAGGTGTCTGTCCTGCAAATATACTTAATGAAACCACAGGAGAAAATCTAGAGCGATGCAAACACGTCTTGGAGTTAGCAGCGTGTTTTAACAAAGCACATGGGTGGGTGTTCTCTTTTTTTTTTTCTTTAACCATCAACAAACTTCTAACAGTTGATTCACCCACAAAGGGTGTTGATTGTGGTCCTGCGATGCAGCTTTCCATCTAGCGAGAAACCAGTAAGGAGGTACTTGTGGTCAAACTTTCAATTAAAAATAGTGGTAGCGGACGATAGCAGCACCTACCATTTGCAACGTGCAGCAAGAGCCAGGTAAAATAATATTACAAACTCTGCATGAGTTAATTTTTTTTTTTCAGAGGCAAATCAGGAAGCACAACTTCTTGCTTTGCACAAACCAGGTCACGAAAACTTTACAATAGAAAGTTTATTTTTTTGTTGATTTCCAGTCAGGTTTTTTTTTAAAAACAAATAATAATAAAAAAAAAGCTGATCACAGTTTGCTCAAACAGCCAGACTTTGACTATATTTGTAACTTTGTTCACAAAAAACATACATCACAGAAGCTGCGCTTAATAAGAGCCACTTCTAAGAGTTCGTGCAAAGAGTCATATACAAAGGCACAGCAAGGACATACTGCTTGGAATCACAGTTTTCGTCACAGATTCACTATTCACTACACGTAGGACAAGTTCAGTTGATTTCATCATTTCACCTCTACAACAGCATTAATTACACAGGAATTATATAGGTAGTTTGAATAAAAATATTTTTAACAGCTTGGAGCTATACAGACATTAACACTTGACCACACATGCACAGTTAAGCAGGTTGAGTGCAACACATAACATTTGTACTAAACCGGGGGAGGGTTTCTTTCTCTCTCTCTCTTTTTTTTTTTCTTTTTCTTTTCGTCTTTTTTTTTTGTTTAGTTTAGTTTTGTTTTAACAGTTACTTCAAGTAACACAGCTCGCTTCATATAAATAAGTTAAAACATCTATTATTTTTTCAAGACAAAGCCATTCAAGACAAAGAAATGTACGATAAAAGCAGATCTACTTATACACGCGAGAGAATGGTAATAAACAGGCTCATGATTAAAAGATGAATAAGGGCGACAAGAACAGGGTTTCTTCACAGAAGTAACACAAGGAAGTTTTAGAAAGTCAACTTAGTACTGACATGAGACGCAGGGTCAGCTAATACTGCTCAGTACTTTTAATTGATCAAACGCTCAGGGACGGAATGCCCCTCCTGCAGCTGCCATGCTCATACTTTTCAGCTTATTATCCTTTTTCCATTTCATTCTCCTGTTTTGGAACCAGATCTTTATTTGTCTCTCTGAGAGGCAAAGAGCATGTGCTATTTCAATCCTTCTTCTGCGGGTCAGGTATCTATTGAAGTGAAATTCCTTTTCCAGCTCCAAGGTCTGATAGCGGGTGTAAGCAGTCCGAGCCCTTTTCCCTTCTGGTCCCCCTATGTTGTCTGGAAGAGAAAAGTACATGATTTAGATTCTCAGCAGCCACTCGGATCTTTCGTGACTTACTGCATCTACCAGCGTCCAGGACCGTTATACTCAGTCCTGCTTGGTTTTGTTTCTGGTTTGGATAAACGCTCAACAAGTTTCCTCCTCCAGCCCCTTTTAGGAAAGGCTTGGGGGAGGGGGATTTGGTGGTTTCGGTAAGTTTTCGCTTGCATTTGGCGTTCGATTTTTAGTTTTTAATTGATTTGGGGTCATTTTTAGAAGGGTAACACCCCACCCCTCCCGCCTTCCGCAGATAAGCTGTTTTGGAGGATACTTCTGCTGCTAGCTGTGTGTTCAGGGCTGGGAAAGCAAAGCTGAAGCTTGCAGCCCTTTCCCACGGCTGAGCTGGGGAAGGCTCTGGGAGGCTCCTAGCCCCCGGCTGCTCCCCCAGCACCCAGGGCAGAGCAAATACCCAGGGCGGAAAGTTGCTCCGCTTCCCCGCTCCCTCGAGCCCTCTCCCCGGAGTTTGGGGCTACTCGCCCCTCCTCCCCCTCCCTACGGCTTCCCAGCAGTGAAAACTGCCCTCCTCGCCCTCTCCTATTCTCTTTTTAATATAGCTCGGCAAAATAAATGGGGTCAGCCGCGCCGTTCCCACTGGAGGAGCCCCCTTCCAGAGGAGAGCCGGGAGCAGCCCCTGCTCCCGAGCCCCTTCTGGAAGGCTCTTGCTGCTCTCCCGCTGCCCGCCGGGGCCGGCGCTGGGAGCCAGCCGGGCTGGGTTACTGGGGCCGGGCGGGTTCTTTATATTTCTTTTCATGTTTTCGAAGGGGGGACACGGCTCTCCCGGAGAAGGGAGCCTGCTTCCTTGAGAGCAGAGTTGTGCTGTGCGCGGAGACTGCCCGCTCTCACGCCCTCCTCTCCCCTCTCCCCGACCTTGCTCGGCACAGCCACCCGGTTTACATTAAATCCTCTTTTTTTTTTCTCCAGAGAAATAAAGAAAGAACAGGGTATTTGCTTTACCATGACTTATGTGCAGTTTTCGCATCCAGGGGTAGATCTGGGGCTGTGAAGGCTGGGCTGTGCTTTGGTCGGTCGGGGCACTTGCCTGCTCGCTGCTTGCTGGAGTGTCTTCCTCAGTCCCGGACGAGGTGCCAACCCCGTCCCTGCTGATGTGCGTGTTGCTGCTGGAATTGGACGAAGTGCTGGTGGAGTTGGCGAGGGAGTTTTTCACCCCGTGGTGACTCTCGCTGGTGACAGGCGAACCGGCCACGGCGGTGCAGGGCAGAGGGTCGGGGGGAGGCGAGTGGGAAGCCGTCGCGGGCTGGTTGTACCTGGGCTCTGTCGAGGCAGAGGTGGTGTTGGCCGGGTAACTGCGGGGTCTCTCACTGGCACCAAAGTGGGTGGAAGCAGAGCGCCCGACGCTGAGGTCCATGCCATTGTAGCCGTATCCGTACCTGCCGGAGTGCATGCTGCCGGAGTCCCTGTATTGCTCGCTCACCGAGCTGTGATCTCCATAATTATGTAACGGGTAGTCCGGGCCATTTGGATAGCGACCGCAAAATGAGTTTACAAAATAAGAGCTCATTTGTTTTTTGATATGTGTGCTTGATTTGTGGCTCTTGGTCGTTTTGTGCGTCTATAGCACCCTTGCACAATTTATGATGAATTATGGAAATGACTGGGACATGTACTTGGTTCCCTCCTACGTAGGCACCCAAATATGGGGTACGGCTCCACATCACGTGCTTTTGTTGTCCAGTCGTAAATCCTGCCTGATGACCTCTAGAGGTAAACTCGTGCACTGGTGGGGGAATTGGGAGGGCGCGGGCGGCCCCGTGCGCGCCGCCGCCGCGCGCCGCCGCCGCCACCGCCCGCCCGTCCGCCGGCCTCCAGCGCCACCCGCTGGCGGCGAGGGAGATGGCGGCTGCTCCGCGGGGTCGGCCCGGGGTGACGGCCCCCGACGGCGGCGCGGAGCGGGGCACGCCGCAGCCGGCAGCGGCGGAGGGGCGGTGGGGCCGGCAGGGCCGGCTCCTCCGCCGCGGCCAGCGGAGAGCTCGGCGTGCAGGGAGCGCTCCGCTTTGTGGCTGCCTTCGCCGCCTTGCGGGGCTTATTTACACCAGTTTACAAATTCTACATGATCCATCCTCGGGTGTTGGCCGCGCTTATGTCCCTTCTCTATCTACATATATATTAGTTTATTTTTCTCCCCCCTTTTTCCCGTGTCGGCGGATTCGAGAGGCACCCGGTTCCTGCCAATGCGAAATGGCAGGTACCTATGAAAGACAAATATCGTGCAGCGTTTTTCATACTGGGGGTCAAATTCCAGTCAGCTTTACGGCAGCCGCTGTTTTTCCACCTCTCGGGAAAAAAACAACACCCAACAAAACCAACCAAACCTCTAAATGCGGCGGTAGCCATTTTGCATTAGTGCTTTCCAGATTTGGCTTTTAAAATGTTTAGAGCGGTAGCCCAAATCGCGCTGCCTTCCAAACAAAAGAGCCTCGATACAAGCGTATTTATACACAGCTTCACACTCACACTCACGCACACACAACATACTATAGATATAACATATATATTAATCAATATTTTCGCTGAGCTCATTTTACTTGTACAGAACTCGAAGTGAAAGCCTCTTATGGCAGCTACTTTTCTCTACAGTATCTATTTATTTTTTGTTTCCAGTGCTAAGAAATGCGAATGTGAATTAGGATACCACACAAGCGGGGAAGAAGACCGCCGCCTTAATGATAAACATTTTTCTTTTAATTAAAAATAAAGAAAATAAAATGAAAAAGACCGACCCAAGCCTCCGAAGCCCCAAGAAATGTAGTCTCTAATTAAAAGCCCCTTCAGTGTATAGCTGAGCTCACCGAAACCTCAGTGTAAGCCCAACGGGAACCACAGAAATTCGCCTGCCTCAAAACCTCTTCCCTCGCTTCCCCTGAAGTTTAACGCCGAGTTTTTACTTTAATACCAGTAGTGCACATTAAGCAGTTTAGCGGCATTTAAAATAAATCTCTCTGCAATTCATCTTCGCTTTAACTGCAAGATTATACCCAGGGGTTTATAGATTTTTTTTTTTTTAAGGATTTTTCCTTTCCTTTTTGCTTTTTAAATATCTTATACATGTGTAAAACTTTTTTCCTCCCCTGCAGACCATAAGCTCCCAAACACAGCATAACGAGATGGCCCGACATAGCGGGACTTAGCAAAAACAGAAACCCAACATTTTCTAAAATCTCTCGTATTTCTACAATATGAATATTGTTAACTAAAAAAAAAAATTAAAAAATCCCTCGCTGATCTCTTCTCACACAGGTACTCCAGGGACACTCACCCACACACAGATGCTCATCTCAAACATTTAGAAATCTGGGCCATTTCTCTAGGACTTTAAGCAATGCCATCTATGGTTTGGGAAGGTGGTTATATACATACGTGCCTGTAGCTCGAAAGCTAGGACTTCCACATATATTAAAGAAAGTCACAGATGATTGCAAAGGTACATCTTTTAACCAAGCCTTTGAGGAATTAATAGACTGTGACAAACCTATAGGATTTTACTAGCAGAAGGAACACAAGGTATATAATAGGAATACTAAGAGCTAAGTAAAGGCCTGGTAGCGTTTCTTAAACGTGGTTCTACTCCCCTGACTTTTCCTCTGTTTCTTCGCTGCTGGGCTGTGTGGAATTTATGAATTTGTTTTCCTTTTTCCATTTCATCCGCCTGTTTTGAAACCATATTTTAATCTGGCGTTCAGTAAGGCAGAGAGCGTTTGCAATCTCAATACGTCGTCTTCGGGTTAAGTATCTGTTAAAATGAAATTCCTTCTCTAACTCTAGCGTTTGGTATCTGGTGTAAGTTTGCCTCCCTCGTCTCCCATGAGTTCCATATACTGTACCTGTAGAAGTAAAGACAAAACGATCGCATTGGACAGGGCCCAGTGATTTCAGACCAGAAAGAGTGATTAGTATATTCTGCCTTCTTTTGCAGGCATAATAACAGAGGTGTGGGGATGGGGGGTGAGAATTGCTCTGGTTTCCTGAAGCCTTTTTTCCCTTTATTTCTCTTTTTGTCTCTCTTTTCCTTTTCCCCTGCCTGACTAGCTGTAAATTCGGATGTGCAGCGTGCTTAAAGTGGTGGGATAACTGGGGTACAAAGAAGCTTTAAGGTGGACCTAGGGAAAGTGCAGTAGGTAGCACCCGTGTGAATCGCTGAGTGCTGTGTATCCTCTGCGTATTGAGAGCCTGTGCACACACACACACATGTACAAACACACGTGCGATCCGGGGAGCTGCACGCATGTGTGTGTGTGTGTGAGCGTATGCACGCATATGCGGGTGTGTTTACACAAACACGCTCTATTGCCATGGCTGTGACTACAGAGGGGATGTGATTTAAGTATAATTATAGACATCAGCTAAAGATCATAGAAGAGCCTCTGCCATTTGCTCCGGAATTTATTGCCCTTGAATGTAAACCAGCATCGGAATGGTCGTGCAAGAAAGGGATAACTCTCCAAAAAAGAAATGCAACCCACAGTCCAGCAAACATAAACTCGGGAGGAGGGAAGCCATTAACAGACACTGAAAGTAAAAGTCTTACTACGGGATTCTTAAAAATAAGTGCCACCCCAATACATAACCCCCTCCTCCCCTTCCCCAAAGCACCACTCCTGGTCAGAATAGTTCAATTACGTGAAGTTAACTCCTAAGTCAGAGAAAATCAGAAATGCGATGCCATGGAAGTGCACCCACGGCCCCAGAAACGTGCTCTCAATCTCCAGTATTTACAGGCTAATGAGCTGGGGGAGGGGGACGAGGAGGAATGTGCCACAAATGCATTGGATCCTCAGAACAGAGGGCATATTCCCTGCATCGCTCTCTGACACAATGAAGAAGCGGAGCAGGGGCTGTAGGGTGCCTTTAAGAAAGTAGTAAAACTGCTCTGCTCCTCGTTTTTCTATTTATTTTTATTATTATTTCTTTTTATTTTTGCCTACTTCCCAATGATTCCCCTGTAACTTCCACCAGCGAACCGACAAGCTGGGCTCTCGGCCACTCATCCCAGGATGCCAATGTGCCAGGTCTAAAATAACCTGGGAAGGTTTCCTGTTACACAGTGCCCTGCAGGACCCGTGTCTCTCCAGCAGCCTGTACTTTGTCTAACAACCAAACCAAACCAAAAATCTTGGGGAAAGAAACTTTTCCTTCCTTCCTTTCTCCCCCCCCCCCCCCCCCCTCCTTCCCCATTGCATCCGAGTGCCTTACCAGCGCAGGAGTTCATCCGCTGCATCCAGGGGTAAACAGGGCTCGTGTACTTCCGGTCGGTGCCTTCGTCATTTACAATTTTGGCTTGGATGCCGCTGGATTTGTACTGTTGATCGGGAGGAAAGTGCAGGTAGTCCCCGGCCCCCCTCTGTTTGCCACTGCTGGAAGGAGAAGCGCTACTAATCTCCTTGTCCGAATAAAAACAAGAGGTTCCGTACTCATAGGAAGCCCGATTGCAAGCAATGACGGTGTTGGACTGTTGGTAGAAACAAGGTGAGGTGTAAGTCTTGTCCTGCAGGCTGCTTGCCCCATACGAAGCCGGAAAATGCCTGAGAGCATCATAGCCCGCCGGGTAAAGGGGGATCTGCCCGAGGAAAGAGTCCTGGCCCCCGGGCAGGCTCCCCGGGAAAGTGGGATTCACGAAATAGGAACTCATTTGCTCTTCCCCCTTGCCCGGACCGTGATTTGTTGTGTATTAGTACATCTGGCGATAACTATTAGGAGTCATCGAAGTGCTTTGTTTCTGGATGGCCGAGCGCCAAAAGCGACAGCAGAAAATAGGAGCAGCTGACGGCGGGGCGGCCAATGGGAGCGCGCGCGGCGCCCGCTCCCCCGGGGCCGCCGCCACCGCGCCGCCAACTTACCGGCAGCCCCGGCCCCACCGCGCCGCCCCGCGCAGCCCCGCGCAGCGCCGCGGAGACAGCCGCGCCCCCGGGCGGCACCGCCCCGCCGGCTGGAGGGAGCCCCATAGTAATAATAATAATAACAGTAACAGTAATAGTAGTAATATTTCCAGGCAATGTGACAGCAGCGGACGTGGGGATCCTCCCCCAAGGGGGGGCAGGAGGTGTGTAGAGGGGGGCGACGCGCCAGTCGTGGGGCCGCCAACTTTTAAGGGAGGGAGCCGCGTAGACCCGTGGGGATGGTAGGTGAACAGCTCCGGCCCTCCGGTGGACGGAGGGGGACACGAAGAAGGGGGGCGAAGGAAGAAGGCAGCGGTGGATGCTGCTGAGGGAAAGTTTTGAGCGGAGGGAGCACGTGAAAGGGGGAGAGCAGCGCCGCGCAACGCAGCGCGGGATGGGATGGGGGGAAAGGCCGGCCTCTCTCCATTTTCCCACGTCTATTCCACAACCACATCCCGGAGGTTTTAGCCGATTTTTAAATTTATTTCATTGTTTTTACCCCGCTGAGGCTTCCCTTCGGAGCCCGCCTCAGCGCAGAATCTAGCTTTTGTGAGAGAAACCTACGCGTCCTGCATGGAAGAGGTCTCATATCTTAATGAACACCCTCATAATTAACGCGGAGGTTTCGGCTGTGGTAGGAAACGGTGGCCTTCTGGAGAATGAGATTTTTGGTTTGCACCAAGTGCCTTGGAAGGCCCCAGCAAGGGCTGGGCAGGCTCCCGATGGCCCCTGAGCAGCCCAGCTAAACTTCCATGTGTCTCTGCTCCCCGAGTTTCCCTCCGCCAGAGTCAAGCCGAGGGAATCAAACATTCAAATTCGAAAACGAACCAGTAGGATTATTCCTAATTAATACAGCCCCTCTAATGAGTCAGCAGAAGCCAATCGGTTTCGTTGTTGCTCCGAATAGTTTGATTAAACGCGGATGTGTGTCTTTAAGAAGAGGAAAAACACCAAACCAAACATCTACATGAAACAAACATTTCCGCCTCAAATTTTCAATGGCAGCTACCCCACAGCGGAAATAAAATTCTTGGCTCAGGGCAGGGACAGTAACTGTGCTTATGAATTTCGCTGAGGCGCTTTGAATTCAGCCATAACGCTGCAGTTCCTGCAGATAACATGAGGTTGCTCATTCCAAGCTGTGTTTACTTATAATCCGTGCCCATTGCAACAGATTGAATAGCCTTATTTTAAAGGCACTGTGACAGAAAGTGACATTTGTACGAGCCCCGTTTCCTAAAGTAACTTTCAAAAGAGAGTTTTGTTGTTGTTGTGAGACTATTTGCCTCATTTCCGGGGGCAGATTACGATACCTATAAAACAGTAGTGAGTTAAAACATCGCTCCACAATAGTTTGTATTGTTCACAGTCCCAGCTGGACTTTCACAGGCAGATGTTGATTGCCTCCAATTTTTCCCCCTTTTTTTTCCAACTTCCTTAACCTCTTCATCCCGGCTAATCCATAAACACACCTGGTAGAATTACAGCTCACTAGCTGCGTGCTTTGGGAGGTCATTTCGGAAACGCGTATTTCCTGAAAGTCAGCCTTCTCCAGAAAAAGTTGGTTTTTTTTTTGCTCAGCGCGAATAGTTACAAAAAGGAAACAACATCATCAGACAAGCATACAGCACGCTAAATACAAAGGGGGGTTTAAAAGAGCAGATTTTCACCAACACAGGTCAGAACGAAAACGCACCATGAAAAATGAATACTGGGGGCAAGCGAAAACCACCGCCCCACTTTTTAAAAGTTGTGACCAGATGGGTTTTTTTCATCCATCACACAGAGACCAACAGTAAAATATCGAGCCAGGCTTACTTATATTTGCATGTTATAGAACGGTTACAGACAGGTTTCTTTTTTCCCTCTCTTTTTGTTTCTCTCCTCTTTTTCAAGTTATTGTTTGTGCTCAAACCTAACTGTCCAAGCCCGAACGCAGGCAGCGAAAACATTTTCTCTTTGATCCCATAATATGGGAAGGACTGAAATGTGCACGTTTGCCTTGCTGGGTCGTGTTCGAGTAGTTACTGTGACAGCTAAACAATCTGCACTGCAATCTCCGCTTCAGTCACATTCAAGCGTCCTCTCTGCTCCTCCCCTCCCCCCAGAAAACCCCTAAGTACAATAATCTGTGACCCCCCCAGATCTGCCGGGGAAAATGCCCTGCCCGGACACGTTTCACAGCAGTTTCCCTTCACCGTTTCCCCACTCTGGAAAGCAGAAAGCCAGCCGCTGCATTTTTGCCACCGTAACAGTCACACTTGGCGATATCCGCTGATTTTTTCCGCCTTTTATTTGTTTGCAGAATGCCCCGCACCCCCAGCACCTCCTCCGCCGAGCACTTCACCGTCCTCCTCCCCCCGAAACCGGGCCCTCTGCCCCAGCCACCCTCGGATACAGGTGCGGGGCCAGTTACCCTCTTAAGCTTCAAAGCCTCCTTTTCCTTGTATATAAACCCACTTACAAATCCTTCTCATGGTCGGCAGCGTCACCGCAACCAACCTTTACCTAATAGCTCCTAATCCAAACAGTTTGGGCAAGCCGAACCGTTGTTTAGACTGGCGGGGTACCGGGAGCCTGGCCGGTAGGGGAGGCGGGCGGCTCATCCCCGGCTTTCCCCGGTAATATTTTACAGTTGACACACACCGCGGTAGAAGCGAAGGGGAAGGGAAAGGAAAGGAAGAGAAGGGGAGGGGGCAGAGCCGGTCCTGCCAGAATATCTTGCCCGGGGGCGAATTGCTATGCTGGCGTAAAAGACGGTTGGCAGGAATTATTTAATTATTTTGATTAATTTTTTTTTTGTTTTATTTTGGGGGTATTCTCTTTGGGTTTCCCCCGAGCAGATCTGCCCTTCGCAGGGCCCGCGGGGGCCGCTCGGCTCCTCTCCCTCCTCCGCCATCCCGCCACGCCGTGGCAGCACTGAGCACCCGCTGCCCCGCAATAAATAATCCGGCGCTCACTGCAGCTCCAGTCCGGCGGATACCGCAATGCAATGCAAATGCAATGCTTTATCAGCCCGGCAGCACCACCACAGCCGGGGATAACACTTAAAGCCCTCCGAGCCTCTCGTTCGCCTTGGGGAGGCAGGAGCGGCGGAGGGGAATGACTGGGAGGGTGTCCGGGGAGCTGTTCCCGGAGCCCGCTCACCCTCGCCGGCATACACTGTGGGGCACCGACCCGCTAGCCGCCGCTCCCCCGCCCCAGCGCCGCACGGTAACAGTCACAACAAGGACAGAAAGGGAAAGAAAAAAAAAAAAAACAAACCGGCAAAAGCTCCGTCTCCGGCGCTCGGATCGGTTTATCCGTTCCGCGCAGCCGAGGCGCGCAAGCTACCCAAGGCGGAAAGCGCCAGGAACGGCGTTCCCATGAACCCACGGAGGGGCACGGGGTTTTTACAGGCAGCGCTGGATCTGATAAAGAAAATCAAAGACACATTCCGCGCTGTTTCCCTAATCTAGAAATAACTTTCGCCTGGACATGCCGGCAAAGCCAGGAGACATTGTGCTGACTTGTGGGTTTTTTTTTTCTGAAATACTAAAACATAAATTACATCTAAATTTCAGCCGTCGCAAATTAACTTTAAGTTAATGCTGCGAAATAATGAAAACATAAATTGATGTTTGGGGGGATAATATTTTTTTTTCCTCACGTTGGGAATAAGAAAAACAACCCTCGGATTGATGCTGTAAAACTGAATTATTAGAGAATAACCCGCATGTCACAGAGCCCCCTGGCAAATGCAACCAGAAATAAATGTAGAAAAAAAAAAAAAATCCACGGCTTCCTCGCTAAATAATAGAAAGTAGACATTTTATTTTGGCATAATTTTGCATGCATTGGTTAAGTCGAAATCAACCGAGCTGCAGCCACGTCTATTTCTGGCCACCAACATTTCCACTTGCTTTAATTGCACATGTCTAATATTTAAACGTATTAAACCATGTTTCCCTGCTTACGGTAGTGTCATATACATTTCTCACCTTTTAGGTTCTGGCTCACAGGAGCCCCTGCGACTTTGACAGCTGTCGCTTTGGCTGCACAGGAGACGAATCGCCCTCCTTTTGGTGCCAGAAGAAGCAGGAAATTAGCCAGGTTGCTAGTTGAAAATCTGCCACGCCAGTGCTTTGAATCCAATATGCCACACCTTCCAGCGGGGGAACTGGAAATTGCCATCCCGGATCTGTGTTCTAGGCGGCTGCTTATGCCGAACCTCCGCACACTTTGTTCACTATTGCCTTACAAAGAACAAATGAAATGGGGATTGAAAGCCAGAGAGATCCGAAGCAGGACAGAGCTCAGCAAAAGAATGCGGCTCTATTCTCGCAAGGGAAATTATAAAAAAGTTCATGTTCACGGTTACCATCCACATGACCGACAACGACCAATGGAAAAACCGAACAACTCATAAAGTTGTATTGCAAAGTTGTAAATTTTCATAAACAACAACGGATTTATGGCCTTTTCCTCATCACTAAGAAGAGGCAGGTCTTAGAGAGGCGCCATCTTACCACAGAGGCAGCACTGGAGTTTTTTAAAAGACCTGGAGTTTGTACTAATTTTATTAAATTTGCAATTAGTATGTTGAGCAGGAACGGAGTGTGGTAGAAAAGGGAAACTTGTGCGCAAATGATGCTCTAGTTCTACCTGTATTTACCCGGGCGAATAAAGGGACTTTTCGGATAACCTTTTAAATTTATTATTATTTTTATTATTAAGATTGAAAATTTCAGATCTCCTTGACATTACGTGGTACCTGGCAAACATTATACATTTTCTAAAGCGGTGGGGTTTCCCCTCCTTTTTAATGCCCCCCTGCTGCCCTCGAAAGCCGCCTGCATACCCCGCACGTCCCACACATGT
Source organism: Neopsephotus bourkii (assembly GCF_033783945.1). Taxonomy (NCBI): domain Eukaryota; kingdom Metazoa; phylum Chordata; class Aves; order Psittaciformes; family Psittacidae; genus Neopsephotus; species Neopsephotus bourkii. The sequence continues at coordinate 327,065 of NW_026902130.1, read as the reverse complement.
ACCCGACCAGATCATTTACAATTGGAAGTTTCTCACCGCACTTTCTGCTTATTACGAAATATTATTTCACTGCGCGCGATTTCGGCTAGCTCGCCGGCCGCCTGGATTAGCGTTAGGATTGCGAGAGGACGGGAAAACAGTGGAAGGAAACCTTCCCATAAGGCAGGCTTTTCGCTTTATTAATCAACAGCACTAGGGGGGAAAAATAACGAAGATGAGATAGAGAAATTGACTGATTCCTATCAATCCATCACCTTCGATTTTTTCCATTCTGATTATTGAAAATAATATTTATATGGTCTAATTTCTGTATTTGTCAATGTAAATTATTTTTTGATGCTTCCTTCGAACTGTTTCCCTAATAAAGAAACACAATTCATTGTCAACAAGCATATTTATTTTCTGTATAACATAAAACACATTTATCGTGGGAGATACTTGAACACGGTATCACTTCCAAAGAGAGTTCACGGACATTTTTTTTCCCCACTTCCAATACTTACACGGCATATCCAAATGTTCACAATGAACACATCGAAACACATTGTAACATACAATTTTTGAAAGAACTTTAGCCAAACCTTTACGACGGATTTATACAGAGTTCTTAACAATACACCATGCTACAAAGTTTCCAAATTAATTACATACTTCCCAATTTATGATATGATCTTACAAATGAGCTCCAAGACGAATATAAATGACAAAGAAAAAAAAACCCAAAACCAAAACAAAACCCAACCAGTATCTGTTATTGTAGGAAAAATCACGGTATTACATAATAACATTTTCAGATAATCAGGACAAACAGTTTGTTGTTTGTTGTGGTTTGTTTTTTTTAAAGCTGGTTACATGGTCATTTAAATTCAGTTTTCAAATAACACTTCCTCTATATTAAGCAAGGTCAACCTAGAATAAGAAAACGGCCTTTAGCAAAGGCAGCCGAAGGTAGAAGCCAATGGGAGATATTAAACCGCTTTGTACAATATTGGTGTGTGTTTGCTTCCTCACTCGGAATAGTAAAGAATCAAGAACAAAGATATATTGCAGCATATGGTTTTCATTTATAATTGCTTTGGAATAAATATATTATTTTAAATTTAAATATATTCAGCCTTTTCGGTACCAAATTCTATACCAAAGCTATGGATGCGTGCTTTTCAAACGACTACGCTTACATTTCTAAAAGCATTTTGCGATTCACATTAGTAATCTTGTAACATCCTTTTGACTACTAAAATACAGTATACTTTCAAAGATAGGTAGGCGGAGCAAGATATATAGGTAGTCTGGAAAATAGGTAGTACAAATCATTGCTGTAGATCGTAGTGGTTTGTGGAACATCTCCCCCCCCCACCCCCCGCCCCTTACTTGCTGTTTAACCTTTTGCTAGTGTAGCTGTTAGTTATGATATTTTTTTAACAATAATTAACACAAAAAAAAAGAGAAAAAGAGAAGTGCAGAGCTACTTATTCAAAGTTAGGTAGTTTTTTTTTAATGTGAGCCTAATGCACTTTTCCCCTTACACGTGATTGGGACTATTGAGTCAGGTAGTTACTTCGAAGGTCATGGTTTACTATTTGTGCAAGCAGCGCTTCTCCCAGTGAAATGTCCCCTGGAGAAACCCACCCACCCGTTTTTGGGTAAACGAAAAAAAATAAATGATTGTAGAATGCTCTTAGGAGATATTACCAAAAGGTTCGGCACAGGGTAGGTCTGGGGAGCACGGGAGAGTGGACAGAAGACTGGGAAACCGCCCCAAGAAACGTTTTAATGCCTGCAAATGCTCACTTGCAAGATGATTATTGGAGGGAAATGATTTTTTTTTTTTTAATAAAAACATTAAGTCTCTCTCCATTATTTTTTTTTTTCCTTCTTTAAAGGGAGCTTTCCCAACTGTCATGTGCATACATTAGACTAAGAGATCGCTTCCTCGAGTGGGACTTCTTAGTCCTCCTCTTCCTCGTCTTCTTCCACTTTCTCGACAGAGGCTGCTGCTGACGTGGGCTCTGTGGGAGCCGGGGTGCTGGAGCTCTCTTCCTTGTGCTCCTTCTTCCACTTCATCCTCCGGTTCTGGAACCAGATTTTTATCTGCCTCTCCGTCAGGCAGAGAGCATGGGCGATCTCTATCCTCCGCCGCCGAGTCAGATAACGATTGAAGTGGAATTCCTTCTCCAGCTCCAGGGTCTGGTAGCGGGTATAAGTCTGGCGCCCTCGCTTCCTATCTGGACCTGAAAACAGGCACAAACGGCCAGGAGTTAGGCAAGAAGAGAGAAGAAAGTTTTCTCTTTCCAAATTTTTCCCTTTTCCTTCTTAGTATGCTTTTTATAAATAAATAATAAACAACAAAAAAGCTGCCGAGCAACAGTGAATGATACCCTCCTCTCACTTCCACCCGCCCCCTCACTTTCCCATAACAAAGACATTTCAGCCACACGACCTGCCTTGTTCGGGCAAGGCAAAAATTAAGTTCCTCGAGACCTAGAAAAAGTGGAGAGAAAGCATTCAGGGGAAGAAGTGGGGGAGGAAATTGCTTTTGGGAGGAGGAACTTTCCCCCCAGGCGATGTATTTCCCTAAAACCTTCCAGACTTTCACGTTTCGCAAGTGGAAATAGAGATCTGAAAGGTTAGGCCGTATTTATTTTATTTTAATATCTTGGGCTCCCTCCACACACACCCCCACCCTGCCTGGATCGTAAACAATACATCGCATTTAACTCCAGATTTGAGAGCTCTTCTTTTTCACACACTCTCCCCCACAGTACCCCTCACACCCCCCCCCCCGCCCCCTTTTCCTGTTTAGTACATTTCTATAGATCCTTATCTCCGTGGAAAGGGCAGGGAGGGACAAGAGTGGCACGTCTCCGCAACATGGGCTGGCAAAGTCCTCAGCAGCCCGTCCCCCGCTCCTGAACGCCCCTCTCCCCTCTGCTTTTCCCAGCGACCGGGATTTTTCTGCCCAACTTCGACAGAGAGCAGGGGAGCCGCTTACCCGTGGGGGCTCTGGAAGCCCGCGGTCAGCTCTCCGCATTTCTATAGCAAACAGCACAAATCAACTCAATGCTAAAATTCCATAGCAAATGGAGTTAAATAAATTTACGAGGCTAGAACCCATTAATTGGGCAATAAAAAGTTTTATGATACTCATTTACATACAATGCCACGGGCTTTCTACGCAATGGCGCCTCGGCTATAATTAAAACCATAAAGGCTGTGCTGACAATAATTCTGGCGACACGCTTTGCCTGGCTGCCACGGCTTCAAGCCCTCTTCGCTTGCCCCTACCTGAAGACCTCATCCAGGGGTATATCCGGAAATTAGGCTCAGCCTGGTTGTGCAGGTTGCTTTCCTCCGCTTTCTCACAGCTGGGTTTGGTTAGCTCATTGCAGAGGACGGGAATGTTCTGATCAAAAGAGGAACAATGCAGGTTGTAGGCATCAGAGCCCAGGCTGTATCCGGAAGAGAACGGGCTTTGATATATGGTACTGTTCACATTGTACAAGCCGGGCATGGAGGAGGCGAAGGCACCCGCGCCTGGTCCATAGCCGCTTCTCTGGGAGTTGCTTGCAAAGGAGCAAGAAGTAGGCTCTGCATTTTGGAAAAGAGAAGCCCCCGCCGTATATTTGCTAAAAAGCGCATTCACATAATACGAAGAGCTCATAATTTTGACCTGTGATTTGTTGTCCGGCAGGCTTCAGTGTCGGTTTTACGAGGTAGCGTGATATATGATAACATTACACCCCCAGATTTACACCAAACCCCATTTTCTTTTGGACTGAGCTGCCTCGAGCACGTGACCGGTCATATGACGGCGTCCGCCAATCCCCGCCCGCCTCACAGGTGGTGCCGGCCGCGGCCCGCCGGTGCCCGGACATGGACGGGTCGGGGACGCCGCCGCTGCCGTCGGGCCCGGGAGCGCCCTCCAGCCGCCGCCGCACCCTCGCCACCCCGCGGACGGGGTGCAGTGCTTCCCATTTCCCGAGGGGGGGACGCGCACATAATGTCCCTTAGACAAACCGGGGGTGTTGTGAAAAATGAAATCAGACAAAATATAGAGTTTTACGGAGGCTGCTCGTCACCATTGCCTTATTTCTTTTTTTTTCCCGTAAGGGGGAAAATAAGCAGGCGGTAAGCCGGGAGAGGGTTTTGGAGAGGTACCCCGCACTCGCAGGGCCCAGTGGCACCGCCGCCGACCCTAAAGGGCTTCCCCGAGGCTGTAAAATCAAGGGGTCCTCCTGGAGTGAGCCTCCCGGTTTGCCCTCCCTTTACGACAAAAAGGCAGGGTCACTCTCCCAGGAGAGGGGGAAAAAGAAAAAACAAAACACCAAAACAGAAAAAATAAAGTACTAGAAAAAAAAACCCACATTTCTGAACGCCTGAAAATGAAAAACAACCAAAATCCCCCGCGCTGTAGAAATCTCCTACAAAAGGTTTCAAATCTCAGCAGTCTGTTTCATGCCCCTTTTACCTTTACGGTCCTACATACCTTACGGTCCTAAGGGTGAGGCGGCAGCGGGACGCTCAGATGGCGGGGAGCGTTCCTGCTTTTCTAAACAGTGGGCTCCCCAACAATGCGAATGGCTCCTCATTGAGGATGCTGCACTGTGCCCTTCCTTTAAACGGATCGTAAAATGAGTTTCCTTCCCTCAGACAGGGAGTCCTGGTAAAGACAGCTTTTACTGCCTGACTGTATTGCACATCATAAACTGGAAGGAGCACAATGGAATTGCCCCGGAAATTCTCCTTTCAATTATAGTTTGGTGCTCCGTGTACAAAGACTTTCTCACCAGTTAAAATTGTTCTTGGCGATATTTAGCACGGACCCTAAACTTTACGTTTTTGTAAACGTGGGACATCCTCCCCCACACACACACTATACACACACCTCCAACACACACACATACATACGCACCCTTTGGGACTCTTTATACGTGGTTACTGCAGCCCCATGAATATAAGTTACTGACAGAAGCAAGTAAATCCTCTACAGCCAGATCCCTGAGATATTGGTGCTTCAGAGCACGCAAATGTGGCTACTGTATGTAGATATTTGTCAAGTGTTAAGCACGTGAAAATACAGTTATTATTTGCAGGCATGAGGGAGAAGCTGGTGAACGAGCCGCATTCTGTTATTTCTTCCAATTCGCCAACATTAGACAATATCCCTGCGGTCGCAGTTGTGATGTGGGAACACGCTGGCAGAAGAGGCTGCTTTAAAGGAAAAAAGGCCCAAGAAGTTAAACGAATGGATGCAAACAAGACGACGACCAAGGAGATCAAAGAGGCTGAAGTAGATGACATTAGACCAATAAATTGCTCCTCTGGTGACAACATACCAAGATGCAAGAAGAAAGAAACAGCAAATATAACTAGTGTCTAGACTTAAATTTTGATAGCATGGTACCGAATAGATCAGCTGGGTGGTTGTATTTCGAGCCCTCTGTTTCTGGATAATTTACACGTTTATATATTTTTCTTTGTGTCTGTGTGTTTACTGCCGCCACCTTTTTCATATATATGTGTGTGTGTGAGTGTATATATATGCTGCTTTCAGCTTTTGGGTTTTTTTCTGCCATCCTTTAAGATTTCTGAAAAAGTCTTCTCTAAATAAACCTTAAACCGGCTTCTAGACATGGCCCCCCCCACCTTATTTACTGCTTCTCTCCCCCCCCCTCCCCGCGCGTTAGCTATATCGCTGTCTCTGAAACAGATGCTGAAATTTCCCGTTCTATCGCTCACAAAATCAGGGTGGATCCCTGAGTCTGAAAACGCACTTTTAAATTGACATTGTAAATTTTTTTTCCCATTTTTTTTTTTCCCCCCAGTCGAGGATACGGCGAACGGGCGCAGATTTCAAGTTTTCCGTCATCGCAATGTTCTCACAAGCTTTACAAAAAATACTGTAGGCGTGATTCATTGTATTTATTTTTTTTTCTCCTGTGAGCTCTGGACTACCTTCCTTCTCCTCCTGAGCTTTTCCGGGAACTAAAATGTAGTGACAAAAAGGTGTTCATAAGTAATAAACGACATGGGAGCACTACATGATTATGGCTTGTGTATTAAACAGTATCTTGATGTGGTTCATAGTAGAGAAGATTCTGTTGTTTTGGAATCTGTGCTCGCTGTAATTTAACCACGATTATAATGAAGCGCACTGTGCCAAGTTATTACTTAGTATGACGATGCATAAACACTTTTAAATTTCAATATAATTTTATTGCCCAAGGAAAAAAAATCATAATAAGTTTAGCAATGCCACTGTAGACAAACATTTGATCTGAAGGCTCTTGTTAGAAAGCAGGGAGTGGCTGTTACTCTCTATCCCTGGAAAGAATTAAATCTTTGAAACAGTGCGTGTAAAAAATAGCTCAGTGCTCGCATTCCTTCCCGATTCTGAATTTCGATATAAAGGGATTGGTTTTGATTTAAGGAAATTTAAATAAGCCGCGGGAAAAAAAAAAATATTCTGTTGCGGAATACTATGCATACACTTGTTTGCTTCTCTACCTTAAACTTGAAAAATACTGCGTTCATACTTCAGACCCTATTTTATGTTTCTTTTCCTTCTGCTTTTATTTTCCTTCCACTTACTTTCCCCCCTTCTCTTTTGGCAACTGCAGTCTGAAAACACTCCAATTCCCCGCTAAGCCTCATTCTCAACACGTTAAAACCAACAAAAGCAAAAAGGGAGGAAAAAAATAGAGAACTAATGGAAGAAATCAAAATAGAAGGCGAGGAGAAGTTAGGAATGACTTTGAGAGACACGTCAAGTTTGCAGAACATCAGTCTGTCCTCATCTGTATCATATAATTACAGCGGGTCCCACTGAGCTGAAATTGCTTGGGACACAAGCAGAGCTTTTTATTTGGATCAAAGACAGCTGTTGAGGAATTTCAATCGCCGGTAAATAATTTTCGAACACGGGGTTTGCGGTGCTGCAATTTCCCGCTATGCGGGGAGGAGACGGGCACTGGAAAACCGGTCCGCTTCAATCACCAGTCAGACGGGGAAGCTCTCCGGGTGCTCTCCTCCGGGGTTGATCCGGGCACCCTCTTCCATCTTGCCCGAACCCCTTAATTCCCCCTTTCACCTAATATTTCCTTTTTGAGAAGCCCTTCGGAAGGTCAGGACAGCCTGTTTGCAGTCTCAGAGCCTCACCGGAGAAGGGTGAAAGTCTGGGCCAAGAGAAAGAGGAGCTAGTGGTTCAGTGCCAGGGCTCCATCCATCTCTATTAGCTAATAGGAAATGATTCGGCGTTTTGAGAATAATAAATGCAGGATATGTTCTTGGTGCAGACCAAGCTTTACTTTTGCCACGGGTGCACCCAGCGGGGCCAGGCGGTGAACGTCACCCTAACGGCGCCCGGTGCCAGAGGGGCACCCCTCGCTGTACTCCCAGGATAAGGAAAGGGAGGAGGGGAACCTCAAACCTCTCGGACCTTGTTAAAACCAAACCAGAGGCTCCCACCCGAGTTATGCTCCCATAAAGTCGACATTTTAGGAGCTTTCGGGGAGGCGGCCGAGCTCTTGATGGCGGGCAGGAGCAGGCTCTTTCGCTGTGTCACAGCGCCACCTGCCGCCACTGCCACGCCACCGCCGCCTCCCGCCGTCTCGCCGCATCGTGGCCTGCGGAGCCAGCGCCTCTGCCCGCCAGCGCCGGGGAAGATAAATGTCCACCTCCCAGCCTGGATTTAAGCAGGGGAAGGCCAATAAAAGGTTGTTATTTCCGCTCTCCCGCTTTATCTAAAACAGCCAGACAAAACAAATGAAAAGGCTTTTGTAGAAAATCTTAATTGTGGCTGGACAGTTGTAAACTCATTAAGAGCCGAATTCCAGACAGTTTGCAGACCCGTCATTTATTACACACTCTTAATGCTGATTCTTTGAAGTTGCCTCTGTCTGCAACAACAGAGGGCGTCCCAGCATCCCCAAATACTGGCTCAGGGATCAATTAGGGGCTTTTTGTGTGTGTGCACACCAGAACGAGCTCCCTTTTGCTAATTAGAACTCATCAAATCTTACCCCGGATTTCTCCCTCTTTTTTTTTTTTTTTTTTTTTTTTTAAGGTGAAGCCGAAAGCTTTTTCCTCCCTCCTGCAGTTCCACACATCTGTAAACTTCTTGCCGGCTCCCTAAGTTTTGTCTTTAGCCCTGCAGCGTTTTACACCCCATAAACGGTAACAGCAGTCATTTTATTTTATTGCACTGTATGGCTCTGCATTTTCCTAACAACAACTTCTGCCAATGCCATAAGTGTGTTCCATCTTATTTTTCTTTAAATATACATATGTGCGTGTAAGTGTACGCCCGTAAAACAAGAAGGCTTGTATTGTTATTCGACGTATTTGCAAACAAGACTTGGTGGGCCGCAGAAGTCTGCTGCGGCTCATATTATGGAGGATAACTGCTCTGAGCAGTAAGATGCCCGCCCAAAACAAGGGCAAATTTCAGCAAGCTCATAGACTTTGCTATTTTCTTTTGTTGCTGAGCTTGGTTTGGCTTGGGGCGGCGGGGGAGGGGTAGGTGCAGCGGAGGGGTGGGGGGCGTGTGTGTGGAAATCTTCCACTCCAAAGAAACCTTGTTGTGTTTTTAAAAAATAAATCCTATTTTGTCTCCTGTGCTCTAGCCTGCTGCCAGCCACCTCTTTCCTTCGGCTAAATCAGCGAGTAAAATTGACACCATAAATTCTGCTATAATTGTCTGTAAAATTTTATCTGTACCTATATCTCTATATATACACTATATATACACATATAATCTGAGGTGCTAGTAAAATGCAATGCGTTATTTTTATTTGCCACGGGAAATTTAAAAGGAAAAAAAAATCCTAAATGCGATGGCAGGGGAAGGAAAAAGGGAGTGATGTTCGAAATAACGTTATTTTGCATGGGCAATTATCTCTAGAAGGGGTAACCCTAAAATGAAGGCGCTTCACACAGCGCTTGGGAAGCACACTTAGTGCTAGGCATTTTCTGCTGGACGCTAATTAACCATCTCAGTTTAAATGTCGCTGTCTGAGCTGATTTACATTATTGTCCCCATCGCAGAACGTCGGACATTTTGGTTTGGTCTTAAACCCCCGCCCCGCCGGGCAAATTTATTAAATCCGCGTTAACTGGGGACTGTGCCTCCACTGCCAGGCGAAGGGGCTCCGCTCCTCGGCCTGCTTCCCAAATTATATCCGGAAGGGGGAAAGCAAAGCCTCCTATCAGCCAAGCAATGGCATTCGGGACCTGGATCTGCCCATTTTGGACTAAAATATGAGTACATTTTATCACCCGAGGTCTGCGTTTATAGAACTGATGCCGAAATAATATTGCCTCGGCGGCTGCCCTACTCCTGCCACATCTGCGGGAGAAATTCAGTATGCTGTGCAAGAACCCCTTCTTAACAATCTTAAAGCATCACAAAGTAGAAAAGAATCAATATATTTTATTTGGCAAAAAGTTAAATATCATTTCAACACAACGATTTGGTCAGTAGGCCTTGAGGTAACTATTTCAAAATAGACAGTGTATGTTCTGCATCAACATAACTCCCCGGATTTCTTCTTTTTTTTTTTTTTTTTTAATTGATACAAATTTACAATAACCAAATGTAGGTTTTAATAGCGTATAATTTATTATCAATAAAATTAACCTTCATTACAATAACCATCAAATCATTCGATTAAAAATAAAACGTAAACCATAGGTAGTTACCCTTTTCACATATACGTATAGCTCCGAAATCTGATAACTGCTCACTGGTGCAAAAACAATATTTAAGCTAGTCTGTTTATTTACTTTTTTTTTTTTAATATATAGATTGTATATACAACCGACAAAGACAGTACTATATATATATATCAACTGTGCATACTAAAATTACTTGCTTCAAACCTTAATTCCCAGACACCCCAGACGAGCCTTTTTTTTTTTTTCTTTCTCTTTTTGCGTTGGGATATATATAATATATATATTTTACAATCAAAGGTTAACTGTCTAATTATACAGAAAAGACTTAATACACTACAGAGCTATACTCTATGCAATTTTTATAATAAACAACCTGAGTTCAAATTGAATTCTAGCTTACACCATTACATCCGGTACAGCACCCAAGCACATAAATTGAGTCACAAACATAATTACCACAATAAAACACAGTGTTCAAGTATTAGAGCAGATCTCTCTGCCGCGCAAAGAACGAATAAAATTAACTACGTAAGACTAAACTATACAGTCCGTAAATAGTTGTGCATTATGAAAAGGTAGTTTTTTTCTTTTTCTTTTTTTTTTCTTTCCATAAGTGAAGAAACAGGTAGATTTATACAAGCCAGCTAAACAGCCTTTTCGTGCTAATGCCCCCTTTTTCTTTCCTGTTAGAAAATTAAAAGTCTTACTGTACCTCTCCTGGCAAACTGGTCTCTGTGACAATCAAGGTACAATCATCAATTTGCCAAGGGAAAAATAATGAGGCCTGGACCCAGACGCATTGCATGGCAGGGCTCCAGGGGAGGGGTTTTTGTTTTGTTTTTAACTTAATTTTCTTGGGGATTTTTCCTCTAGTTTTTTCCTTTTTTTTTTTTTTTTTTAACTTTGTGCATTTTAATTTCACCCCCATGTCGCCGTCATTCGTCCTTTGCTCGATCTTTGTTGATTTTCTTCATTTTCATCCTCCGGTTCTGAAACCAGATTTTCACTTGTCTCTCAGTTAAATTGAGGAGCCTGGCCACCTCGTATCTGCGGTCCCTAGTGAGATACATATTAAACAGGAACTCCTTCTCCAGTTCCAGCGTCTGGTGCTTGGTGTAAGGGCAGCGCTTTTTCCTGGTGGACCTTGCGTGGAGCCAGTTTGCAGCTGGATTATCTACAACGAAAACAACAGGAGAAGTTTATGCTCGAGGGAGGGTGGGAGCATAAGGAGGAGGGGGCTGGGGAGGGAGATCCACGCAGGACAAGCGGTGTATGTGTCCCGATATTGGGGTTTAGAGGTGCCTCTCAACTCCCCAGGCACAGAGGATAGTGAGGCACAATGGACTCCAAAATACAGACACATGGAGAGGTCACACGCAACGACATGCAGCAGAGCCCCGCCGCCCCCACCTCCTCTCGCCTTTTTTATTGTTTCTAGAATGCAATTTTGAAAACACTTTCTCCTCCTCACTCTCTCTCTGCTAGCTCTCCTCCCTCCTTCCTGCCCCCCCCCAACTGCCAGCCCGGGGAGTGACCAGACAGACCAATATGTCATCAAAATTGTTTCACTTTTTAGTTTCGGCCTTCTCCTGTGTCATCACTGGCAAGACCCAGGGAGCTGGCGAGTCAGTCTGCAACTGGCATAATTAAAACCTCGCCAGTTTAGGACCCTCATTCGCACGGCTTTAATCGCGATAGCAACCCCGAGGCGCTCTGCCACCAGTTCCGCAGCAATGAGAGCATCCAGCCCTGCCGGGTTTTTCCACCGAAGAGACGAAAGGGGGGAGGGAAGGGACCAAGTCAAAAGCGAGGTTTGTGCATTCAGCACCGCAAGAGCTTCCCAGGCCTACAAGCCGTCTCAAAAAGACCAGATTCACATCCGATGCTTTCTAGACACCCTCTCCCTGGCATCTGCCTGGGGCAGGAGGATGCAAACGCGTCCCTCGAAGTTTGCTGGGGTTGCTGAGGAGGGAGGGGGGGGCGGTTTTGCCTTTCTGGATTTGGGGGTTGGCTGGTTGGGGTTTTATTTTTGTTGGTTTTTAAGTTGCAGCTGTAGGGTGGGGTTTTTGTTTTCCTTTCAGATGGAAAGCCCGAGCCATCCTAGATCCCGTTCAAGCCTGCGGGAGGCAGCGGTGGCTTCCGCAGATGGCAGACCCCGGAGAGATGGAGCGGCGGCGGTGGCAGCTAGTGCTCGGCCGCGCAACTAACCCCAGCACCTCGCCACCTCCCCGCCGCCGGCGCAGTGCCCTGAAGTCCATGACCCTCGCAGTCCCACTTACTTGGATCGATCTGCGGTTTCTCTCCGTTTGCCTCACTTTCTCCATTGCTTTCAGAGAATGCGCCTTCGTGGCTTTGCTTATCCCTATCAACTGGAGGAGAACCACAAGCATAATCAGAGAGAGACAAAGTGTGAGTGTCAAACGTGGTACAGTCAGCCCTCCTGGCCGCCAGCGGTTCAGGTTTAATGCCGTAATGCCTGCCGGTAGGTAACCCGGGGAAAGACAAGGAGCCCGGCACAGGCTCAAGCCACGAACGCATGTACCTGCCGTCGGGCGGTGCCACCGGCGCCTGGTGGTGCGCGTAGGGGTGGTAGACGGCGGGGACGCCGCTGGCGCCGGCGGGGTGCGCGGGGCTCCAGGGGGGGCCGAAGACGGGTGCCTTGGGCTGGAAGCTGCAGGGGGCCAGCTCGGGGTGCTCGGCCAGCGCCGCCGGCCGCGGCGGCGGCGGCCCCAGTGGAGCGGGGGGGTAGCGGGGCGCCGACAGCTCGTCCCCCTCCGGCACCAGGAAGGAGTCCACGTAGTAATTGCTGAGGGTCCCGGGAGCCGACATGGCGGGCGCGGGCGGCGGACCCGCCGCGGTTCGGGGCTGCGGGTTTCACGTAACAACTTGGTGCTGGCGGAGAAGTAGACTCAGTAATAAGTTGAGGGCAGCCCGGGCGCCCATTGGCTGCCCCGGTCACGTGGCGGGGGGAGCAGAACAATAAAGTATAAATCAGTCCGCGGGCTATTAATGGGTCACTGTTTTCCAGCCATAATTTTTATAGCGAGGCCATATGTTTTTATGCAAAGGAATATTTGAGTTATACGGCGGGGTTTGTTTTAATTGCGGCCAACCGAGATGAAAAGATCAGATTCCGTATTACGGCCCCCCCTTCTCTCTCTCTCCCTCTTTTTCTTTTTCTTTTTTTTTTTTTTCGTTTAAACGGACTATTTTATATCATAATTAATCATCCCATCAGTGGGTCGTGTTCCCCGAGGAAAAAAAAATTTAAATAAGAACCTCCACCACCCTTGTGATCTGAGACCTTCACATAAAATGATACAATAATAAAACAAACAAAAAAAAAGAAAAAAAGCAAAAAAAAAAAAACAACAAAATAGCAGTTGCGGTATACTGCAGTTAAATATGTATTTATTATATTTCATAAGAAATTATTGTTTCAGGAACCACGAGGTTGTTAATAAGTCAGTAACTATGAGCGCGCTCATTTGCATCGCTGTGTTTCACAGCAGTAAAAATTTACGAGTGCTTGGAAAGGTTAAATTATACTATTGTGTTTAGTTTGGGAACTCACTGTAAATAATACCGTTCCGTTCAGAGCAAAGCCGGCAGAGAAAAGTCAAATTCAACTTATTCCCTTCCAGCAACCCACCCGCCGGGTCGGAGGAGCACTGAGGCAGGGGCTGGATCGGGTGTTTGGGCTGGCCCGCACCAAACTGCACTTCACCACCCACCCCACCCTGCCGGGGAGATCGCGGCAGTGACCGGAACACCCTCCGAGTCCTCCCAGTCGTGCCTGCCCGCCCCTGCTCTTGGATGGGGCCGCTGCAAACGGGGACACCCTCGCCAGGCCGGGGAGAGGAGCCGGGACTGGGCGGCCGGAGGTGAACGGAGACTTCGTCCTGGCCGGGAGGGAAGGAGTGCGGTCAGAGCCGGACGGCGGAATTTATCACGACGATTAATGCTTTAACTATGCAGGGAAGCAGCAGGGGGAAAAGGGTGAAAAAGCCCCGTCTCCCCGCTGCCGAAAGGCACCCTGCTTCTCCGGGCGGCTATCAAAGGGGCGCTCGCAGTCGGCCGTCCCGCAATCTGGTGAATCAAATTTATGTGCAAATATAGTTAGTTATTTGCTGGCACCTCCTTTTGACTGCAGGACACACGCTAACGGCATCGGAAACCGAGCGGAGGGTTACAAGAGGGGAGTTACAAGAGGGGAGGGTGCGCAGGGGGAAAGTAAGAGGCGGCCAGATCCAAGTCCAGTGTTAGGAATTAAAGTCGTGTCTGAGCGCTCTGCAAACACGCCTGCGACTCCCTGGGTTTTCTCCTCCGGCCGAGGCTCACGCTGTTTATCCCCGCGGTTGGCGAAGGACCGCGGTCAGTAGAATGCAGGGGGCACAAAAAATCTCGGCTAGTGGCTCAATTTACTCGAAACAGTTTTTATTGAAAATAGAGCCCGGCAAATGGTAGAGACGGCTGAGTAATAATTAAAATCACGTGTAAATATTGTGCATGCGAAAGTGTGGTTCTAATTAGTTTTACATCACTGTGTGGCTGGCTCTCTCCCTCTCCCGCTCCCCCTCTCTCTTTCTCTCTTTCTTTTTCTTTTCATGTCTTCCCAACAGTTTAATCTGAAATCTTACAGAGATCCGATTTTAACAACGCTCTCTCCCCCCATTCACGATTACAAAGGCCCATAATGAAACTATTATCCCCCATTAGAGTTCGAAAATTACGGAACAGTTGCAAGATCTCCACAAACAAGGAGCCCGCTATTTTCTAACAATTTAAAAGATGCAAATAAAGCTCTCCTCCTTTTTTTCTTTTTTTTTTTTTTTTTTTTTTTGGCCATTGTATAGACACGCCATAATAGTACAAAATAACTGTATTTCTTTCCTGGAAAGACGGAACTCGACGTCATTTGTATTTATTATTGAGAGTCAGCTGTGGTGAAATGTGATTGTAGAACTTCCTTTTTCCATTCAGAAAAAATAATCTTAGCTGCAGGAGTCCTGGATGTTTATATTCGAATTCGGGTTCTCGACTTGCAGCGGGTTTCATTTTTTTGGTTGCCCACCAAAAATAATAGCAAATGAATAACAATAACAGTAACGCTTTAAAGAAAGTGCCTGCATTTTTATTTCCCTGTAAAATTCTGCCTTTGCTCACTGTCAGAGGCCAAGTAGCAGGAGCTGGTGTACAGAGAGCAAGGGATAAAATACAGCAAATAATTACAGGCGTTTTTCACGAGGTCACGTTGCTGGTAATAACGCTGGAGCATTCGTCTCTCTTCGTATTTTTATACCCCTTTTTTCCTCAAAGCCCATTTTGCAGGCGAGCCACCAAGGCTAGCGGGGGCTCCCCACTATTTGCGTTGCAAATTAGTGAAGATTTTGGTGGCTCAGACACTCGGATGCAAAAGCCTCCAAACATTCACATCAAATTGCACAATTAAATCCCAATTCCCAGGGACGAAGCACCGTTGGAGCCATCGTGCCTGGACAAAAATACTCCCTGCTCTCCACCTCCACATAACCAAGTTAGCAGAGGTCCCACCCTACTGCCTTTTACCCGCAGCTGCAAGAGGAAGGACCCTGTCGGTTCTTAAGCGAAGGGTATCTGTAAGCCCTGTTACTTTAGCAGAAGGCGCAGAGAGGGCGCGAGCGCGGGGCAGGAATGCACGGGACTTGGCAAGCACTCCTGAACGGGAAGTTCAGGATCGCCTTTCCCTAGGGTTTCCTGCCACCGCAAATCTCTCTCACGGAATTGCCAGTGCTACGAATGCACGGAGGTATTCTGGCATGACGGAGAGAAAATAAAAACCCAGAATTAGGATAAAGGAATCAGAACTCAGAATGATGCTGGAAAAAAGAAGAGAAATAAAGAGCAGTGGCAAACATATGTACAAAGACCGTAGAGGCAGGCACGGACATACACACTGTAAACACACTCCCAGCACGATCACAGCACATAGCCCGTCAGATGTGCAGTGTGGGTAGAGGCAGACATGAACACTTAAATTTGACTGCAAAGCCGAGCTCTGCTCCTGTCCCAGCCAAGGACATCTTCTCTAAGGAAGGCTAGGATGGGTTTAGATAAATCCGTTAGCCAAACTCCGAGTTCTCGCATCTCATTTCGAGTTTTGAGAAAGTTGTTTTTTGTGTTTTTTTTTCTTTTTTTTTTTTTAATTTTTTTTTTTAGGCAGAAAGAATCACAGTCACTACAAAATAAGTAGAAACGCATACACACTGAGATCGAGTTTTCTGCACTTTCCCCTGCCTGCCTTCCTGCTGCCGAGGGTGCCCCGCTTCGCTGCGGTGCCGGAACTGGCGGAGGGCCCGGCGGGAGACCGCCCCTGCCCGCGGCCGCGCTGCGGACACAAAAGACGGCGGTGGTGGCATCGGCGGCGGGCCCGGAGAGGTCGCTGTTGCTCGTTCCGCCGCCGCGGAGAACGGCCGCGCCGCAGTCGTGATCGTAACCGAGGCCTTGCGGGCCGCGGGGAAGCCCCGGGGGAGCGGATCTGACGGGAGGTAGCGCGGGGTTGGCGGAGCCCAGCGACAGGCCCAGGAGGGCAATAGACGCCCCCAACATGCGGTAGAGCAGCCGGCGGGGCCGCGCACCCTCACCGCGAATGGGGTCCGACCGGCCACTGCCCCTGTGCTCCGGGGCCTTGTTTGTGATGGATACGCGGAGCGGGGCCGGCAGACTTGATCTCTCCCCACTCCCTCCCCCAGGCAGGCTTCCGGGTCTCTGTCTTTTAATAAATCCAGACAGAAAAATATAAACAGCATTTTCCCCCCCTCCCTCCCTCTGCTTCTCCAGCCCCCCGAGCTCGACGCCCGCCGAGCGGAATACAAAAACGCACCTGACCTTGAATGCAGCCTACGAGATATATTAAAATCCCGCAAACAGGCAGGGACTCGCTTAGGAGCTAGCTAACCTTGAAGAACTTGCCAAGCTTCCCCCCTCGGCTGCCGTGTTTATCTGAGGAATCAAAGGAGGCTCCGTTGCAGATGGGGAACAATGGCATTGGGACTTGACGCCTACAGATCAGTTCAGCGCTAAGATTTCTTCGGGCAGAAAGGACCCTCGCACCAAGCATACCTGGTGATGATATCAACTGAAGTAATTAAGGCAGTTTCGTGCTGTAGAGAGAAAGGTGGAGCCCCAACAACATGAAACTACCTAAACCACAGAGCAGTTCTCAGGCGCTAATTATTACTTTCCCATTGCCGTGGTCCTTAACGCAAGGATCCCGCTACAAAAATAAAACCAGAAACGTGACTAAAACATCCCTCTCTCCCGCCCGCCCAGCCGGCGCCCCTCCGCGGTCCCCGGCCAGCCTCGGGTGTGTTAATGAAAACAAGAAAAATATATAATAACATCACCATCACCACCCCACCCTTCCCGGGCAGCTTTCGCCTCTCCATGCAGATGCAATCGGGAAGAAAAAGGCCATGCTCTCCAATGTTAACATCACGAGAAGCTAAAGGCTCCCAGAGAGCTAGGGTTCAAAGTCTGTCCCCCCTCCTCCCAGCATACATAGCCCCTCAAGGAAGCATTAGCTCTCTCTCTTCTCCCAGACCTCCTTTTGCCTTCCCTTTGTGCAAGACTCCATCAGTTAAACATGCAGCAAAGAAGAGAAGATGCAAAGCAAAAAAAAAAGCCCAGCCAATAAAAACCCAAAGCAATACAGGTGAAATAAGCTCTTCCACATGCAGCCAGGTAGGAAATAGTCTTGTCTGGAGGGGCCCAGTGGCAGGGAGGTGAGGCTGGGGTACCCCCTCCCCCCACCATGAGCTCACCTTTACGATTTCTTCTTAGCCCTGAGATAAAGCTAGAATTTTGTCACCGTCCTCTGGTGTAAAAGATCTCCGCACACTTGTAGGTGTTTGATTAAAGAAAAAAAAATCATTTCCCTACCCTCAAGAAATAGTAATTTGCTTCCTCAGTCTATGCAGCTCCTCAGTCAACTGAAACCACTCGTTCAAGACAGCAACAATCCAGATATACTAGCAAGTCATAAAACTGAACAAAAGCCGACAAACCTTAGAGCACCATCGCTATATGGCCCAGACAAATTACGACCGTCTAGGTAATATTTAAATAGATTCCTAAAGTAATTGCAGGGGGTTTAGGCAACTATTCCTGTTGTAAAAGTTCTCGAAGACATAAAGTAGAACCTGAGGATAAACAGTCACAAAAAGAGGTAAAATTAAAAGGATTAATTCCACGGTATTTTATTCTTCTATGAGAACATAAACATCGTCTTTTTCACGCACAGCAGCATTACAATATTAATTTATTCCGATTTAAGGTAAGAACTAGATATAGCTAGAACTAACATTTATAATAACGATAGAATGTATTTGCTTAAAACAGTATCGGCATTTTAATAATAATAGACATTTATACATATCTGTATTTATAGCTTTCCCCCTTTTTTCTTTCTTTTTTCTATTTTTTTTCACCTATATGTTTGACCCTTTAATGCATGTAACTTCACAGTATAAAGGAAGACGAACATTTCCTCCCTTGCAGTCTCAGACTCTGGCTCAGAAAGTCCGTCTGATGATCAGGATATATAGTTTTCAGTGAAATTAGTGAAGAAAAAGTGACCACTTTCTTCTCAAAGGGGAATTTCTGTGTGCTTGTCATGCGTTACCAACGGTAACGTTATTTATAGACAAAAAAAAAGATCACTAATTCCACATATTTAAGCAAAACTACATTAAGTAAATATCTACAACCAGAAAGAGAGAGAGAAATTCAGAGGTAAGTGTCATAATTTAGTCCATGAGCAACACGAACGCTTTTATACCTTTAAAGAGAAGATATTTCATTTTCCTGGCCAATTTTAAAACTGTAATATTTATTTCTAAGGTAAAGGAAAAAAAAAAAAAAAAGAAAAAGAAAATGAAAAGAATCTCCCTTAACACCCGTTCCCATGAAGCCCTGTTAGAGGATGCCTGCATTTCATTATTGTAAGTCTGCTTTTCTAAGGAAAAGGGGGAGGGGAAGAAAGCTCCCAATATATAGAAATATGGCAAGGCTTAAATTCTTCATTGTGCAGCTACGTACAGTTCAAGTTATACCGCTTCTAATTTTAAAGAATACACCTTTAACCAAGCTTGTTTACTTTTCCGAGAGAGAGATATGGGGGGAAAGATATTTGAAGCTCCCGAAATGGTATTTCTGTGTTTCAAAGCTTAAAGGAACAAGCCGGCCCCCGGAAAGGCCGCAGGAAGTGGGGAGGTTCACGCACGGCATTTTGTGCATTAACTTAGCTTTAGTCGTGTTCCCCCACCCTCCCTTCCCACTCCAAAGTAGTTCTTAAGAGGTTAAGGACATATCGAGAGCCCCTAAAATCGTTAATCCATACAGGTGCGGATGACTATAGCCTAGGAAAATGATACTGGCTCTTTAAATCATAAAGATGTGTTTATGGGTTCATCAAGAGAAATTAAAGTTGGCTGTGAGCTCCCGAATCCTATTCTCTCTGTTCATTTTCTTCAGTTTCATTCTGCGGTTCTGAAACCAGATTTTAACTTGTCTGTCTGTGAGGTGGACTGTGCGGCTGATCTCTAGGCGACGCTCACGAGTCAGGTACATATTGAATAGAAACTCCTTTTCCAGCTCGAGAGTTTGATGCTTGGTATAGGGGCACCGTTTCTTTCTGCCACTTTTTGCCGTGAGCCAGTTTGCTGCATTTTCTCCTTTTGAATTGCCTAGTTTTGAGAAAGTAAAAAAGGGACGTTACCAGCGGGTAGGAGGCAATGAGCCAGGGAGGGACAGAGTGGAAGGAGCATCTGTGTGTGTGCCGGTGTGTGTTTGGGAATCTCGCTCTGTCACTTGCGGGCGCTTGTAATGCGGGGTGTCTTTGTGGGAACCGAGAGCTTTAAACCGGTTTCCAAATGATCCTGAATCCGCAGGGGAAAATCTGCCTTTCCTCCAAAAGCTCCGGCCAGCCTTGGGCAGGGCAGAGTGCCCCGCTTAGTAGTTCATCTCCGACCCTCCAAAACAGGCTTTTACTAGTTCCCCCTCGGCCTCTCCGAGGCCACTGCTACTGGGGGGTGCTTGGTAAATGGCCTGGAGGCTTATTTCACACAGCTTCAGGCACCTGCTTCCAAAAAACGAAGCCTGTGCGGATCTGAACTTTACAAGCATGCTCTGGAGTTAGAAAACAAGGTGAGCTGAGGAGCCGGAGCCTCCCTGCCTTCCCGGGGAGTTTCGCCTCGGCCCTCTCTTATCCAACCATTTCTGGGAAGGAAAAAACCTAACCAAACAAGAAAACACACCAAAACCCTCAAAACTAAAAATCCCCCCATTACAGGCTGTTTATTACTATCACTGGAAGTGGCTAGGAAAGAGGTAACACTGATCCCTCGATGGCTTGGAGTGGTTCCTGGTTTGGGATTGTCTCTCTAGTAGTTTTCCGCTTTCTTGTTTTGTTTTGACCTTATAATTTTCCAATGTGGCCCTCTGAAGGAATAACAGGGCGTCTGAAATGCAGACGGAGAGAAGCGCCTGCAAACTCTGCCGCCCAAAGAAGGGGAGGTTTTGTTTTTTTTTTTTGCCATGGGGACCCGAAAGGGAAATAAAGAAGCGAATGAATAAATAACAACCCTGTTATCTAGTGTAGACGTTGAAGGATATTCGCGGTGCATTCATCAGTCTAATTTGATGGCAGTTCATAGATGGCACATTTCAGCGCGGCTGTTATTCCGAAAAGCATTCTGGATCGTAAAATATAACTTACCGAGTTAATAGGTTTATTTATTGGCACTGCCTATTGCTTATTTTGGATGCTTTACAAACATCTCTGTTATCTGGTAGGCACCTTCACATCACAGGGAAAAGATTGATCTTGTTTTTCTATATGTTTAAGCAGCATGCGGGCTAAAGTTGCCCAGAGCGGAGACTCTAAGGGGTTTAAGCTATAGGATGGACATTAATTTTTACGGCAACCCCATGCCCTAATATTACGAAGTTCAGAAGGTCAGTCTGAGCAGCGCTTCTTGGCAGCCCCGCGGGGCAGCTGGGATCCTCCTTTTGCATCGCGATGCCGCTATGATCCTCAACAGTTTTTTTTCTTTCTTTTCCTTTTTTTTTTTTTTTAATCATCACCACCACCATCACCATCATCATCATTCGCTTACCTACGGGCTCTTTCTCGGGGGAGGCTTTGCTGCTCTCTGACGGAGCTGGAGAGAGCTCCTCTGCGGTGGAAGATGAAGCCTGAGTCTCGTCCTCCCTCTGGGAGACACACGCCAAGGGGCTGGGGGAGCGCTCCTCGTCCTCCTTCCTCCCCGCGTCCGGGACAGGAGGCAAAGATGGAGGCGTCTGGAAGCGGCCGGGGGGCTGCAGAGGGAAGGGGGCAGCCCCAGCCGGCCCCGCGCCGTAGCTCTTGGAGGTGCCATAAGCCTGGGAAAGGCGGAAGTAGCCCGGGACGGGGACCCCGCCGCCGCTGCCGGCTGGGTTGACCTCGGCACTCAGCCGAGAGAAAGGAGCGAGGTCGGTGGCAGCCGAGCCCTTCGGGCATTTCTCTGAGTCATAGAGGCAGTAGGAGCTCTCTTCCTTAATGCTTGGAGCAAAGGAGCACGAGGTGGCCTGCTGGCTCTCCGGCTCTTCCATGCGACAGGACCGGGGGGGGTCTAGCCACACTTCCATCCCTGACACGTAGGGGTGCGAGCTGGGGACCATGCTTTGAGAAGTGCCTTCATTGCGTTTGCTCAAAACGGGGAAAAGTCCGCAGCTTTGCAGCCCGTAGGACAGATCGGACGGTTGTGGCAGGTAGATACCACTGTTGGGGTAGTAGCCGCCTCCTCCTCCGCCTCCTCCTCCTGCTCCCGCCGCTTCCCCTCTGCCCGAGCTGATCAAGGAGTCTACCAAAAAAGAGTTTGCAGCCGGGCTCTCGGAGCATGACATTGTTGTGGAATAATTTGGCGAAGGGAGCAGATAGCCCTTCCTGGCTGACATTTCTTGTGCAAAACATGCTGAATATGATTAGAGATACCCTCGCACAACGGCAGACGCTTGCAGCCAATGGAAGCCCTGGCCTCCCCAGCAACCCCTCCCCGTCTGGTTTCGTATGCACAGAGCTGCTCTCAGGTCGACCTCTGAATTTAGGGGATAGATGGATATTAATGTGTAATATGGATTTCCATAGACACTGGCTCACACGCTTCGTCCATATGGGCAAGCGCCTGGCCCAGGCAGGAGCTGTGATCCTGGGAAGCAAAGGGAAAGGAGAAAGGCAAGGAGCTGGCTTTGCCGGTGCTGTCTCCAAGTTTTGCTCCTTTCTTATCACACTCTCCGCTATAAAATAGCCCGGCGGTCCTGATGTTTATTATACCTAGGCTGAAACGGTGTCCAGATGAAGCTTTTACTATCGCTCCTCTCTTCCCGCGGTTAGGCTTTCCGACGGCAGTGCCTGCTCACCTTCCTGGGAAGCCTGTGTGTGTCTCACGAAATTAATAAAGCCCGGCTCGCCCGGTGTTTTATGCTCAGGCTCTGCTCATTTTATTTGATTGTCTCGTTTTTTAAGAAATAAAATACGTGTTATTGTTTATCACGGATCATTGGAAACCGTAAAGGGGCCTGGTGCCTCTCGCGTTAAACTGCCGAGGAAGGGGGCTGCTTCCAGCCTAACATCACAGCCACGACGCCAGGCTAGGCTTAAATTTCCTGAGATAAAATGCTTGCTGCTGCGCTGAAGAATTTCTTAGGGAGCAATGCCATTCTGGGAGGATGATTGTGCGGTTGCAGTTCCTAATGCTTTAGTTAACGTTGGACCCTTCCAGAGGTCTGATTACCATTTAAAATATAAAGCTAGACATATGCCACAGAAAGATTCCAGACGCTAGCAGTTCAAATGGATCCTCGCAGGATGCTGCGGACCCTGTTTATTGATGTGTTTATATTTGAGCGATAATTTTTATCTTTCCCCCCCCTTGGGTCATTCACTTTTTGCCTCTTCAAAAGCACCGTCTCTTGCACAAGCAATGTACTAAATAATAGAAAGAAGAATAAGTAGATGAATCCTGAGATACTAGACAGCCTGGTCCGGCCAATTTGCAGTTGTGGCGGAGGGAGCAGACAGATAGCAGACAGACAGGGACGCAGACAGAGAGACAGATAGATTTTCTAATGAATTGCTTAATTATGGCTTGCTTTTACTTCCATCATCTCTCTCTTATGCCATTTCGAAGTCGCCTCACTGCCTGGTCCGCGGAACTCCGGGCTTAAAGGAGACTGAGGCTGCTCGACGCTTTCTGGCTACCCTGAGTAGCCAGGCTCGCTCCCCTCTCCCGCACGCTGCCGGAGGAAGCACAGCCTGGCCGGTCTCCGTTTCCAGTGGAGCAGGAGGGGAAAGCGGCTGCCGTCCGGGCATCAGCTCCTGCCGGGGCGATGGCCGCGGCTTGGCACCAGCTGCCATGCCCAAGAGGGCGCTGGCGGCGGCGGCGGGGCCGCTGCCTGCGGGCGGGGCGGCGGTGGAGCGGGCGGTGGGCCCAGCATCCCTGGTGACAGCCCTCAGATTTCAAGCCGCCCCGAGGAGCAACCGTTCCCCTCCACCCCACGGTTCTGTTAAGCTCCCACGTGGTCTTGCCCTGCAGTGTGTGCCTGCCACGGGAAAACGCTTTTCCCGCGGCGTGACATTCCCCCGGAGAATTCCTCCCCCCTCCGCCTTACGGTAGGAGGTGAGTGTCCCTTCCCTCGGCCTGCCGAGCCGGAGGGGTCCTCCTCAGCCTCCCTCCGTGCTCGCTGAGAGCGCAGGGGGAGCGGGCGGAGGCTTCTACCTACTACTTTGCAACACCCATAAAATCCTTATGCAAAGGCGCCTGTTTTTTCCAGTGAGGTGGGGAGAGCATCACAGCGCGGTTTCCTTCTGAGCAGCCCGTAGTGACCAGTGACTTGGGTAGACCCCATAACCTATGGAAACCCTCCGTGGGTTATTTCCTTCACTTATTTCGTCCTGTAATGTTGTTTATGTTTTTCCAACCAGACTAACCCTGCGATGTGTTAATGTGCGACGGACAAACCCTTATCAGATTCCTACGCGGGTCATATCGGTGCTAACAAAATTAATACTACATAAGACGCAGGTTTATTGGCTGGTATACAGGAAAACTATTATCAATAGGCTTAGAGTTATAAATGCAGATCTAAATAAAATGAAACGTGAGCCCCAACGCCGCCTTCCAAATCCATTTCTCTACACAAGCCAGGTACAAAAATTACTCCGGGGAAGTCCGCTCTTGCGGTATGTTTATTTTGCATTTGCCAAATTAAATAGAAATGGATTGCAAACCTAAAAGCCATACGGAACCAAGGAGCAACACTTGAAATCCTTCCAAAGCTGTTTTTAAAACAAGCAGCTCCCTTAAAAAAAAATTGGATTAAAGGGGGAAAAGGCCTATAAAAGGACATTCTCGTCAGCCGGAATGAAACGACTCGAAATGCTCTGGAAGAGACACGAGTTGGCTTCTTCTCCCTCTTTGCAGGCCAGTTCAGGGAAATCAGACAAAAGGCGTGGAGGCCGGGGACAATTTGGAAGGTTTAAAGTTTTCCTAGCCTCTCCTCGTGGGTTTTGCAGCAGAAGGCTGGGGTTTGTCCGCCCTTGGAGGGTGTCAGGCTCTGCGGGAGCTTCCGTTGGCGGGACCTGGTTGTGCGGTTTTAGTAGCGATGTCCATTGTTGGTTTGATGGTCAAGGCACAGCCTCTGTCTAGATCATGAACTCAGCTCGGAGTGGCATTATCTCCGCTTTCTTTAATCGCTAACAAGGCCAAGGCAAATAGTAACCAGCATCGTCAAACCCAGTGAAGTAAAACTAATAATGTTCGCTTGATTCGAAACTATAAAAGATAATGGTCAATTCTGACTAAACGGAGCTAATTTGGCATGCGCTGGGTGTAGCTACTGCATTTCCAACCTTACAATGTGTCCCTTGGAGCTTAACCCCCATTTAAATGAAATTTTAAAGAATATTGTGGACGCCAGGGGACGAGAAATACTTTCTTTCTAATTCTACTCCTGTAAGTAAAGCTATCCGAGGGTCTATAAAACCGAGCAAATAAAATCCTGATAAATATCAAAACCGGCGAGGAGGTGCTTTCATGGAGAATCTAAATTCATGGCGTACATAGACAACAATATCAAAATAAAACTTTATTGATCTAAGAAAAATATGATAGATGCATTAATAGCGTCGTTAAGCCATTTTATTGGTCGGACTAAAATTAAAAACAAAAAGGGAATAAATAAAACACGACAGCTCAGCCTGAGCAAACTCTGACTGGAAATCGCAAAATGGATCATGTTAAACCGTGATTTATCTTTTTGTTATTGGCCTGTATAACCCAAAAGATCAGCACTGTTAATCCAGAGACGCGTTTTGCGAGCTAATTAAAATATACTTTTATTTGTAGACATGGGTAAACGGCAATTCGTGAAAACGTAAATAGCCTTGCAGGCTGTTGCAGGAGTGCATGCACCGCCGATCTGAGAATACAGCCGCTAATTACGTTTTATACAGCTCCAAAAATTAATGCAATCAGGGTATAGTTATTTAATACTGGAACTGTCAGTTGTCAAGAACGTGCGTGTGTGCCAGATTCCTCCTTTTGTGTGGTGGGGTTTTTTTTTGTTGAGGGTTGTTTTTTTTTTTTTCCCCTTCCCTGGAATTGCTCCAAAGAAGGCGGATTTCAAACAGGAGGTTTAGGAACTGCGTCTGTGCCAAGTTAGGTGACAAATGACGGCCCCACTAATTTTATCTTTACTATATATTCTTTCATGCTGGTTGTGGTGGTGAGGTTGGCTTGTTTTGGCGGATTATCCTGCTAAAACTTAGGCTGAGATTTAATTTTATTCCAGCCATCCGGAGGCTTGTTCTCCTAACCATGTTTTATATTATATATGTATCGTTTTACTCATTTGGATTAGGAGCATATTTTGCAAATAAATCCGACGAGCTCCAAACTCCTGTGTGCGGCAGGACAAAATACACACGACCAATTCATTAGGGCTTCATCTCCGCGCCCTTCCTCGGCACGGGCGAGAACAACGGGGCTTTCTATTGTCCAGAGAGCCCCGAACGCCGGGCAGAAGCAACAGCAGTATCGGGTTATAGCATGTGCCAGGGAAATCTTACATACCCCAGTTAGTCTTTTAAGTGTAGCCCTTCTGCTGTAAGAGATGGGCTGCACAGCTGTATTAAGCATTTGAAACTGTATCGCTTCTCCCCTTTTTGTAGCTGTCTTTCCTTTAAAAAAGATCTGGATGCATACACATGTCTTTTTTGGTTGCGGTACAACTCGGCTCTCAGACACACACTTTGGCCTGA
This sequence comes from Neopsephotus bourkii, assembly GCF_033783945.1. Taxonomy (NCBI): domain Eukaryota; kingdom Metazoa; phylum Chordata; class Aves; order Psittaciformes; family Psittacidae; genus Neopsephotus; species Neopsephotus bourkii. The sequence continues at coordinate 301,051 of NW_026902130.1, read as the reverse complement.
AGTTTCGATTTCAGAGCATTTAATGAAAAGATTGTGACAAAAAAAAAAAAAAAAAAAAGAAGAAGACAACAAAACAGAAACCCAAAGAGCTTATGAAAAAGCCTCCCAGGGGTTTGAATGTGGTATGTGAGCTCAAGTTGAGTACGCGATTAATTAAACACAGTGTAGACACTGAGTTGGCTTCGCCACTTCCCTCCAAAACATGCAAACCCAAATCATGTGAAATAATAAACAGTTATTGTAAGAAACAAGTTTGTTTTTTTTAAATATTATCCTACGACTGCGGCCGTCAGTAAAAAATTCGTAACCAGAGGGCGCTTTAACTGCTGCTAGGGTCCCTTTGATTTATTCAACCGAGTATTGAACTGGGCAGGGAAACAACGAAGGGAAAAATAAATATTTGATCAAATATGCTGAGTTTAACTTGACTGGTGTAAAATGAAATGTTGCAAAGGGACCCTCAACTCACCCTGCTATTTTCCGAGACGTTGCTTCTCACTTCTTGGCACTGCTGAGGGGAGGTCAAAGAGATAAACATTCCCGAGCTTTTAATGCAGCATCTCTGATGAAATCGATCGGTTCCGAAAGCATTTCAAAACAGCTCTCTACCGACTGAGCATGTGCTTTTAACTACACTTGCAGCAGTTCCCTGAGAGCACAAGGGTGCTTTCTTTAAGAATACTGCAGACAAGTTGCATTACCTTACATGAGAGAGCAAGGATAAAATGACCTTCCACCCCCCCACCCCCCACCCCCTTTCTTTCTTTCTTTTTTTTTTTTTTTTTCCTCCCCGGACAGGTATTTTTAAATTGAATATCTCTCCTAAGAGACATGTGAATTAAAATATGCAGCCAAACAAGTATCTCCCCCGTATAATACCACCTTCTCTCCCGTCCTTCTCAAATGGAGACATAACAAAAACAAGTGAAACTTTTATGGGCGAGAAAAGCAACCTGGAGTTAGGGATACTCGTAGCCAGGATAGAGTTTCAAAGCTACAACCCAGAGCAGCCCTGAGCACATGAGGATGCCTTGACTATTGTTTGTTTAGAGCCCATGAGCTGTTTTAGAGAGATAGATAGACAGACAGACAGATAGAGGAAATCCAACTATGGTCTCATATAAACATTGACTTCATATGCAATCACATAAAGAGTTTTTAGCGTGTGTCAAAATTTGTTTACCACAGCCTGTGTCCAGCTGCAAGGAAGCAGCCTATCCTTTAAAGTTACCAAACGACCCCAACTAAACTACAGTTCAAGTCCAATAAGATCGTCAGAGTTGTCTGTCATTTGCAGTCTCTGTTGCCATAGATCTATTTGATTGAAGACACCTACTGTTCCAGACATAAATGTCAAGTTTCATAATATTTCCAGTGTTACAATTTTTTTATAACTGGAAGAAAACTACAAGTTACTCTGAAAAAATATTTCCAGATAACGTGGGTTTTTCCACGCTGCTGGCCAAAACTTTAAGAAGAGAAAATAAAAGGTCAACTGCAACTCAGAAAGCCCTTTCTATATTATTTCACGTCGTAATCACCAACTTTTTGCATTGCTTTCCTTCCCTAGGGTTATTTTCCGTTGTGCTCCGTGCTTGGATCCGGGGCCACCCCAGCTGGCTGAGGACCACCGCCGCCAGTGCCCGCTTCTCTCCCTTCTCCACTCAGAGTAGATGGATAAAACACTTACCTCCGCTCATGTTCCAACCCAAAGCCCAGAGGCTTTAACTCCACCGGGAAGCCCCAGCAGCTCCCTCCCCTCCCCCGGCATCCCGAGCGGCTTTTTGTAACGCGGAGCCCGGTAAGTGAAATAATTATCCGTGCGGCTCCAGGGATGCAAAATGAACAAAGGCCAAGATTTTTTTTTTTTTTTTTTTTTTTTTTTTGCAGGGCTGCTCCCCTCGCCTTGGGCGGCTTTGACATTGATCTGAAGATCGCCATCTTGTGGCAAAACAGCCTTCAAACCGCAGCCGTCTGTCCGTCCGCCTGCCAGCCGTCCTGCCGCGGGGCCCAGCGGCAAGAACGGCGGGCAGGCGGACGGACAGACGGATGGATGGTGGAGGGCAAGTGGCCACTCACCTCTCGGTGCGGAAAGCTCCGCTGCCTTTATAGCGATGTATTTCGTGCAGGCGAGCGGACAAGTCACGGACACTTTTTATGACCACATTGTCACAACAACACAGAGGATGCGGTTTTATTGGGCTAGGAAATCAAAACCCCGACCAGAGAAACTCCATGTCTTAACTGTCTCTGGGATTGGCTAGGAATGCCAGTTAATTTTTAACCAGAAAAGGAAGCTTCCTGGCTTAACTTACATTGCCATTTAGCTCACCATCCGTCCCTCTGTCCCTCTTCCACTGCCTGTCCCTCTGTCCATCTCCTTTAACTGGCATCACCACTTGCACACTAGGCAAACAAACAAACAAAAAGTCCCCCTTTTCCCCCCTCACTTTTTAACATCTCCTTTGGGCAGAGGTTGCCTGGCTAGGTGGCAGATGTCAGCAAAGGCCCAAAGTCAGTAAGTCCTTCACCTCAAGGTTATGGGTGATGTCCAAGCAATACAGAAGTTCAAAGCCAGTAAACAATGTGAAAACAGAATGTACTTTCTTCTCCTGATTAGGATTAGGGTCAACATGAAAGATTCAAACTCTTCTCAAAACACATTCCTATCTCAGCTATTGTTTGGAGTTTTCTCCCCCCCCCCCCCCCCACTTTCTCCCTCCAGCCCTCCTCCCCTTCACTCCCCCTGCCCACCTCAGTCCACCTCCTCCCTGCCCTGGAGATCAAGGACAATTTCAAACAGTCGATTTCCACCACAGGCCTTTTCCACCATAGGCCTTTTCCACCACAGGCCTTTTCTTTTTCTTTTTCTTTTTTTTCAAAGACAGCAATTTTCTTAGGGCTCAACATCCATCAGCTGGCTTAGACCTTCCCTTTGGTTATAAATTCCCTTTGGCTTATAAAACCTATCCCAAACGCCACTGACACCGCCAGCATTTCCCAAGGAGTTCTCCTGAACTGAGGTGGTGGGGAGCAAGCAGCAATGTCACATCAAACCCTGGAGCATAGAACCTTGCCTTACCGGCCTTGGCAGGGTAAGAAAAAGGCCTAAGACATAGCGAGCTACCAACATACTTCATTATCCTCTTCCTGCGGCCCCCTAAAACGACGCTTGAGCAAGCCAAGGTTCACTTGCTAACTCCAGAGCAGAAGATTTAGCAGCGAAGTTCCCAAAAGAAGAATAATTCTCCATAATGTCTGAACAAGGTCACGAGGAATTTCGGGTCCCAAAGTTACATCAGATAAAAGAACATGCAGTAACTTAACACCAGAGTAAAAATATAAAGTTTCCATTTTTTTATTTTCCTTGTGCGCTGTTCCACTGTATACATGCAACCAAATACTTCGCATATTAAAAGAAAACTGTATATACATATAGACGATACATGTTGAAAACAGTGATGTCCTATAAAGATACTGCATTTCGTGAACCGTGACAAAGAAATTACATCCATTTCGTAAATTTATTAATCAAAAAACATTCTTATTACCACTTTGTTGCACATGTAAAGAAATCCCAAACCCTTTAGCCCCAAAGGAACAACAACAACACAAAAAAACAGGGGAAGGGGAGAAAGGCATTCAAACAAAATAGGTCATGGGTTCTTTTTTTATTATTTACAAGTCTTGTAAAACAACGTTCCTGTATGAAATATACATTCAGATACTCTCAACAGCAAATTACCTTAACGATAGAACACAGTATCCTTTGTAAACTGATGCAGAATTTTAAATATTTTCTTTTTTTTTTTAATATATTTTTTTTTTTTTTTTCTTAAATTGCGGGGGGGGCGGTATTTGTTGGGTGGTTGTTTTTTTTTCTTGCTTTTTTTTTTCTTTTCTTTTCTTTTTTTTTATTATTTCTTTCACGCTTTGGTTCCTGCAGGGAAATATATATATTTATATATACTTAAAATAAGTCCGAACAACTCTCAGTTCTTTGCATACGTCGACTGGGCTACAAAGTAGAGCTCTTGACATTTAAAGTAGACAACAACAAAATTACCATATTTACATTGTTTGGCTTCTGTTTAAACTCCTCACTAGTCACCTTTAAAAGAACATGCGATGGGGTTATTTTAATGATCCAATGTTAGTGCATTGCACAACTCCAAGTTTCAATTAAGTGTTGTGTGGTATTTGCTAAACTGTCGTTCTCCACAGGTATTTCCTGAAGAAAGTTTGTGAGCCAGAAGCCAGAAGGTTAGTTTCCTTTATGGAGCTGTTTCTTTTAAAACACTTAAATTCACACTTCTCCCCCCTCCCCCCTTTTTATTTTTAGTGTTTAAATATGATTTGTCTCCGAAAAGATGGCAACGCATAGTCAGTTGTCATAAATAATACAAGAGCTAAAAATCTGCTAATTTTTTCTTTCAGTGATTGTTTCTTTACGATATATGGCGAATTTATACCTGATTTTTTTTTCAGTAAATAATTAAGTCTTTCATTTAGTTCTCTTTCTTCCCCCTAGCCCTTTCCTCCCCACACCCCCAAAGGAAACTATTAGAACCATCACTACATCCACATTACAACTGCTTGCGGTTGGCTTGTGAAGGGGTAGGCATGTCATCCCCCCCTCCCTTTAATTCTCTGTGTGTTGGGTGTGTGTCCCCTCAAATTCTCTTTTCAAACACACGGGCAGTAGAGCACTGCCTCTAACCTAGACATATTTTCTGCTAAGGAAGAACAAAAGGTTTTTTTCTCAGAGTTTGTATTCTGCAGTGGTCCTAGGTGGGTGAGCTCGACCTGGCAATCTCCAGACCCTGGTCCGCAGCCGCCCAGGGGCGAGGAGGGCAGGGAATGGGCGAGTCCGGGGACAGAAGGATGCCATCCTCCGGTCTGTGTCCCCCGAAAGCGGTAGCAGGGTGAGCCGCAGTGCCTGGAAAGGTAAGAGGTATGGATTTTGCCCTCAGAGGTGACGTGCCCGCTCCGAAATGGGTGCCATGTGTGTCAAAATAAAATCGATTCCAGTTGATATGTAAATATATCGATATATGTAAAATCACCATTGAAGTTCCAGAGTAGATTTACATGTATGTAAACCCTTGGACTCTTCTAGTCCCGTCAGATACACACCTCCTTCCTCCATGTAACCCCGTGGCTTGACCTTGTCAAGGGCGAAATCTGAATTTAATCTCGTCTTGAAAAACGCTATGAGTTTTAAAGTAGTGGATTAGCTGAGTAATATTGTAATCGGTCCCTGTTAATTTTTTTTTCTTTCATTCTTCTATTTTGAAACCATATTTTCACTTGGCGGTCGGTCAGATTGAGCATTCGGGAGAGCTGGAGGCGTTTCTCTTTGTTTATGTAGACACTGAAGAAGAATTCCCTTTCTAACTCCCTAATCTGATATTTGGTGTATGGACATCTCTTTTTACGGGTACGTTGTCCACCTGTGGAGCGAAAAGAGGCAGAAGCGTTTGAGACCTGGAGGGGGCTAAGGAGAGGTGGGGGGGACACAGCCCAAAAAAACACGCTAACAGGGAAAAGAAGCATTCTGCCCGCTCCAGGGCCGGCGGTGGCAAGTCCGGGGCTGGGGGCCAGTCCCACGCCTTGGCCGGTGCTGGCAGCCAGGGAGCGGGACAGTCCGCGGCCAGCCTCCACCCCAGGTGTCGGGCTGGGCTAAAGCCCCAGCGGGTAGCAGGGATCCGGCCTCATTGCCTTGGCGAGGCGGGCGGCCAGAGGAAGGGCTGGTGGCGGGGGGTTCCTGCGGGTTTCACGACCTGGAGGGAAGCCTTTGTAGAGTACTTCGCTGGGCGCCGTGCACACGGAGCTGCCCAGGGAGCAGCCGTCACCTGGCTGCCTGCAGCGGGCAGGGCGGCAGTGCGCAGGGATATCCCACGCCAAGCCTTCTTCGAGCCTGTACCCGCTCGGATCTCGCCCTCCTTCCCTAGGTTAATCCCCAGTAGAGGAAAAAAGCCCTGAGCCCAGGGCCAAGGCGCGTCATTCTCCCCCAGCCGGCTATTTTCAAGCATGCTCTCCGCAACATCAAGGTATTCTCCTCTCGATTAGCCATTACGGTTTTAAAGTTCATTAAGCAGAATATAAAAGGTTTCAGGGTTCAGGAGCTCTTTACGTTAAACGTAGCTCCTATCCGTTTAAAAACTTCCTTTTCTGGTACAGTTCATTGTCGAGGTATTTTTACCCCCTAGTCGTATACTGGCTTTGCCTTTTTAAAAGCCCACATAAAAAAATCAGACTTTGACAGATTGAATAACAATTGTAAGTAACAAACTGTTGGACAGAAGGCAACACATAATTGCCACAGTGCTTTAGTAAAATGGCTTCCTTTAGACAAAAAGGCCAGCTTTAGGTTAATTTGTTTCTTTTAATATATTGCTGCAGTTCAGGCGGCTACTTTATCTGTTAAACGCTATTCTAGTGCAATCGTTAAAACGGTTAAGGCTTTGAATTCAGCTCCTAACTAGACTTCTGGTGCAACACATGGCTTTTATAAAATCACTGGATTACATTGATATCAAAGGAGTCGGGATCTCCTCTTTTCTTTTTTTTTTCGAAATTTACAGGCACCGAATGGACGTTATTATATTTGCGAGAGCTGACCACAGAGCTCTTCTTTATTATTATTAAAAAAAAAAAAAAAAGTAAAGAGGGAGAATTTTTTTTTTAAGGTATCCATTGCCCGGTGGGTATTTCACGGCCAATTTCAGCACTAAACACGTGATCTCGCCTTTTATAACAAAGTTTTGTTGGGGGAAATCTAAAGGCCCTTCATAAACCTTATATGCTTATAAAACAGCATATAAAAATTTAACAGCGGCGGTGCGCTAGATTTGAAGCTGCCTTTCCTAAAAGCGCTCGGGCGCTGCCTTTATACGTACTGGAGCTGCCGGATTTCTCCTCATTGTTGCCGGAAGATGACTCCGGGCTGCTGCTGCTCTCCGGCCGCCTCTGCCTCTCCTTCGCCGCCGCCGCCGCCCTGCCGCAGCCGCCCTCCGAACTTGAAGTTGCCGCCGCCGCCCCGGCAGCCGCGGGCGCCTTCTCGCCACTCTTGTCTACCGGGTAGTCCGCCGAGGCCAGGTTTTCCGCCGTGCCATAAGCCGTCTCGAAAAACTGGTCGAAAGCCTGGGGCAGGACCCCGTTCCTGCCCACCGTGCTATAGAAATTGGAGGAGACGTTGCTGCTGGGGTGGTAGACGTTAGCTGTGTTTTTGCCGAACATCTCGCCCATGCTAGTAGTGTTGGTGGCAGGCAGGCAGTCTCTGTGCATGATCTCCTCTGCGGAGTAGCAGTGGGGCAGATTGTTCCTGGGGTGCCATTTACTGGAGGGATCAATGGCATATTCCCTGAAGGTAACTTCTCTCACAGGTTGGACCTGGGGTAGGTTGGAGGAGTAGGAGTATGTCATAGGGCGAGAAGACGGGGTCTGGGGCAAAAAAGAAGGGAGGCTGGAAAAATCAGGACCCGAGACGTAGTAAGTACAACTTGGCAAATACATGTTAGAGGAACAAGGAACACGCTCATCAAAATCCATCATTAGGGCTACCTCGGCTTCTCCGCATTAGCTGAGCTTAACATGATTCTCTAACGCAGCTGCCTCTTTGAAGCAGATCCGTGAAGTAAGAGATGGGGAGACGTAAGCTGACGTGGAAAGCTCTCCCCGGCGGCGGCAGGGAGGTGCGGTCACGTGGCCCGACGTTGACATTGACGAGCGGCGGGTCCGGGCCCCGCTCCCTTTGTGGCCAGCGCGGGGGGAAGCAACAGCTCGTCGCCGGCGCCCAGGGGCGAGCCGAGCTCGGGGGGGGAGCCCCGGGGGACACGGACACACCGGGCCACTGCCGCAGTCCCGGACCGGGCCGCCCGGACCGAGCCGCCCGCTGGCGCTGGGGCGCAGACAGCGGTCCCACCAGGGCAGGGTGAGACCTTCCCGCTGGCCCTGTGAGGGCTGGGGCGTTCTGCGGAAGGACGGCAGGCTCCGGGCGGAGGGTACAGCAGAGATCCAGGCATGGCTCCTGCTGGAGAGCTGCTGCCGAGGAGGAAACGCTCCTCAAGGAACCGACCGGGGGCTTATTTCCCCCCACCCCGGTTTTTTTCCCCGTTTGGTTTAGTTCGGTTGGAGTTCTCCCCCCCTTAAAAAAAAAAAAAAAAAGCCAAAAAAAAAAAAAAAGCCCTCGCCCCGCAGGGTTTTTCTTGAAACTAGGAAGAATGTGCCAGGGTCAAGTCTGTACTGATTTTCATGGTGAATAGATTACATGCTTGCATTCATGTTCACTTCCGAAGCGCTTAGTGTCTTCCTTCCCTTACTTACATATTAACCTCAAATACCCCGCGCGGCTTCAGTCAAGCTTTGCTGGAGGTAGTTAACAATGTCGGGGTCCCAGGACGCAGGTTCGCCCTCCTCACCCCCTCCAAACAGTCCCTTGCCTCATTCGCAACTCCAGAAAGCCCTTTTAATTGCAGACCACGGAACTAAAGAGTGTTTGCTGATCTCTCCGCCTCAACGCTGCCGCCAAACACTTGGAAAACCAGTGGAGATTGGGCTACCCTAGTTTGACAAATACGTAGAGTTTAATTGCCAGAAGCCTAGTTAAAATTATTTGACATACTGTTAACCCCTAGAAAGAAACTTGCCGTACCGAGATACTTCTCTTTTTGCTTCGTACCGTCACTGAAGGCTGAGACCCAGGGAGACCTATTTTAAAATCGTGGTTAAACTTTTACTATTGTTGCATGAAAGGGATGATATAGAAAGCGGATTGAACAGGGCAGAGACTAAAAAGTACTTCTCTGCCAATAAAAACGCACAGCCCACCGAATGAGCAGAGCCAAAGAAAACATAGAAATACGCCAAAGAATACAGCACCTTTTGAGGCATGGACATCCCTAGGCTCTCGGAGAAAATATTTTTTTGCTATTCTGATGCTCGATTTCAGAAAGGAAATATTTGGGTTCCGGCTGGATTTCATCAAAATAGAAAAACAGAACGGCAAAAGGCTATTGTGAAGTCGGTGCTCTTAGGAAATCAGACGTAGTTCAAGATCCATGCCCCCGTGGACTTTGGAGGCTAATGGAAGGGAAACGAAAACGTTAGGGGAAGAATATTTGGATTTTCCCCCTTCTTCTTCTGCAGTGCTGTGGAAGTATTTATATATCCGGAGAAAGTTCTCCAGTAAATTCTGGAGATCTTCGGTATTTAAATGTCAACATCGATTTGTTTATTTATTGCTTAGCTTATCGTAACTGACTCAATAACAAATCTAATCATGTTGTGCACGGAGAAAATATTCTCATTATGTATTTTCCCTACATTACAGTTAACTATTGCGTTTGAATTCAAGCTGTAAATTCAGTATTATCAAGTAATTACTTTGCAGTGGAGTAAACTAATTTATTAGCATTAATGTTTATATGCCTTTTTCTTATTTTACAAGGGTTACCGTTCACAAATCAAATGCTCTGGACGTATCCCTGTAATGAACTCTTTATTTTGGTTTCCTGCAAGAACTTCTTACGCTTACTGCACGCCTCCGAGCTGAACTTGAAATTAATGAATTAATCTTCCAGCTTGACGTATTTGCTAGAAAGCGGATGGAAAGAGATTGCGCATAGTCAAAACCGCCAGCAGAAGACTGCAGCGTCGTTTAAGGACTGTAAAAGGGTTTGGGGGTTTCCCTCTTTATTTTTTCCCTCTCCTTTTTTTTTTTCAACTTGGGTGGGGGAGCGTGTGTGCAAGAGCTCTGGTTGGCTTTTTCCTTAACGTTATACTTCCCGCTTCTGAAGGGGGATGGGGGTGTGGGGTGGGGTTGGGGGGTCGGAAGCCCTCTTTTGGTATCCGAGCGCTGTTTCTTTTCCCTGTGTCCCCCCACCCTTCAATTCCGTAGGTGAAAACCCTCTCCCCACACCCTGCTCACACTCAGACACCCATCCCTTCCAACAAAAAGGAATGTATAAGGATTTCAGTGACTTTGAGATAACAAAGGCACCACCACTGCAGAGCCTCGCCCCGCCTCTGTGTGATGGCAAACAAATTCTTGCACTTGTATTAGGGCTTTTAAGGCTATAATTGAACACGGCGCGTCTAGAAGAACCGAAAACAGTTCTAGACTGACCTGCGGTTTTATAGCACTTTGGCAGTCAACTTCAGCTTGTGTCAGAGCAGACATGACAGAGCTGCCCAGCGCTTAATCGCGGGACGCCACATCCTCGGGCTCACTGCAGGGGGGCCCCCCCCCCCCTTGCATTTCAATAAATTTCAGGCCCTTGGGCTAGAAGTGGGGAGCGGAGCTGGCACAGGTTTGTATGGAGCTCGTCCTCGCTCCTTTCGGCGGCCGGGGCTGCGGCGCCTTGCGAGGCTCTGCCGTGCCAGAGGTCGGGGCTGCCTCTGGGAAACAAAAGGAAATTAAGGCAAGAAGGGCGAGAATGCAACTGCGAATAGGCGTGTGTGTGCGTGTGGGGTGTGCGCGTGTGTCTGGGCATATGTGTGCTTGCACAGCATGCACAGATGCAGCCCTGATGCCTACTTTTGCATCGCCTCGAGTTGTGTGTGTGTATCCCCTCGTCCCCGTTCCCCCCCCTTCCCAAACCTATCAGCTTATTTATCTAAGCCCTTTAGCAATGCAAGGGGACCCCCAAATGCTTCTGGGCTCCGCATGCAGAGTAAGCGGGGAGGGTGATGGGGAAGACTTCGAGAGGTGTAGCTTGCCTGGGAGTGAGTAGACACCCAAGGCACAGGCTGTTCTCTGCTTTATTTGCTGTTAAGTGAAACAGAGATAATGTACGCTTAAAGTCCCGGAATGTGCGGGTAATTGCAGGGAGCCTGCTGTTAAGTTGCTGTGTTCATCACAATTATCGACGTTGATTATTTAGTCTAATGTTGAATTGCTCTTTTAATACAGTAATTGAGACTTCCGCGTTGAGGAAGAGGGAAAACCGAGCTTTCCCCTCGCTAACCTCACTGAAAACAACATAAACAAAGGCAGGCATTTCGTTTGGAGAAGCAAAATGCATTCGTTACGCCTTCCCATGTATTTCGGCCGGATTAGAGAGGGTAAAACCGCTCTGAATTTGGGAGTTCTGCTGCAGGACGTTTCTGCAAAGGAGAAGCGTGGCCAAGAGGTGGGGAGACTGCGAGCACATTTACCCATAGCTAAGCTAAACAAAGCAAAGGAAAAAGGCTACATCTCTTCTTTGGAGGAATATAAACAGAGCTAGGACGCCTCGATAGCCAGCTTTTATATATACAGATGGCGTGCGAAGGGAACTGTTTATGTTACTACAGCTAGTCTCCAAGAGGTCAAGTTCTAAAGTATCTAAACTGTTGTCTTTTTGTACAGGGTTTTGCTTGGGAAAAAAAAAAATAATAAAAATTGCAGCCGGCCATTTACCTTGCCAATAGTGTGAGTGCTTATAATTAACAGGGGAGACGTGTGCTAAAAGGAATTTGCGTCAAGAGTAACTAATTAAAATATTACACGATGGCTGGCTTCAATCGCTGCTGCTCCTCTCGCCTGGGAAGGGTGAAGGGTGTTCCGGCTCGAGCAGGAGAAAATGTCTCAGGAATTAAGACAGGGTTCGGTAAACCTGGGGGTTGATTACAGTCTACAAAGGCTTATTAGAAAAAAACTAGTAATAGGAAATTCTCAACCTTATTGCCCTCGAAAAGCGCAAACCGCTCTCAACTTTTCCAGTGAAAATAAGGCCATAAGGCGATAATTCTTCGCAAAATTGACCAGGAATGCAGCTTCAGGAAAAAAAAAAAAAAAAAGTGCTTATTGTTTGAGTGTTAAATGTTTAGGGCTTGGAATTTCTTTACTGTTGTTTCTTCTTTTCTGTTTGCCTTTATGTCCGGTTGGAAAGTAGCCTTTGGTTTTATTTATATTTTTATTTTTTTTAACTAAATATGTTCCTGTAACACTGCAATAGGAGTGTGTTTCAATAGTTAGCTAAAATGTTTATCATAATTTAAATAATAGCTAATATTTTTAATCGACGAGATGGAAGCCCCGTGCTGTAGTATGGAATAGAATATTTATCGTCCACAACCTGAATCTGTACGGTTGCGATTTTTCTAGGGAACTGCAAAATACGTCTGAAGAGAAAGGGCGTATGTACACACGATTCAAGTCAAAGTTATTCTGATTCTTTTTGTTGTATTTAATCGCGTTATCTTATTTTAGAGGCTTGAATATCTCAAAAGGCTGAGCTCATCTGGCCGGAGAATATGTTAGATTGATTTTTAGTATCGATTCCGAAATCCTTTCCTCCATCACCTTCTGTGTCTTTTTAAGTCGCTGAGATGGAAAAGCTTCTGAGGGTGGCTGGGTTTCACCTCTTCCCAACCCTCACGTTTAGTTTGCCTATTAGGATTAGACTGCTGCAGACCTGTAGAGACCCATCGATGGCGACTAACCCGGCTATTTTGCACCCCTTGTAGATTCGAGGGCTCTATCTAAAGGCAGACCCTGATTCCGACAGCTGCAGCAAGCCAAAATACCGAGGGCTCTTTTTTTTTTTTTTTTCTTCATTCTTTCAAGACACGAAGTTACTTCCAGAGGGATAAGTTCCCTGTTTCGACTACTATTTTCCTGCCCTTTTGCAGCCAAACTGGCTGTTGTGACAGACTCCCGGCGCCTTCCCAAGCGCGGGGAGTCTTTCACAGCGCCCTCTTTCCCCCCTCTCCCGCTCCCCTCCCCAGGTCTTCTAGCCTTGCCTGCCCAGACTCCGGGGAGTTGAACCCCTCAAAAAATCGGTTTGTTTTATATCGGGAATATTTCATCTTTAGTAGCTTGCTCGTGAAAGAGAATGGAGGCAGTTTCGGCGATAAGGGGGATATGAGGAAATATTTTCTCAGACGGCAAAGTATATCAGAAATTGGTTGACTGACGGTGCGACCATAAATGTCTCTTTTTTTTTTTTTTTTTTTTCCCTTGAACGATCTGCGAGACTTCCCCGACACACGAATGCTCACATCCAGTCATCCATTACACACATAAACCGTCTATCCACATACAGGTGCAAAAGACTTCGGCAAAACTAGGCTGCGGGAGAGGGGTGTCTAGACCAAGCGGCTGGCTTAAAACGAGCGCGAAAGCAAATTTCCCTGGTTATAATCCGCCGGTACAGAAAAGCAGGCACTTCCCAGCGACTCCCACCCAGACGCACAAAACCCCAAGTCTTTAGCGCCGTTTGTAGGAAGCAGGCAACAGTCCCCTTTTGTGCCGATGTATCTTTATGTGGAATCCATCAAAATGGGTTAGGGAACATCCCCAGAAATCCCTCGAAAGTGCGGTGCTATTAAACGACGCGGTTAGCCCTACGGACAGCCACATCTCAAGCGATGTTCCCAAGCACAGTTCGCCCGCAGTCCGGAATGCTGCTTTACCCTCCACCTTAGGGTAAAAAAAAAAAAAAAAAAAAAAAAAAGTCCGCCAAAACATTCCCATGTCCATTTAGATTTAAAAGTATTGCTACAACAGATGCCTTGAACTTGACCTTAGATTTGTTAACCCAGGAAATATATTCAGTGAGAGGGGGAAAAAAATACTCCTGCATTGCCTCGGACAAATGAGCATTCTTTTCCCCCTACAAATTCAAGATGCAAACAACACACCAGAGTTATGAGATCTATAATGTGCCCTCTCGATTAAGAGCAGAAAGCTACACAAAGTGAAATATCTTAACGCCAAGACAAGCTTGTTATAGAGAGACTGTTCCTGCGATGCCAAGATCCACACTTTGCCACAGAAATTCAAGTCAAAGCAATCGACTTGGATTCTAAGCTAAATTGAATTTTATAGGATATAGGGTTCTCTCTAATCCACATTGAATTTTAACAATGATTTATAAAGGTATTTCCTTTTTTTTTTTTTTTTTTTTTTATTTTGCCCAACTCGCCAAGAAATACATCAGATTTACTGTACCATACTGCTAACTTTATAGGGGAACCTTATTCACATATCGTGAAACCCACCGAAGTAAAGGCATTTCTTCATCAAGGATTGTTTAAGGGGGCGGGTACAGGAAGTATCACTATACTGGGGCTGTCAAATCAACGACTTCAAAACCCCAACTTCATATTTTGATGGACTCTCAGAATTCCATTGCAATGAAGGTACCTGTATTTGTGTAACCATTATAGGAAGCTATTTGTCTAACACGAGCTTAAAATCCTCACTGCAGTGGAGGATGTGATCACATACCTCCATATAGCTCAGCCAGCTCTATAAAGACCCCTTCTTCTCCATTCTCTCCTATGTCACCCAAAGATACCCATAAAGAAAGCACTCCCTCTAAGCCTAATATCGCTGCTCTTTCCTATACCGGGGTGGAAACCTGCTAACGGTCCCGCTTATTTCCCCTTTCCTGACTTTCCAACAAAGGCTGATACTAATATCACTCCTTACAGCAATCGGGGCACATCAACACGACAGGTCCTCACTGTAGAGGCCGGGGGAATTCAGGCAAAACCCCCTAATCAGACCGGCCTCAGTGTGTTGGTTACTCCTTTCTCTTTCGGCTTTACTTTCCTGCCAAGTGTTCGTACAGCATGGTATTTTCATTTTACAAACCTTCTCGTATTTAAACATAAACCAGCCACTAGCTTGAGAGGATGTCCATTCAGGATTGCTTTGTATTAAAATCCATTATCTTTTATGCCTACCCGAGGGCATCTCGAACGCTAAAACCAGACTCAAAACACCCTGCTCTTCCATTGCTCCTCTCCCAGGCCGACTAGAGGGGCCGATTTATGCGGTCAGGAATAAATGAAAGCAGTTTGCTTGGTGCGTTTAAATCAAAGCGATCACGATGAAATCCTGATTAATTTAAACTAGCAGGTTATATCTCCTGGCTGGCATTTTCCTCTCTAGATACACACAGACAATGGCGAAAAGAAGACAGGTTCAACATGCTTCCCCTGCTTTCTTCCACACATAGCCGTCCACCCTCCTCCTCATCTCTAGAATGGTAAAAATAATTTCAGAGGCAAACACATGTCAATAAACCAGTCGGAATTAAAACCCAGGAGCCGCTTTTCCATGCAACCAGACCCAAATCTGCAAGACACCCCGGCGCAGCACAAAGCCAAGCAAACAGCAGCTCTTATATACAAGTCTGCCCACATCTTGGGCTCTGACCCCAGCTTCTTCTGGTTCATTTTCCTGCCAGGAGCCTTCTTTACGTTCTACCTATGCTACAATGGGAAGCAGCACATCTGAGAAAGGTGGAGCCAGAATCCAAGCTATGAAAAGCAATCTTACTTTTCTCAGCGGGCTCTTCGGCTCTCTTTGCCCAAGCAGCCTTCTTCAACCAGGTCCCCGCAGGAGAAGCAGCACTTCGTCCTCCTACACCGTGGGAGAAAGGGAACGTGGTGGGGAGATAAAGGGGTGGACTGAGGGGGAGAGACGGGGCCTGGGAAACCCTCCAGAGAGGCCTTTCAAATGACCTTGCTCCAGTCATGCAAGGGGCTTTGCGGGAGGACCGGGTGGGTGTTTGGTGTTGGCTTGTTTGCTTAATTCACCACCGAGCCAAGGGGAGAGGAGAAACATTCGACCGCTTCCAGGAAGAGCATGAAAATCTTACCCCACCATCCAGAAGTCTCTCGCCTGTGCAAAAATATATCCCCACGGAGACTGACAGCTAGGATCCTGCGCTGGGCTGTAGACCTCCAGATCAATGAGGATGGATTGCTTATTATTTGGCTTTCCTCCTTTACAGATTAAATATACCCGGTCCACAAAACACTCCTTCACGATCTCACAGTGACTTGGGTTGCTGTTGATTTGTGGTTTTATATAATTTTTTTGTTCTAGTTGTTGTTGGTCTGTCTTTAGGCGAAGAGAAATCTAGCCACTAGGGCACATCGTCCTTCCTGCCAGCTTCAGGCAAAACGCAGCAATATCACAGGCTAATGACGATTATTGCTGGTATAATTACTATTATTACTGCTATTCGTTTTTCTCCTCTCTGTCTCTCCCGGTTCCCTAGGATTTCCGATGGCGATTTGCACACAAGGTGATTGCAGGAGGCTAAAACGCTGTCTAATTCCACGGATTCCCATCGTACGAGGAGGAGGGGGGGGAAAATAAAAAAAGAAATAAAAAGGAAAAAAAAATCCCAGTGTTTTTGATCACGGGACACCCGGCTGTTCCTCCCCAGTACAACCCGGGTCACCGTACAGTAATGACCGTGGGTTGTGCGCTGTAGGACTTGACCTTTCCTACGTAGAAGAGGGCGCTTTCCTCTACGCTACAGGGAGGGGAGGAAGGGGGGGGAGAGCGGTGGGAGGAAGAGAGATGCTCTCTTCGGGGATGTTTAATCACAGTTCAGATCTAGGAAGGGGCAAAGCTTCTGCCTTTCAGCACGCCATGTTGAAGCTGTTCACTGGAGGCGAAAAAGAAAAAAAAAAAAGAGAAAAAAATTCCTTTCTTCTTTTTCCTTTTTTTTTTTTTTTTTTCCCCTTTTTGTTTGAAAGGGGGTGCGGAGGCGGGAGGGAGGATAGAGGGAGGAGGAGGAAGAAAGACTTAATGAACATTTGCATTTCGTACCCTAATGAATCAACTGCATTCAAGGAGGAGGGGGCCAGGGAGGCAGGGAAGGGCTCCCGGCGTGGTTAAAACACCCGCGGTAGGGGCGCATCGGCCCGGCCCCCACAACCCTACGTCTCTGCCGTCCCACGCGGAAAAGCCAACCCCTGTCTCGGCCCCCCTCTCTCATTTTAGACTCCTTTAGCTGCCGAGAACGCGCAAGGCCATCTCTTCAAATCATCATTAAAGTGCATTAAAACACATCTCGAAGTTATGAATGGCAAAAAACGGCCTTTTAGCGCCTGCCAATTTTTTTTTTTTATTTATTAAACGCTGTCTTGATTTTATTGCTAACGCTGCCCACGGAGAATGCTGAAATGCATCAGGAATGAGCTTTTATTTAAGCCATAACCATTTTTTTATTTTTGAAATAACTAATTTATAGGCTAAAGGCTGAGATGCTTACCCATTCTTTCAGAGGCATACAAAATCAGGGCAGTGCTCTGGAAGCTATGGGAGATTTTCTTTCCTGAGCATGTCGGTATTGAGCACCATATTTTTTCTGTTTGCTGCTGATGCCATTTCGCCTACCGAGGGTTTTTAAGCAGGAGCCTTTCCTAGCAGAAGGAGGCCGAAAAAGATACAGCTTTGCAGTTCTACTTATTCTTTTCAGAAATATGCTCCTGTCAAGGTTTATTTCCCATAGCAAACCACCTTTGCTACTGCCAAGAGCTCGAGGAGGGGATAGATTAAATACCGGCTTATTCTCTTGGTGGGAAAAAATACAAAACATTTGCTGTACCCGCCCGCCCGCCTCAGAGCAGTAAAGGCTACTGTCTGCCCATGGGAATTCTAAAGCTGAAGGGCCAAGGGAGCCCAGAATTAGGTGATTTTAACCTGCTCAAACACTGGGAATCAATGTAGACATTGATGAATCCCGCAAGAATTACTTGAAATGAAACTGAACTAATCTTTTTTTTTTGTCTTCAATTATGTTTTGCATTTTACACGGCGAATGAAATACAGCTCTGACATTAATGTTTCTATATATAAACTCAATATGCAGTAATAATTTTTCTCCTCTGTCTTTGTGTCCCTCTGCACAACCACTTAAATATATCAAATATACTGAATATTTTAATTTCAGGAGAGCTGAGAAAATAGAGACCCTACTTCGGGTTATGAAAGCTTTGTTTTTTGTTTTTTTTTTTTTTAATTTTGTGTTTGCTTTCTTTTCAAATCCTTCTTCCGGCATTTTTATTTATTTATTTTTTAATGTCTGCAAGTAAACCTCCTCGCACATATAACTCTGCACAGTGGGCCAGGCACAGTAAGTTCACCACCACCATTTAAATACGTTCTCGGTAACGTGGGGAATCTAATAATAATTCTGCCCGAACCGCGTGCAGGGATGGGCTTCGTGAGGTAATGTATCACTTTGCTTAATTATTTTCGTTGGTGACATATTTACTTGCAAAACTTATTAGGGATGTATTTTAGGACGCTGGCGGCGGATTAGTGAGAGGGGAATATGCAATACAACAGCAATTTGTACTTGAGAATGTATGTGCCAACAGCTTTTGGATGGTAAATGAAGGTAATAAATAACACGAACACACACACCCCTACCCACCCTCTCTCCCCCACGCTCCGAGACCACACCGACCCGGCCGAGGGACGGAGGGATGGGAGCGCGGTGTGCAGCCGTGGGTCGCCAGACATGCGGTGAAACCGATGCGAGGGCGGGTAGGCCACGCAAGACTCGCACACAGGGAATCTTTCGCGGCTCGTAAAACCTCAGACACAAGCATTTAGGTGCTCTGAATCTGCGTTGCAGAGGGTTTCGCCAGGCACCCCGCTCCCCGCAGTCCCCTCATCTTGGGTTCCCGGAGTTCCCGGCCTTTACTCACCTGACCCAGCCACTCGCCCCCCATGGGACATTTTCCGAGCTCGGCTTCAAGTCGGGCCCGAAGAGGTGGCAGCAGGTACGAGAGGAGCCGCTGGCAACGCGGGACCGAGCGTGGAGCCTCCTGAGCAGAGCCGCCGCACGCCCGGTTGTCAGGGGGAGACACCCCGGCGGGATAGGGGAGCTCCGCAGCCAGCCCGATCCCTCTTCCTGGCAGGGACTCTCGGTTGCAGGGCCGGGAAACACGACCTGCTCCTCCGGTTGAAACTTGCGAGAGCCTCGACGCTGACTTACATGGTAGCAGGGGTCCAATCCAAAATGTTACCTTACTCCTGCCAGCGATCGCGAGTCAAACGCTCCCGTTTTTACCCTGTGAAATATATATGCGGCAGAGCTATTTGAACAGTAGTGGGAATTTAAATTCGCTAATCCACGGTCAGTCTACAAATGTTTAGCAGATTTGAACGGTAGGTAGTTCAGTCTGAAAACAATCTTCAAACGCTAGCTCCGATTAAAAGTTACCATTAAAGGAAAAAAAATACCAACAAAATCCAGACCCCTGTTATTTTACTAATGTCGGCCATATTCTCGTTGTGGGTTTCTTTCAAGGAGAATTATATCGCTCTGGGGCATGGTGTGAAAATAGAAGATCCTGTCTAAGATACGAACGATTCGAATCCTGCCTATCTCCCCCATCTCCGACCTGCAGTACATGTAATTTGCGGCGTGTCTCACGCAATAATTATACAGGTTGCGAAATATAGCGGAATAAACAGAATTATTCACTCAGAGAGAGAACAAGTGTAATTCACAAGTGGCTTTCTCCAGGCAACTGAGCTCCTTCAGAAGAAAGAGCTGCAAAGAGACGGAGGAAAGGCGGCCGTCCGGTGCTTGCAGCCAATACAACGGGCGGGTATGCACCCGCGGGCGTCAGGTACAGCCGGTGGGAGACCGGCCAGAAGAGCCAGTCTTTGACCCCGCGCAGGGTGCAGCCGGGAAGAGAGGCTGCGGGTGGCTTCAGTAGCCCCAACCCCAGCGCGGCACTTGCTGCCTGCCTCAGCCCCGATGAAAGCCCCAGGCCGTGGGAGTCCGTGGATGCTGCTGGCTCCCCGAGTGCGAGGGGGTCCCACGCGGGTCCCTTGGCCCGTGTGCATCACAAGGCCCTACCTTCTAGGCACGGGATGTTGCCCCCTCGGGTGATGTGCCCGTGGGTCTTTGACCGTTGTTTCTCGCTCCGGCCGCAGGCCGCCGGCAGTCACAGTCCTCGTTATAAAGGGCTGTTCCCTGTCACCCTAGAGGGACACGGTGTCACCTCAAAGCACAGCTCAACTGCACGGCCTGGAAACCAGCTGCCATTTCTATATCTCTTCCCTCCTATTTTCTGAGCGGGATGGGGGAAATCTTGCCCAGAATATTACTGTCCTGCCTCCAAAGCAATGCATCCGAGATTCCCACGCTCCGCAGCCGCGGATTTTCACGGCTTGAAAACCCACAGCACTCCGCGGTCTCTGCTCACCCCGAAAGGCTCCCGCACACAGCAGGCAGGTTAAAAACCCGCACCGATGGAGTGCAAAGCCCCGACATGCCAGCCTCCTGGAAAACAGATTCCTCTCCCGCAGGTACTTTTCATGTAAGTTATTGCACGAACGCGTTACAGCCAGATCTGAGGGGCAGAAAGCGCTTAGAGCTGATCCCTGTCGAGGTGGCTCCTTTTGAATTTCACAAATGTAAAGCTAG
The DNA here is from genome assembly GCF_033783945.1 of Neopsephotus bourkii. Classification (NCBI taxonomy): domain Eukaryota; kingdom Metazoa; phylum Chordata; class Aves; order Psittaciformes; family Psittacidae; genus Neopsephotus; species Neopsephotus bourkii. The sequence goes on along the minus strand of NW_026902130.1, from coordinate 280,865 downwards.
AAGCACTCAAAGAGCGCGGTATCTGATACCCTCTAAATGCACCGTAAAGGTCCCCCCAGTAGTTCTAATTAGAGCTGCAGACCACCGCAGGAGACGGGAGGCGAAAGCAAACATCTCTTTGTGTCCGACCGAACTCTCCCGCCACTCACAGCACCGGCCGGACACCGGCGGCTCCTCGCCCTGCACCCTCATCCCCTCTCCGATTCTCACGTCTGGCTAGGGCTCACCGATGTCCTACCACCACTAGAAAGACAGAGAGAGCAGAGCACAATTTGCTCCGTGCTCTGTCTTGAAAACTCAGGCGTATTCTACGCACAAGGATATGCGGCTCCCACAAGCGTGCGCGCCCGCCGGCGGGGAAGATGCGCGGGCGCGGTCAGGTGCGGTCGCAGCACTGCAGTGGCCACGAGGTGGCGCTGTCGGCCCGCAGATGCCTCCGGCGCGTGTAGCTGTCAAAAGTCAAGGTCACAAATCGGCTGGTTTCCCCTCAAGGTCAAGGTTTCAGGCCTTGCCCGTCCTGTCATCTCCACGCAGCCCCCCCACCATACCTTCCCGACGAGGCACCGCTGGGCTGGGCAGCTTCTCTTGTCCCAAGGGCCGGCCACTGGCCTCCGTTTCCCGGCCAGGGCTGCAGTTCTGCACGGGTATCATCCTGCACTTCCTCCCCCCTGGCCCCCAGCCCTCTGCAAAACCACTGCTCAACATTACTGAAATATTTATAGTTTAGGAACGCTGCTTATCAGGCGTGCCAGCCCTCAGATAAACACCATCCAGAAAAAAAGAGCCCACCACATACACATAAGCTATGTAATGGAAGACAACAGTATTAAAATTGTAAGATAGACACATTATATAAGTTTTTTTTTTTTTTCTGATGAAATGCACGTAGGTATGAAAAAATAAAGAGTATTTCTGTCAGGGTTTATTACAGTGACTATTTTATTAACAGCATTAATACTACTATACCTGTCTACACGTCTCGGGTTTTCATTTTTCAGTAGAAATATTAAAAAAAAAAAAAAAGAGGGTGCACAAGTACATTTTCACAGTGCGCTGATTTTTTTTAATTTTATTTACAAGATAGCTTCTTATAGTGAATAAAAACAAAATAATGTGCTGGTTGAAATAACTGATTGGATTAAAAGGTGCTGTAAAAAGAATCCCTAAACGTTCTACTGCGGCCTCATAACAGACAATAAACAAGGAAAAACGACTAATTACTTATAGATCAAAATATAGATTATATAAATCAAAATACTTCTGGGAAAAAATGTATTTCAGTTAAAAGTTCTTGGATTTTTTTTCTAAGAAGGGTTTGGTTTTTTTCCCACTGTAAAGAAATGCCAATGTTCACGGGGTTTGTATCCACCCAGAGTCAAATATTAAAAATTTTCCGGGGACTTAGAGTATGAGTTCTTGAAGATTATTTAAGGTTTATAATAGGCATAGTCCTTAAAAAGGTATCGACTGTACGGTCTCCAGGAGAAAAATAAACAGCAACAAAAAAACAATTCAGATGACAAGAAATCATCTGTTGAAAATAAAAATTTAAACCAAAAGACATCTCCAAGCAAAAGTTTTCCTTCCTATCCCCACTACTTCGCGATGTTTTAGAATTTGCTATCAAAACAGATCCTCCACAGAGCTTCCTTCATTATTGATGTCTCTGAAATCCTTATTCAGTACCTTCGAAGTTTATTATTATTTTGTGACATTAAATGCATTGTTTAAAATCTTACAGTAATTGTTTGGGTTTTTTTTTTTCCCCCACTATGATTTACCTGAGCAGTCATTCAACATACAGTTTGGATTGCAATGGAATAAAACCAAATTATGTGTCCACATCAACATCCTCACGTTAATCACCTCTTGCATCGTGGCCACGAAGAGTCTTCTCAAATAATAAGGCCGTAGAAATACTTACAAGTTTCTCAGAAAAGCGTGTCTTAACTGCAAGTGTATCTCTCGGTGCTGGGCGGGTGGGCTTTCCAGTCTGTCAGTGATACTGGCTGGATGCTTGGGATTTCAGAACTGTCAGTTTTAGCCATTTTGCAACAGCAATATTAAAAAAAAAAAAGCAAAAGTAAGGGAAAAAAAAAAAAAAAGAAGCTATAATTCCAAAGATACAAATCTCTTGTTCTGAAATAAGAGGTTCATTGTCTGTTCTCTTTTTAATTATTATTAATAATTATTTTAATCTGAACACGAAAAGAATGTTCTGAAACTTTTGAGCTGCTGCTTCTCCATTTTTAATCCATTAACTGGTGGTCTTCAATTTGTTGATCACTTTTTTCTCTTTGACCCTTCTGTTTTGGAACCAGATTGTGACCTGTCTCTCTGATAGATTTGTAGTCGCCGATATCCTCCTCCGTTTGTCTTTGGTTATGAATTTATTTGTAGCATATTCCCTTTCGAGTTCTTTTAACTGGACCTTTGTGTAAGGCACTCGTTTCTTTCTCCCACGTCTGTACGAGTTCGCGTCAGAGGGATGCGAAACGACGTCTGGAATAGAAAAAACACGGAGAGAAGCGTTAGAAAACAGCTCGAACCGTTTAGGACATCTACAAGAGGTGCAGGGCTAAGAGTTACAGCGCAGTCCGTGCCTGTCCCGCTCCAGCCGGGCTGCTAAAGCCCGGCTTAGCCTCCGGGGCTTCCGTTGCCTGGCCGTCGCAGGCAGCTTTCAGGCACGGGAGGGCTCGCTGCTGTCAGACAGACAGACAGCCACGGCCACAGACTCGAGGGAGAACCGCACAGGGCTGCAGCCATTGCCCCAGCCTGCGTGCTCCGGCAGTTACGGGAAATAGTATCGCAGCCTTCTCTGCGGCCCTTTTCAGCTGTTTCCTCTCCCGGTGCCGGCAGCGGGGCCGGGCGGGCTAGGCGGGATGCGCCGTGAGCCTGTGGGGGGCAGGGGGCGGCACCGGGGCCTCTCCAGCGGAGCCGGGGCATGTGCGAGATGGGGCCGCGGATAGCGGGAGGGGCGGGGAAGGGTCAGCCCGGGGATGATCCCGGAGCCCGACCGGCGGAACACCCGGGAGGAGTGAATGGGGAAAGAAGAGAAGGGGGTGGGAAGTTGCAGGGGAGCCATGCAGGTGTATTACCCGGGAGGGTGGATTTCCAGAGGTGAGGCGGCTGGCTCTGCTCCTTGGGGCAATACACTTGCCCATTCCACCCATTGGTGATGGCCCAAGGCTGGTAGCTGTCCATGGGGAGCAGGGGGTCGTGGCGCGGCTCGCCGGGGCCGCCGATGGCGGGCACCACAGGCATATCCAAATAGCCGGGCACTGGCTGGTAGGGCCCGGCGGCGTAGCCCTGATAGAAGGCGAACTCCTTGGCCCGCGACGTGAACTCCTCGCCGGAGACTGAAGTGTCCATGTACTTGTCGGCGAAAGTGGAGGCGGGCTGGGCGCAGGATTTGATGGCGTTGTGGTGGGTCATGCGGCAGGGGTAGTAGCCGCTGCCGAAGTAGCCATAGGGTAGAGCGGCGCCGGAGGAGCTCTGCACGGCGGCCGAGCAGGGGCTGCACTGCTTGACAGCGGGCTCAGCCATGCCGGCGGCGGGGGCCTCGCTGGAGGTGTAGGCAGCGGCGCTGGGGGCGGCCAGGGGCGCGGGATGAGCCATCAGGTTGCGGCAGGGGTTGGCCGCCGCCGCCGCCGCGAAGTTGCTGCCGGCGTGAAACCCGTCCATGTTCTTATTGATCTCATCCAGGCTGTTGTCGTAGAGGAACATGACGGGCTCGATCCAGCGGGGGTGGAGGAGCACGGAGGCTGTCATAGCCCGCTCCGCATTGAGACTAGTGGCTCTTTTTTAAAAGCCCCAAAGACTGAAAAAAGAGATACTGAATCTGCGGGACTTGACCAAGGCTGACGCGCCAGTGTCGCGCCAGGCCGGCCCTCATTGGGCCGCGTTCCCCCACGTGATATGCAAAGCAGCTGATAAACATCTGAAGGAATAAAGTGGAGATAATTAAATAACGCCATAACCGCGCAGGGCCGGGTCCCGGCACGGGGGCGCGGGCACGGGCAGGGGGGCGGGCACGGCGAGGTCCTGCTGCAGCGCGGGGAGCGAGCGCGGCGGGGGGAGGAGAGGTGGGGGGGACCGCCCGTCCGCCCTCTCCCTCCTTTCTTCCTCCTTCCTCTCTCCGGCCCTCCCTCCCTCCCTCGCTCTCTCCCCTCGCCACCGAGGCGTGAGCATTTTGGCCCCGTTGTTGCCGCGGCGCGCTCCTGAAGGTGCGGGGCTACCCCGGCACCCCGGCGGATTTCTCCCCCGAGCCTCTTATCCCCGCCCCGAGGGCCGCGGGAGCCCCGGAGGCCTCCCCTCATATACCGGGAGGGGGGCCGAGCAGCACCCCTCCGACCCTCTGCCTTCCCCGGCCTGAACCGGTGCCTCTGCCAGGAGATTGCTGACGGGGTCCCTGGCCGTTCCCCGGGCCGCATGCCGGGACAGATAAGGCTCTGGAAACAGAGCCTCCCAGGGTCCTTTCCGGGTGTTTTCCTTCTTCCTTCCCGCCCGTCGAAAGCCCAAGACCCATCTCGCTCCTCTCGCCACAAAGCCTCAGAAGTCAGATAAGAGGAACAGAATAGGAAAACACGAATTTATGTATTATTATCCTTTAGGACGCGCTCGGGGAGCGGGAGGGTTAACTGGATCTCCATCGCCACTCTGCTCTATTATTCGTTGCTGTAATAATAAAACCCAGGGCCTACAATTCGGCTTGAATCTTTCTTGGCTATAAAATATCATGTCGGCTTGTACAGTGCGCGCACGGGCCCACGGCGCTTTTTCGTGCTGGGAAAAACATGGTTTATTGGCTGAAAATTATTCTTCTTTAAGCTCCTACCTCTCTGAAGGCGAAAGCTAAAAAAAAACCCAAAACCCAAAACAAACCCACAAACTTAAAACTGCTTTCTCTTTTCGTGATACATGTTACAACCTTTCATAGTGAGAAATAGTTTCAATTTTTAATATTCTCCCACTCCCACCGGAGCAGATGCATTTCCCGTCGTCATTCGCGTACAACCTTGAACTCTAAACCCTCCATCGCTGAGCTATCAATAAACTTGACTTAAAGCAGCGTTCATCTAGTCGTTAACAGCTCTCAGCCTTCTCGCGTGTGGACAAAACAGCCCCAAATACTCCCATCCTGAAAACTAATTTTATTTCCCCCCCCTCCCCAATTGCATGTTGCTTTGTTTTGCGCCTGACAGCTCGGCGTATTTATTATCCTATTGTGCTTCCCATTGACGTTGACGCATTGTTTTGCCCGCATGGCTACAAGCGCAGAGCAATCCCGAGACGTACATTGTTACCGAGCAGGCTTTTCCTTGCCTAGCGCAGAGCTCCCAGCCATGAGAAGTAGCCCTTTGGCGCCTATGGAGTTTTGTTTCATTTTTTTTTTCAAGGTGCTTTTTCCGATGGGTTGGGATACCTGGAGTCGCTGTCATTCCCCTGCTAATTTGGCACCGTTTTAGCCCTTTTTTCCTTCGTTGTAGCCAATAAAGAGTTCCCATCTTGACTTTACATACGGTTTTCCGCATTCTTCCCCATGGCCAAAAGCAAATATTTATTCCCTGCATATTTCTCCTTTTCTTTGAGGCTCCAGTTTTGAAACCTGTGGATTCCCCAGGCCAGACATTGCTTGACTGGCATGAACTGGGTCGGTTTGTTTCTCTCTGGTTTTTCGAGGCTGTTTCTGAAAATCGCATTGCAAATGGGCGGCTGGGGGGAGGCGGGGGGCACTAAGTGGTAAAGGAAGGCAGCTCTATGGGGCAACGCTGTTTTACATACGGGTTAGACACGGCTAAAGGCCAAGGTCAAGTTGAAAGTTGCAGTCTAGCCAATGTGAGAACTGTCATTCACAGCCCTAAGATCTGTCTGATTTGTTAAAAAGCGAGTAGCCATGACAATACTAATCTCCATAGCTCTCCCCCTCCCTAGCTCGGCCCCCCTCTGTAAACTCCTCTCCTTCAGCCGCGGAGCTCTTCTCCCTCATCTGACTGCTTTCCAAGCGACTTTCCATGAGCAAGGAGAAGCCGTGTGGAATTGTAGCTTTCAGCCCCGGTGCAAACTGTACAAGTGGTAGAAGGTTGGGGGGACGAAGAGGGGGGTACAGGGAGGGCATCCGGTCTGTAGAGTTTTAGTGGTTGTTTTTTTGTTTTGTTTACCCACTTGGGGCTGTTCCAGCCTCGTGTGCGAAAGGGAGAAGGGAGATTAGATTAAAGAGCTTTTATTTTCTCCCTTCCCTGCATCTCTCCCTCGCTCTAGAGCTCAATTTAATCATTTGGGAAGAGGGCCATGCTTTTCATGGTGATAAGAGCAATGATACCACTGTCCCTGTCCCCTGTTTGCTATGACGGGGGGAGGGGGGGGGCGCGAGTCAGGGAATGGGACCGTTTCTTCAGAGGAGGCAAAATGGCATCCGCAGGGCGCGTATGCAGCAGCAGCATAACAGTTATTGTCGGATGCGGAACTTTACGCCTTTGTTTTGTTTTTAGGATTTGACTGACTTTTAATAAATTATTGACACCAAGAGAGGAGACAAGCCTCGTCAACTAGTTTAGATTTCATCCCCCCCTCCCCCCAGAAAGTTTTAATTCCCCAGCTATAATTCTTTCCTGCCTTAAAGGGTATTTACCATTAAATATTAGAAAAGAACGGTGAGGGCTGAAGGCATCGAGCAGAACAGATGTTCTTCGAAAATCATGGACCCTGTAATGAGCACCAGGGATAAAAATATGCCCGAGACAACCCTCCCTTGCACATATACCGTTCCCTACCAATTGTGGAAGAGCTTTTATTTTTTGCAACTTAAGTCTTGGGGTGAGCTGGATAAATAAACCAAAACGCCGAAAGAGTTTATTGATTGATTTGGCCATGCTCCACAAACGCTTCATTTTGGGACATTAACTTGATAATTGAATGCTTCCATGCATGCAACCGACAGACCAATCGAAGCTGCTTGCTTCTGCTTCTTGTTCTTGTTCCTTTTTTTTTTTTTTTTTTTTAATTCTTCCCCTTTTTCGTTCGAAATAAAGTTAGGACATAGCAAATACAAACGTATAATAGAGTCTCAACATTTTTTCCAAGACATCTGATGCAAACTTCCGAACTGCTTTGCGTTTATATAGCGTATAAAACATCTTAGGGAGAAATACATCTGTTAAAACGTTTCCTTCAAAACGACTATTAATTCCTTAGGGAGAAAGGGGATGAACAACCATGATCAGTAGGAGGATTTTAGAAGGTGCTGAATCCTTTTGGAGCCAGGCAATTTCTCACTGATTTTCCTATTCGGCGGCAGCCCCACCTCGTAGTGCATGGCCATGCCCATCTCAGGTACTACAAAAAGGTTTAGTGGCGTTTTCTTCCCTTGGCTGCCCTGAGAGTGGTCGGATGTGTTTGACCCACTTTGCAGGTGTAAGTGAAGGTAGAATTTTACTCTTACAAGTGCTTTGAATCATGTCACTGTGTATTCCTGGCACCGTGAAGCCAAAGATAGTCTTGGCGTGGTGAGGGCTGCGGGATTTCGGCCTTAAACGAGAGCATATAAATAATTTGTAAATCTCCCCATGCGATAAGAATGCGGCTACTTACTTTCCTAAAGAGGCCTTAAAATTTCGCTTTCCTTAGAGAAACAAAAAGTGTTTTCAGATGAATATCAGCTTTTGCGAATACTGAGTTTGTCGACAGAGCATACAGAAGGTTTAGGGTTTTTATTTTTCCAAGCCAGCCTTTGTGTGGTAACACCCCCATCAACCCTCCGGAGCCCTGCCGCGGGAATGCCCGGCTGAGGAGAATTCTCATTTCTTGCAGGATAATCGCAATCGTACAAATAGAGAGGAAAAACTATCGCCCAAAGAAATCCACTCTTATTTTTCCACCCACTGCTTACAGCTAATTAATAAGCATTAAGTGGGGGGAAAATCGTTTCTGATTGCTGCAAATATGTGTTTGTGACAGAGCAAATCCCCCTAAACCCGCTAAAAGGTCTTAGCTGATAATGGAGGAGCTAAACGGTGATCTTGGTTACTACTAATCATCTCGGCCCTGCAGAGCCCAGGAGTCTTCGAAGACGCGGAGTGAAGTGATAGCAGGAGCAAGAACCTTAATCGAACTTGATTTTCATGAGCAAATGAAATTTACCTGCCAGAAGGTTAATTTGGAGCAGTACAGTCACAGATGCTTTCTTCCACAATTTCTGAAGCATCAAGGATTAAGATAAACATTCCTGCGTCCGTTTTAAAGACACTTTGTATTTCAGGATATTCATGTGTTTCTAATGGAAGTAAGCAGCTTTACGAGCGGGGTTTGCAGGACATCTTAACTCTCTCCCTCCCACTGCGTGCTGGGGGGGGGGTGGGGGGGTGGTGGTGTGTGTGCTTAGATAATTACAAAATAAGAAGCATTTGTAAAAGCAAATACAGAAGGAGAAGAGTCCGAGAAGATTTCCGAAGGCGTCTCAAAAATCCTCAGGAGCACATTAGGTACGGACCTACCTATTTCAGTCCACCCCAGCTTCCAGACAGCACTTACTGTAAATGAGGTGTGCTCGAAAATAGTGTAATTGCTTTCACCAGAAGTGTGGGACACGGACTGGTCTTTATGGAGCGAGGTCTCAGCAGATCGCTTCACTCCGTGCTATTTTTTTTTTCTGTGTTTTAGCTCTAGAAAATATGCTGGAGGTATTTCACATGATTAAAGTGAAAATGGGAATGATCCTGATCTCTGTCTCACGGTCAAGGTCTTTTTTCCTGCTTTTTTTTCCGGGGGGGGGGTGGGGGGTGGTGGTGGTGGTGTGTGTGTGTTGTTTTACATTTTTGTCCTATAATATTTTCACAAGCGCATTTCCAGGGAGGGTGCGATAGCTTTCTGTTTATATTTGGCGGGTGAAAGCAACAGAAGACTGGCGTTACGCGGTGGTAGGTAGCAGAAAATATTTTACTTAAACTGTCGTGTAAATGTGGCGATGAGGAGAAGCCCTCGCGGGCTCTCTGCCAGCTGCAGGCTGCCTCGATGCAGTGATAAAGACGTCTCTACAACTTACATTAATTTTGCCATGTAAACTGAGGCGGATTTCTTCGCCATGAATTCTGTCCACCAGCAGAAATGGAGCAGAGAACATTTTTGTTTTACTGTTAGTCAATTCTGATAAGCGAGGAGGCCAGGCTGGCCGTGCAAGTGGCCACTGGAGTGGTTTATCAGGTCGGTTACATCTTCCAGGTAAAAATATTCTTGTATAAATGTGTAGTAGCAACAGATAACAAAAAAAAAATACTCAAGTTAATATTCCTTGATTTTGTTGGGTCTATCCTCCGATTTTCAGGATTTAGCGTTTTGGGAGTAAAATAATTTCTTGCCTTATCTACCAGAAGGTCAAAATTTTTTTTTGGGGGGGGGGGGATATGAAAGGCAGGGTACAGTGAACTGCAATAACATATCCTCTCTATTTCTGCTGGGAGCTTGTAATAATTGCTACCACATGATCACATGGTGTATTGTTGCAGCCTGATTACAATTAAACTTATCCCTCCACCTTTTTCATTAGGGGGAAAAAAAAGTTCTTCCTGAGCTTCAGGCCCATTTTGTGCTGTTTTATTTCCCTTTGAAAAGCTGTCGGAGAGAAGCCGAAGTTGCTCTTTCCTTTACAAAGCAAGAGAAAGCGTTTCTAAAACGCCTTTTCACCACAGCTTCCCTGTAATAGCGTGACATTTACACAGCGTCCGAGCAGGAGGGTTCAGGGGCAGGAGTGGACTTTGCTGATTTCTCCAAGAAGTTGCAGGGTCTTTATTATTATTATTATTATTATTATTAATTATTATTTTTCCATGTTGACTCCCGAGCCGTGTCTTCACCTAGGGAAACTATAAGGCTCCCAGAGCTGAAGACGTCTGTGCGCAGTATCTACAGAAAGAAAGGAAAGAGGGGGAAGAAAAAAAAAAATCATACAGGAAGCATTGGACATGTTTGCCTTCACTGGAAGACAGCTGTTTGAGTACATTCTCCAAGAGGGTTTTTTGGTTCCCTTTTCAGAAGTGGTTTTAGTGATTAAAACATTGACTTGATGGAGGCAGTTTATCTCTAGTGTCTGGGTCTGTCTAACAGCTCTTTTTCCTCACTTCTCCAGCCCTTTGCTCAGATGAGACTGTACATAACCGGGGCTCTAAATCGCGTCAGCCTTAATTTGTATCTGAAGAGATATGGGCTCACCGCACGGACAGTAGGGGAGGGTGACTCTAGCTGGAAGTTACCTGAGCCACGAGTGGGGACCATCCTGCTGAGAGGACATAAAAAATCCCAAAGCCAAACCACGCTGCATCTGGCAGCTCCCTGCAACTCTGCCAAAGGTAGTGTGGAGAGGAGCAGGAATGGCGGCGGGAGAAGCCCCATGGTTGATATCCCCTGCCCCACTAGCTCCTCCAGCAGGTCGTGCGGCTGCGGGGCTGCTCTGCGGGGCTCCCTGCCTGCCGCCTGGCATGTTACCAGGCTGCCTGCCCACCAGTTCGGGAAGGCACTTCCACCGGGATGGGCAGCCGCTTCGAGGCACACATGTGCTGGGAGACCCGGCCGGGTGCTGGTTCTGACCCAAGGGACCTCGCCACGGCTCCTTCTAACTCCCGGGCACAGACGGGGCTCGCCTTTGAGTGTTTCGGGTTTTCCCCTCTGTACATTTCATCCGCCTCTTTGGGTTTTTTGGCGGCAGGCAGTGGGTGAGAAGGGAGGTGAGTTGCAATGGGGGAACGCGCACCCAGGCAGGCAACGGGAGCGCACACCTGAGACGGGCCCCATGTCTCCTCGCCCTGGCTGTAGGGTATGCGTGTGACCACACACATGCCTCTCGCCTCGCCACACGTTGTGTTCATCCCATTGCCGAGGGTCGTGCTGGAGCAAAGAGGGCTGCAGGGGAGAGTGAGTCGCCCCTCGACCCCGGGATGGGGTTCCCACTCACCCTCTCTCATCCCCAGGCTCATCCCACCTCTGGCTTGGTGAGACCCTCCTTCTCGCACGGGTGGTACCCTGCGGGGACAACTCTGGGGACACGCTTCACGAGGAGAACCTCACCATCTGCACGGATCTGCGATCAGTTTCGGGCAGAAAGAGGCAGCTGGACTCGGCTGAGCCCTCAGCACTGCTTAAATGCCCTTCCTCCATGTCGTGGGTGCTCTCAGTACCAGCCACCTCCCAGCAGAAAGTTACTTGATACTGTGATATGATCCCGTGTTCTCCAATTAGCTTTACATTTCACCAAGCACACACAGTTCTGTTAAAAATTTATTTGGTAAAAAAATCCAGTAAAATCGGTGTCTAGAAAATGCATTCTAGCTTCTAGGGTCCATTTCTCAGGTACATGTAATACGTGCTGTCTTTAATAACAAGAGACATTTGCTACTCTTCATGTCAGATGGAACTAATGTCTTTCCATCCATACCGTGAACACATTCTCTAAATAGGAATTATACAGTATTTTCCTTTAAACATAACACCAACCAAATGCAGACTAGCTGATAACTTGAATCTCTGGGTAAGCATATTACTCCGTTCATTTTTGCTGAATCATGAATTTTTCCAAAAAGTTTTTTTTTAAATTTATATCTTCTTTAGATAAGCACTTACATATGTGGCCCTGTTGAAGGCTAAATCCCATTCTTACATACGCGACAGCTGACTGTACTTCTAAGATGCTATTTACTCTGGGCTCAGCTTAAAGTGGTGTGTTTGAGGCTGGTGGTTCATCAGGAAAGGCTGGAGCAGAGTCGGTCCGGAATTAACCCGCACTCAGCGCATTCCCGCAGGTCCTATCTGCCCATGCCTGGGCTTAGAGCTTCTCATCTGGGATACGGACTCCATCTGCCCGAGCACACCGAACTGTGGGTCTTTGAAGGTGGCGGTCAGTTGGATCCCGGACAACACCTGGCATTGCCAGACTGTGTCTCTCCCCGCACCTAGCAGCTGGTGTGGATGAGCGGGGGCAGGCTCTTCCATCCTCTCCACGGGTCAGAGGCAGGGGGAAAGGGAAAGAGCAGGGACGGCCTCAGACCAGAAAAAGCAGCCCTGCTGCAGTGCTGGGAGCCTTCTGAGAGAGAAACCCGGGGAGAGGGGTCCAGGCTGGTGCCAAGCAGCTGAAGAGGAGCTCAGGGCACACGCCAAGGTTCCCACGCTCAGAAGACAATTCGCAACATCCCGGGAGCCAAAGTATATTTAGTACAATAATGGCACGGAGAAAAGGGAGTGTTTTCACAGCAACCTCTCTGATATAAGAAATGAGCTGCAAAACAATAAAGGTTAGTCTCTAGTCGGGCATGCCCCCTTCTCTCCCGAAGCAGATACCTAAAGGAAGAAATTCCCCTGGCCACTTGCGCACAACCCGGGGCCGCCTTCCTGCAGATGCGGCTGCCCTGGTGCCAGCTAGTGAGTATCCCTGCTCCGAGCAGTTTCCTCCCGATTGTGGGGAAGATACTCTGTGCTGTCTGTAATTACTAATTGTCATTCACTTTCACAAGACCGTATTTCTTTGCAATTTCTCTTGCCGAGCGTGGGGACTACGTCAAATCATCTGCATCTCCCGGCGCAGCCCGCTGCCAGCCCGCCCCCCTAAAAAGAAAACAAAAGAAAGAAAAGAAGAAGAAAACCCCAGTTGAATGTAACCTAAAGCAACATCTCGTAGGTGGTGTTGCAAGAGAAACATAAAGGCTGGTGTTTCTTTGCTCAGCAGAAATATATATATCCGCCGGACACCGGTTTCTCCCTGCTCTCAGGTTAACAAATTCTCAGTCCCGGGGCTCTATCTGGAGAAATCCAGAACGGAGTGTGGACACAGATCCAGGCTGAAACCTGTGTGCGAAGCCAGTAGAAACTGGTCGGGCCCAGGCTATGGAGACACGGCAGTGGCCCCGGCGGGGGTGGGGAGAACCTAGGAGGAGGTGTGTCACGTCCCGGGACCCCGGTACCGGAGCCCACCTGCTGTGGGGGGAACAGCCAGCTCCCGGTCCCATAGCCCGCCAGGAAGTTTTACCTACAAGGAATAATTCCGCTGTGAGGTGGTGAAGGCACGAACAGACACGTCATCACCATTCTGGGTGATGTAAATATTTGGCAAATAAAGGAGAGGGAGCTTGTCTGACCTATTAGTTTTCGCTGGAGGCTGGAGGGAGGTCGTTCCGGCTCTGTGCTTACCCTGGGGGTCACTAAAAGAGAGGTCAGAATTTTGTACTGAGGGTCCTAGGAAGCTTGGACACTGCCTAGACAATCAAGTAACCGTCATTTCATAATGCACTTTCAGTCAAGTTCTCATCTTTGATAGGATGGCAAGACCATTGCAAAAGGAAAAACAAAAATCCACTGTAGCTGGGAAGATGACATTATGTGTGCAGCTATCCCAGTGAGAGAATTAAGATTAAACTTCATTTATTGGGGGTTAGTGTGTGTGATGGATTGTACTACTTTTTTAACAATAACCACAAGATCGAAACCTTAAAAACTGTGAGCAAGAATATCCCAACTGCCATAAAAGCTGCCTATATATAAAAAGAGAATCCCATATAACTCCCCAGCGGAAATCGGTTAGCAAGTATCCTCTGCCCGTTTGCAAACATCAAATGTTCCTGCCATATGTCTGTTCTTATTTGTATACCAGCTAAGAAACCTGAAACGTATATATGAGATATTAAAACGAAACATGAAAGATTTTCTCAGAAATCTGTGAGAAGGGAATGTAGGTCTGAGGCGGGGGTTAAAGGAAGTAAAAAACCCCAAGTGATGCTATTGCCAAAAACTTTAATATTGAACAACACAGCTGAAGCTTTTATCACGGTACGAAATTTACAGCCTAATAGTTCAAACCTGCATGCCCATAGCAAGATGTCTCTTCCCCTTTCTGGGTACCCAAAGGGGTCATTTTGCTCTCTGAGGTGAGAATACCTGCAAGCCAGGAAAGCCTTTGGGAATGGGAGTTGACCAGCAACGTGCGAGAAAAGGGAGAGGAAGAGAAAATACAATGGCTTTTTAGGATCTGTAGAGATTTCTGATACTTAGAAATCGAATGTAGCCTCGGTAGAAGTCACTGAAATAATAAACCGACAAGGAAACCCTTGCCTAGTAAAAAGGAACCCGGAGAAAAATGTGTGGGCCGTAAGAACTGTAGTTTGAGTCTTCACAAAGTGGAAGGTTCCTCCGTGGCTCCCCCTCAGCATCATTTGGGCAGGTGGTGGGGCTTCCCACATCTTAACTGCCACCAGGATTAGGTGCCAGCTAAGAAGCTGGAATGATCTGAACTCCTCAGGAAAAGAAGAAAGGTGGGACGGGAGGAGATTAGCCGGTTTAGAAAATATCCCGAACTCTCCACAAAATTGGAAAGACTCTGGCACTGGGTCCCACTGCAACTTGGAAACGACTTTCGTGCCCAAGGAGAAGCCACCTGCTACACGGGGGCAGCCTGGCATTCCCCGGCACGGGAGGGTAGGTCTCTAAAATGCCGACACATGGTTCAAATCTCAAGGTCAACGCCTTCCCCTTCCTCTTTTCCTCTTTGCCCGCTCCTCCGTCCTCTCCCCAAACTCCACGGGATAAATGAAGACACGAATTTCCGCTGTGGCGCAAGGGAAACCTGGAGCCGAGCTCTTCCTACTGTTTTTTAGCAGGCCCTCTCCCCCCCCTCCTTTCCCCCCCGTCTTTTCTGCCTACCCCTGCCGAGATCTGGAACCCAGAAAAGACCAGGAAGGGTTTCGGGTAAGCTCGGGTGTCTGCCGTCCCGCCGGGAGCGGCGGGTGGCAGCGCCCCGCGTGTCCCGGCTTGCTCGGGTGGCTCCGCCGGCGCCGGGGTAGGCTCCTGTCCCCTGCTAGCGATAACCGTCAGGTATTTGCAAGGGTAAACAGAGCCCCGAAGGCTGCGGAGGGGGAAGGTGGATACCGTTGCCTCACTTTCAAGAACCGCCTGCGGCAAAGAAAGAGAGGCACGGGGAGCAGCACGGCGGGCTGCAGGGGTAGTGGGGCTGATGCCGGGCGGGGGCCGGTCCCGCCGGGGCAGGACCCGGGCGGGGCACCGGGAGCCTCCAATGGGGGCGAAAGGGGGCCGCGCTGCGGGATGCCGCCATCCGCGGTCTCGGCTCCTAGCTCAGCGACGGCGGCTCGGCGGGGCGGCGGCGGCGGCGGCGGCAGGGCTCAGCGGCGGCCGGAAGAAAGGAGAGAAATGAAGAAGAGGGGAGCAGTGCGCCCGAGGAGCCGGGGTAAGCTCCTTCCCGCGGGGCTGAGGAGGTCAGGGTGCAATTGCGAGGGTTTCCCACTAGATGTCTGCACAGCTAATGATAATTGAAAGGCTCTGTCCTTTCCCGGGTTTACCCCCCCAGAGCCCGACCCTCCAGCCTCTTGACGTCTGTCACTCCCTTTAGAAATTAAATCCCTTTCCCCCTATCATCCTCCCCCCGCTTTTCTTCCTCCATTTGTTTAATTTTTCTTTAAAGAGCATTCTGGAGCTTAGACTAGAATAAAATACTGATTTCTCCACAGAGAAAGCTCTCTGGTGTACGACTCATGCTCTTGGAATCCTTTTATGACCTTTGATGTGTTTAAATAACACGGTAAAACTGTGCACACACCTCGGATTAAACTTTAATCATCCCAAGTCAAGGACATCCAGGTGGTAAATGACTTTACTTTGACATTTCTACTTTAGAACAATATATGATCCCAGTCGCAGGTCAGAGAGACGTTCCCAGTCTTTTTACCCTTAGAAGCTCAAATATGATTTTACCTACAGAGATTAGCAACTCGTCCATCCTGTTACCTTCTAAAAAAATAAAATAAAACTAAAAGAAAAAAAGAAAAAAAGAAAGAAAGAAAGAAGAAAAAAAAAAGATATATAACCAATCCCCAAAATCAGTGTTGCCGGGATTCTGATTCTATCAGGTACCTACATACAGACTCCCCACAGGATACTGAAAACGTTCCTCTCTGTTAAGCACTCCTCTGCCTGTCGTGGGCTATGTGTGTGTATAATGGTTCATACGGGAGTCTAGACAAGTTTTCCTATACGTGTATGCATATGTTCCCTTCGTGCGAAAAGTTGTGCTGTAATTGACCGAATTAAGAAAAAAAAAACATATCCTCTGCAGACTCTCTGTGGTCCCGGTGAGGTGCGAGCACCTCTACGAGCCCAAAGTGAGCTTGGGTCCTCACGAACAAAACACCCTAACAAAGAATGTAAGTACGTTTAAGAGAAATCTGGAACTCTTTATTTGCTCCGCTGCTAGCACCTGGTTTTAAATCGGACAACTTTGGGTTAAGACGCACGAAAAAAAGGGATTTATGGGCCTTTTTATTGTCAATCAAAGTTAGTGACAAGTAAATTTTGCGTTGATTTTTACCAACGGATGGCTTCTCAGCCTCGGCATATGCTTGTCTTGGAAGCTGTGGAGTGCAGGGAGCTAAAGCCAAGACTTTTGCATGGAGTTTTAGGTCCTGGACTCAGTTATAGGAAAAGCCTAAGCATGGGAAATCCCATCCTTCTTTTTGATTCTTTTTCATCTCAACTTTGACTGTGAGCTTACACCCGCTCTGAAAAAAAAAAAAAACAAAAAACCGCCAAAACACCCAACCCCGAAAAGAAAAAAGAAGAGGTTAAATATGCGATAAACTTCGAGGGAAACTGGTGGGAGGGAGGCGGGCTCGGGCAGTTGGCTTTGAGGGTGCAGTTAAAAGCAGGCCCATGTAGGTATCGCAATCTTACGGGGAAAGAGGTGAGATTTTGGCACCACTCGGGAGTGAGGGCAAGTTCAATTCCTCAGGAACTTGCGACCTTTGCAGCATAAAAAGCAATAGAGTGAATGATCAGCCAGCCCCAGACACACGGCAGGAGAACCGAGGAGAACATCGACATCCTCCTGGGGTCTGCCCGACCCCATGAAGTGTGGAAGGTGCTCCCGGCTCCCAGCTGGAGGCACTGGGGACAGAGGGGGGAAACGCTGCTGGCACAGAGACCTGGGGTCGTGCACGGACCTTGGCACAAGCCTGAGACTTTACTCCCCTCATTTCCAGAAGTTTGGAGGTGTTGAGTGAGAAAAAAACACCTTCGCCAAATTTCTCGGGATTTGGTGAATTGTAGGAGAGAAAAGCTCTGCTCCCGCTCCCTTCCGACACATCTGGGCTGGGCCAGGCGGCGTTATTGCCATACGGACTGTTTCTCTTGAGTGGAGATAAATCTGGGCGAAGGAGACCCGGTCGCCATAATCGCGTCTCCCTGAAGGACAAAAGGCTGCTCTTTTTCTCTTTTTTTTTTTTTGTTTCTCTCAAATTCACGGGTCAAATTATTAAACTGTTCGCTCTCTCCTCCTCTTCTAGCTATGAACTCAAGATGTTTAATGTTGGAAAAATACATCAGTTGTTTTATACCGGGACAGAGCCTTTACTTGTGAAACTCGCTTCTAAAAAAAAAAAAAAAAAAAAAAACAACACAACCAAATCTGGAAATAATTAACTCGTACAGTTGAGAACATTATGTTTCTTATACTGTAAACGTGTCCTTACACCTTTACAAGACGTTACAGAGGACTTACTCAACTAATTGAAACTGTTATATAGCAGCGTTATGTATTCGACATACTCGTTACATTTCATCTTTATGGACTTAGAGTTTTATTCCTTTCACAGTCTTGTGATTTCCTGCCCCTCCCCCCCCCCCCCCCGCAGCCAGTCGTTTAATCTGCAAGAAGGAGAGACACTCGAAAAGCTGAGGAAACAGAAGCAATTTAGCGTTATTTTCTCTACAGCGGGGTAAGACTGATCACACCAGCACCGACATAGTATTGGAAAAGTAGGTAGCTCGGAAAATACGAGAGCCAAAATTTTATCCCCTATTCCAACACCCCTGGGAACAATGTAGACGTGTGTACTGGATACTTTCTACTAGGTGGATTGGGTGGTGGGACCTCCTGCTTTTCCCTTCCCACTGAAAAAAGAGGAAGTAGTAGTAGTAGTGGTGGTAATAATAATAATAATAGCAATAATGAGCTTCTTCAGATGCATCCTTGAGCTGGGAAAGAGGGAAGAGCAAAGCCGAGCGGGTAGTGTGATGCACCCATCCCACCGAGCACCAGCATTAGGTGGCGATGACAGCCCCATCACTCGCTGAACACAGGGATAACCTTCGCGTGGGTCCTGGGAGCCGACAAGACACCCCTGAGCATCTGGGCGTGTGTGTGTGTATGAGTGAGTGTGCACCCACAAGGAGCAGCGGGATCGCAGCTCCTCGGGGTCCCAAGCACGATCCTTTCTCCTTCCATGTCTCCTGCCCATCCTCTCGCCTCTCTGAAATGTCCCTTTCCTGGCCAAGGCGACTTTCTCCCGCAGTTTGTCCTTCATGCTGATCGCCAGCGAGCCAACAAGGAAAGGTTTTCACTGCTCCCACCAGTGTCACGCCTTCGGGAATGATGGAGACTTTTGTTCCGCCCAAAATAACCAGCGTTTACACAGGCTGACACAAATGCCCGATTCACGGGCCGGAACAGAGACCAGGATGTGGCTGTGCTCTGGGCTCGGATTTATGCTAAAGACACAGTCCTGCAATTATCATGTTACGTTATTTTGAGCTCAGAGGGCACCAGTTACTTCAGATTAATAAATTCGTCTCGTCTCCGCGGGCGCCCCCCCCCCCCCCCCCCCCAGTTTCGTAGCTGATATTTAAAGGCAGAGCCTGACACATCAAGAAGAAAGGCAGACTGAAGACGTGAAATCTAGTGCAGGAAGGATCACTTATAGGAGGAGGGACATGCATTTTTCTCTCGCGCGCGTGTAGGAGCCAATACGCCCACACATTTACAGCTGTGCTTGTAGATGATGGGGAGTGTAAAGTTTGAAAAGATGTTTTATGAAGAAGTGTTTCCAGGGCAGTGCTGCAGTTTCAAACCTACAAGCGAGGCTTCCCGCACAGAAATCAGTTTGCATCCTCGTCCGTTCCCTCGTCTGTCAGAGCAAAGAAACACCCCAGAGAGCCAGAGATAAACCTCCGGCTATAGGCTCATCCTAGTCTGTAACGCCGAGTACTACTTGGCTGCAGCGCCGGGCGGGACGCGGAGCCCCGCAGGTGCCGCTGCAGAGAACCCGGCCCCGCTCTCCGCGGCTCCCCATGAAGGACCCGGTTTCGGGCGGCAGGTGATGCGAAGAGTGCGGCCGCCGAACCATGTGCGCTGCAAGCATTGGCGCTGTTTCCTCTCAACAAGAGGATCAATGCCGACTGACGGATCCCCACAGCCTCGCTCCCTCTCCCCGTTTCTCCTCCCCTCCCTCCCGCCCGCTCTTCCCGAGGTCTTTCGCGGGTTTCAATAAAAGGCAAGGATTTAAGCTTTCTCCCCTTCAAATCAAAGAGGTGCTACGATTGGCAGGAATGAGAGCAGCTGGAGTATTTTCAAAGATATTTCCGAACAATATGCCCCCGAGATGCCCGAAGTTTCTCGGGAAGCGAGCATTGTCTAGTAAAACAATGACGGTAAATAAATCAGTCATCGGAGTTCCCGTCGGGATCCTGGCGGGGTTTAGCCCGGGTGGGTGACTCTCCTTCCCCGGCTCTCTACTCATTAGAAAGTTAACAGGAGACGCCAGGGATTTACCCGGTGGTGGCGGAGGAGGGGGAACAAGTTTGCCAAGGCCCAGGCACCAGGAAGAGCTCTGCGAACAGCTGCCTGGCAGGCGGGCTGTGAGAGGCTGGGAAGCCCGTGGGCACCAGGAACGGGATGCAGCGTGGGGCTCTGCCCGGCCCGTCACTGTCGCGTCGGGGCTGCGTTGGCTGTGTGCTCACGGCTGTTTTGCTGTGGCCGACGCTGCTTTTGCTCACCACCATCCCTCTCTCTCTTTTACTTTTCTTTCCCTTTCTTTAATTTTTATTGTTTTGTTGTGTTGCTTTTTTTTTTTCTCAAAAGGTGAAGCGGGTATACAGTAAGATTTATAGGCCTCTGTGAAAAAGTGAAAATTAAAACAAGTCTTTCAGGTATAAAATACACTCCAGAAATAAAGTTTCGAGATTTATTTGCTCAATTTTTAGTTGATAAACTCCATATTACTCCGAAGGGAGAAACTTCTCTCGCTTACTGTGTGCACGAGGTAGGATTTACACTTGCACAGAGGAATCATATTAGGAAAGAGACGGTAAAGTCCTTTTGAAGGTGATCTTTCTCAGCCCCGTAGCCGACTGTTCCCCTAGAACAGAGTGAATTTTCTGCTGCCCTGGTTAAAGTGAAGCAAAAAGTTTTATGGCCTCCACCGCGGTTTCAGTTGAAAAGTTTTGCATGAAAGACAGAGAGATTAATGCCCCAGAGCTAAATTTTCTGCTGGAGAGCTTGGAGTCCTGCACAGTCCCGAAGGTTTACTAGTCAGTATGGTTTTTACTGCAGAGCTCGTGTGCTCTATCGAAAGCCATTCCTGAAGGGGTATATTATGCATTGGGTTTAACTTTTAAAATGGTCATCCATTTTAAGTCCTGAGAGGCTCAAAATCAAGGTATAGCTGTTCAGTGAAAAATAACCCGCCCCAGCTCTCTACTGTTAATGAACAGAAATTATTCCACTTTCATCTCACCCCTCAGAAATATTTTTACTTAGAGAGGGTTGGCTGCTAATTGGGGTGTGCAGTTGCCTTTAATCTCTTACCCAGCACTTGGAACCTACCCAGAATGAATTAAAATAAGCCTGATAAACAAGAAGTAAACATGGCTTCCCAGTAAAACTCGGTTTATGATCACAGCTTGTATGCCACCTCAAAATAATAAGTTTAGGCATTGAGGGCATAAAGAATAAACCCCCTTTCCAAAGTCACTAATGCTCACATTTGGTACTGTTTTAATCTTCTCTATTAGAAGGACAAGTAAGGAATATGTTTTGTTCTAATAAACTACGGATGGAGTACAAATTTGCATGTTTACGTGTACTTTCAAACCCAGAAGCATACCCAGAACCTATGGATAAATATGGGTATTTTTTTCAGAAGCAAATTATCATATCATCTTCTGAGCAGAAGTGCTCTCTCTTCTTCTGTAGTTTTACTAGTAAGTAGAAAGAGCAGAGAGTGTATGTGCTCTCGTGTATGTTTGTGTGCACAAGTGTGTGTACAGGAAGGAGCTCTGCCACACAGTGGTGCAGGCTTTCAGACTTATGCATAGTGAGATGGGTTGGTTTATAGGAGTCATAGCACAGAAAATGTTTGGTTGAGTAAGCTGTAGATCACAGTTTCATGACAGCTCAGCCAGTCACCAGAAAAAGAGCCCCTGGACATGGAAATGCCTCTGATGAAGCCTGTGTCATAAGGGTTGCTGTGCAGAAATGAACACTACACTGAACATCCTGAAGCCTCGAAATCACTGGACCCTCTTCCCATCAGAGAAAATTAATTCAGTTCATATAGTGGGAGGTGCCATTTGCTTGTTTGCTTGCTTGCTTGCTTGCTTGTTAGTTCTATTTATGCCCATTCCTATGGAGCTCATCCCCCGAGCATCTGCATGCCCACTGGAGCCAGATCTGTTTTCCTGGGTGAAGCTCCATCCTTATTCAGTAGCAGCAAGTTGGAAATGTCTGCTAAGGAAGAATCAACCCGGCTGCAGCTTTCGGTGCTCCTGTTAGAGACCGCAGTCTGCTCCCCTCCTAGGATACTATCACATAGGAGTACAAAACCATTAAATGAGCCTGAGAGTCATTCGAAATAACAATGGCGAGGTGAAATGTCCTGTGTTTGTCAAAGGATCTCAGAAAACAGGTGAAGAATTAAGACAGGACTTAATGCTGTGCATATTGCATGTAAATGAAATATTTAAGCTGCCATTTCATCTCTCCTGTGTGCTTGAACACCCCCAACAGTTCTTTGAACAAATATTTAGTTTCCAAGCTATAAATTCATCTTATGCAAAGAGAAAGCTTTTAGGATCTCCAGTTTAAACTCGTTCCTACCACTTGTGGTGCTGAGAATTATCAAACCGGTCAGCTTACCTTTCCCACGACTGGTAATTAAAAGTAGAGCCAGGGGTGTAAGGGGCAGAATAAAAGTAAGAATAATAGCATTAAAAAAATTGTGAGCTCACAAATTGTGATTGGCATCCTTCCTAGCTAATTTCTTTCTTCACTCAACTCCTGATTTCCTTTTTCCAGTACCCCTGCAGCAGCTCTGTACCCTGCAGAATATTAAGAGCCCTTAATAATGTAATTGTCAGAAAAGAAAATATTGAAACTATTAAGGAGAGGAACAGTATTCACCAGACTGCCAGGGCAGTTATCTGAAATGAGAGCACCTTTGCCATATTCTCTCCTGAGATCCGAGAAAAGTACACAGTATTTCAGTACACTGGGTTGGGATGAGATGAGGTGGGATAGGAAAAGGAGAGAGGGAAGCAGGATCCTTCTGAAAGTCTTATATGTAGGTAAGTATGCTCCATTTCCAGGGAGGAGAAAGCTGGCCATGGTGACAGTGAGTTAGTGGCTTTTGACAGGCAGGTGAGGGCCCCCTTTCCCAGTCTTTAGGTAGGGGGCTGGGGGGTGGGGGTGGAGGGGGAGTGGGAACCTTTCCCAGCGACCCTATGCTACTCAGACAGCCTTTATGGATGGATAAAGCCAAACATTGGACAGGACTCCCCAAAGGAAAAGAACCTTTCAGTGTAGCCATCAACCTGTCATCACTGCAATAAAGGTGTAACACACAGGAGTGCTGGTAAGAGCTCAGGGTTTATTTCTTGGCCCTGTCACATGACATGGGGCCAGGGTTACCAAAGGTTATACCCTCACATGGAAAGGATCAGTAGCCATCAGCCCCAGCAGCTGCTTTTCCCTCCTCCTGTCTCAATTTTTCATTCAGTTCATGCGTGTGTCTTGTTAAAAATGCAAAACCAGCATCCCTGTCCAGCTGCAGCCATGTAGATCACAAGTTTGCCCACAGCCCTGTAACAGCAGTCAGCCCACAGCCAAAGGCTTGAAAACCTTTCTGCACTTATCTCATGTCCCTGGAAGAGTTCCTTTTCTCAGCTGGTGGAGACCTATCAGTGGGTTGTATCCCAACACTGCAATGCTTTTCTAAACGAGTTATTCAGTCTCTTCCAAGCCAGTCTCTCTGCAATGATCTGCTTACCCACTCACATGAAATAGAATGGGTTTTTGGCTAGGTATTGTGTTGCAGCGTCAGACCTTTCACGAGTGTGGTACTGTGAAACCAGCATCAGTAGTTCTGTGGGAAAGCTAGACAAAGACTTGGGCTGTATCATTTCTTGTCATGCAATTTCTTGTTACATGAGATATGCAAGCCCTGTTAAAGCCTCTCAGCTAGTGCATAGGGGCACCATAGGAGCAATGACAGGGAAGGCCTGGAATCAGGGATATAGGATGGGAGTAACCAGAGACTGAACAATAAATAAGAAAGGCTGTTTTCCAGACAGACACTTGTCAGAAAACACTGTCCTACCCAGAATATGGGTGTAGGTAAATGGCTTTCTATGAAGCCTTGCAATAGAAACTACCACAGAACACAAGATAGCGCAAAGCATTGGTTATAGATGTTGGAGGTTTACATTACTTTTATAGAGGGTTTGGCTTATATTTTAGATTTACTTAGTGTTACAGAGCCAAGCAGTGGTGTTGCAGACAGAAAATATTTGCTACATCTAAAGAGCCAGAACTATGGCTGAGCCTTTTGATTCAACTTCCCACTCCACTGTATAAAATACCAGAGTAAGACTGGCCAGGAATACCTGCACTGCCCCTGCTCCAGAATGAGCCTGATGCTCTGTGTGGATCAGGCAGATCTATGCGGGTTTGCGCTGACAGCAGGAGGTCTCCAGGCACTGCTCCAGTGATGAGAAATTATTAGGGCTAATGAACCTAATATAATTTCATTGTTATTATCACCATTGTTCCTTAGAATTGTAAGCAGGGCTCAATCTGGAGTGAGGAGAAAGCAGAGAACACTGAGATGTCCCCTGCTCTGAAGAGATTTTCCATCTATATGTAGGAAAAGAGACAATGGTTGAACACTGGTGAGGACTGGTAAACAGAAGACATGAGCAGCTTGCTTGACTGGCATCTGCTTGAGGATCTAAGTGGCTTGGAAAAGAGCTGACAGCAAACAGCCTTCTTTAATGAGAAAATCTTAAACAAATACGTTCGACCTGCAATGTTTTGGAAGTTTCATTTTGATTTCCTCAGAGGGAGAAAGAAGTTTCTTCATGAGCAAAATATGGAAAAAAAGATAAAGTAGTACAAAATAGAAGCAAAATACCCAACATGAAGCTTGACACTAAAAAACAGAGCTTTTTTCTTCCAGTCAAAATCTGCCCTAATGAAAACTACGTTGTTTCCACTTCAGATGTCACACAGCAGCTGTATAATGCCTGGGATACCCCTAAGCAGATGAATCGGATTACAAAATGGATTTGTCCCTCTTTTGAAAAGAAACTCTTGGAGGAGTACGGTAAAGTGATCCTGATGAGCAGGGTAAGGGGGTGGCTTGTTCTT
Organism: Neopsephotus bourkii; assembly: GCF_033783945.1. NCBI lineage: Eukaryota > Metazoa > Chordata > Aves > Psittaciformes > Psittacidae > Neopsephotus > Neopsephotus bourkii. The sequence goes on along the minus strand of NW_026902130.1, from coordinate 256,405 downwards.
ATTACCCTCAAGTATCAGTATGAATAACAAGGATAATGCTCCTCTTCAGAATACTATGGGTAATAATATTCAAAGTTTTTATTACCATAGAAAAACTGTTAACTGATCACTACTGCAGTCGTCACCATGAAGTAACTAATATTACCCCTATTTTACAGGCTGGGAAGTGGAGTCAGAAAGATTAGGACTTGCCCAACGCCACAGAGCCAGTGATTAGGTAGGAAGAAAACTCCAGATTTCCTGACTCCCATTCTCCTCCTAAATTCATCGCCCACACTCCAGTGATGTCTAAAGAGTGGGGCGTTCTTTCTGAGATAAAAAAAATCTTCCTCCAAATGATTAAAATATGTCAAGAAGTTCTGCCCAAAGACTGTGCCATGGAATCAAGCTCTGCTGGAGTGTGATTTAGTGTGTTTTGGAGCAGCTTTGCAATATGCTACACAACAGGACACAAGGTGTGAGTGCCATGTAATTATAGCCACAGCCTCTGCTCTCTGGACTAACTAGACAAGGCCACATGGGAGAGCTGCAATGTGAGCTAGTGTGAGTCAGCAGCAGTGGGAAAAGAAGGTTGCAAGATCATATATACTGTCAAAGTGGCTTTGCTGTGAAGGGTTCATACCTTGACTATAGCAACCCCCCCCCATCACTTCAGCTAAGGGTTTGGCCATCCAATTGCATAGGCTAAGTGACAAGTAATGGCAGGTTAAGCTGTTCAATAGGTGACATACCTGTTCTCAAGCCATTATGAACCCAGTATATTGATTCCTGTCCTGCTGATTAAAAAACTGTTTATACAGAAATGAGATACCTAAATGGGAGCAAGTACATAAGCAGAAGCATCCACATAATGCAGCACTTTACAGAGGGATGTGATTGATGATTTGTCTTGGATTTAGCTGATGTAGATGAAGAGGTTACTGCTGTTTCCATTCCAGCTGTAAAAAAGGAGGGTGCCTGTTCCTCATGGCATCTGGTGTGCTAATTTAAACTAAAATCATGTTATATTAATTAATAACAGTAGCTGTGAATGAAGCAGCTGAAGGTAGAGATCTCTTCTGCCTCGTCAGCAAAGCTGTCAAAGCTCAGGAATCAGAGAGGCTAATTAATGTGTTCCAGCAGTGGTTTCTATAAACCTATTTTCCATTTCATTGCAATGGACCAAAAGGTGCCATGTCCATCAGTTCTGCTGTCATAGCTGTGAGGCGATAACTTATAGCTAAGCACATCATCATTGCTTAAGTTGCCTGTCAGGCATGATGGGGGTGACCTGGTCTTCCCCGCTCAGGTGAGGCCTTCTTGATTTCAAAAGAAGTTTTTCAACACTTTATATCCAAACTCTATGCAGAAGTGGTCTGAGTTGTGGTTTGACCTGCAAATCTACATGGAGACTTATGGGAGCCCTTTATCTCAGCAGAGTTTCATTTAATTACATTTCAATGAGATGAACCTAGTGCAAACCAACTGAACACACTCATGCTGAACTAAGAAGTTATTCAAAGGATAAATCGGTTGTAATGAGCGTCTACTCTTGAAAGTTCATGCAAATTAAGGTAGGATCTGAGTTTAAAATACAATGGCCCTCCCTGGGTCCTTCCTAACATGAACGTTCTTGTTCTGAATAAGTTCCTGTGTTCTTCCTTATCTCCATTGGGAACTCAGGTTTGCCTTAACCAGGAAATTCACCTTGGGCTGAGATAGGGTGTGGATCTAAGGTGGAGCAGAAAGTCCTGTGTGGACGCTTCAAAGCATTTCCAAGTCTGAACAAGTCTTTACCCTCCAGTCACAGACTTCATCAAGAGTAGCCTTGCATGTTAAATTGTATCACCCAATTTCTACAGATTACAAAGTACAAATTACTCTGTGAACTTTTTGGTTCATAGGTCAGATCTACCTTCTTGCTTGTGTGGCAGGTAGGCACCTGAAAGTCAGTGCTCTGGTGTCATTTTATATGCAAAACCCCTGAAAGGTGTTGGTTATCCCAGTACAAATGCTCACCACTATGTTGTGAGGTGTACTAACCATGAGAATTGTTTTGATTAACTCCTGCTGTACAAAGGGTGTGCAAAGCCTTCCAGGCAGGATGAAGAGATAGAATGAAGTATTGGTGCTTTAATTAGTGCATCCAAAGTGCCACTAAAGGCAGGTGCTTGCATATCTGAAACTCCAGTTCTTTGATATTGATAGATTACTGCACTTTAAGAAGGATCTCTTAGTAATATGAAGGCTTGATGCCATGGAAAATAACAGTCTGCGGGCATCTGCTATTCATGTAGTGTTGGTGCCTTTCAACTCCCTGCAGGGCTTGGAATACACCATATTTTTGTTTGGTGCATCCTTAACTCATACACATGCTTCTGTTTCAGAAATGAGGAATTGGCTTCTGTTCTAGACTGCTTTCACCAGGGCACACACAGATCTCCTTTTATACGCTAGAGATCTGAGGAAGACCCACTGATTGCCTGTTTTTTCTAATTTTTAGTTACACCACAGAGCACTGCTGCAGGGACATTTCTTGAGGGGGGAGGAAGAGACAAGTGCTCTCTAAATGTGCTATTAATGGGAAAACACTTGCCAAACACACAGCTAAGGAAGAATAAAGAGAATGGTGTAACATCCTTTTAGAGAGATTGAGAATTCCCTCCTACTCATGATACTCAAGAGCTATCACGCTTAGAACACCTCTTTCCTGATTCCCTGCCATAATCACTGTTTGCATTTGTTTCCTTTCAGCTAATGATAGCTGGATTGGGCCCTAGCCTTTGGATAACTCAGACCCTTTGGCTCTCCCAGCAGCTGCTCTTCAACTGTCCAATTTTCATGCTGATATACCCATTTGATTTAATCCTAATCCACACAAAGTTCGTATTTCTTACACTGGAAGAATTGTGACCTAGCAGGCACCAGAGTGGCTATTATATGGGATTAATGCATCTGACATGCAAGGATTCTTTCAAGACTATCCAGAGGGTTTTTTGGGGCTTGGAGGTCTTTTCTTCCCCCTTTTCCCTTTTACAGCATTCACTTTCACAGATTTTAACCCTTCTTTAGGCATGGCTTTTGAGTCCATGCATGCGTGTGTGTGCCTAACCACCTAATGTGGGTGCAAACAGTTAAGGGGTTGGTTTACAAACCCACATTTCCAAAGCTCTCAATCTTGCATGGATTTGGCATGGAAAACCTCAGAGAGCAGCCAGAAATCAAGTCCTCTCCACTCCCGCCCTTTTTATTTCTGTGAATGAGTCTGTAAGAGACCTATAAATATAAAACTGTGCAGGAGTCAAGGAAATCATAAGAGTCAGCCTGGTGATATTACCACAGGGAGCTGTGAAATCACTGAGGATTTATACAAGCACACACATGATGTTGTCATTAAAAATAAAAAAGAAATGGGAGGAAGACTGTTTTGCTCTGTGCTGCGTGTGGCAGCCACCTCGGACACATGGTTTTGGTACCTCCTCTTTGTACTCTCCAACCCAGGGGCAGGAATTTTTCCAGCCCCACCAGTAGTCTGGAGATCAGCCTTTTTTCTTGGGTAGTATGAATCAGATCAGTTCTGGCTTGGTATCTTTGGCATTTGAGGAAACGCTTGGGGAAGAAGTAGGTAATTCCTACTGATACACCCAAAGCCAGAGTGTCATGGAGACCAGGCTCTGATCAAACTAGCACTGGGGACAACTGTACGGCCTGCGCCCTGGCCCATTGCCCTTAGTGCTCTTGGACCAAGAGCGTGCTTCCCACCAGCCAAGAGGGCCATGTGACTATTGAAGAAGGGAGGTGGAGGGTGTTGAACTCCAGCTGCCTGCCCAGAGGGGTACTCCCATAGCTTCGAGAGAATGGGATCTTCATAAGTTTATTTATATTTACAGCATCAGTGGCTATCTTTTCTACACCAGGAGTACATGGAAAATAGATCTCTAGGCAGCCAGCCACATCCTCCCCTGGCTGCCAGGGTGAGGGACTGGTGCAGGGAATAGCTCCACAAACAGCCTGGTGGGAAGGAGGCAATGGTTGAGGAGGGAGATTTATCCCTACCCTTACCCTTTTCAAGACTGTGACCGAGCTAGTCTTCTCCCCTTTCTTGCCAGAGGGCCCCTTGTAAGTGATAATCCCCGGATCTCAAAGGGGCGTCTGGCCCCGCACCTCTGTGTCCGGGCGGGGACTGGGAGCTGCTGGGAGCTCTGGGGCTATCCCGCTCCCTCCTGGCCGGGGCCAGCGGAGCCGGAGGTGCCGCCTTCAGCCCCGATCTCGCCCGCAGGGCCGTTTTCCCAGGGTGCTCAGTGATAGCGCCCGGTGGAAAACACAAAACACTGCAGGGGCTTAATTGCACCCTCTTGCCTACAGCCCCACCAGTTTCGGAGGCGGGGCAGGATCTGAACCATCTCCCTGTCTCTGCTGCGGGAACGTGTGGAATAATAACCCCCAAGCAATTCAAAATACCCCGTCTACCGCAAAGTCGGGCGGCTTCCCGCCCGCTGCCCCGGAGAGGGTTCCCGGCTGGCAGCAGGCTCAGCCCACCCCGCCCGGAGCTCCTTCCTGCTCGGCCAGTGTGGATTTGCAGTTTCATCTCTTTAGCGCAAGACTCACGAGTGTTCATCCGCCCGTGAGGGTGTAAAAAGCCAGCTCCGACCTCTCAGGCTGTTTCCTATATGTAGCTCCCAGGCATGCTCCTGCCCCTCAACGGAGGTAGTTTTGGAGCACACGCTCTCAGCTATACTCCCATTTCCTGTGTCTCTGCACCCAGCCTGAATACCAGGGAACGTTTCCCTCTTTGCAGTGTTTTATTTCGCTTCTTCTCTCCCAGTTATGAGGATTGTTAAAATTAATATTATTCGCTTCCTTTCAGCAACAAACACACCAATTCCGAAGGATAGATTGGGCTTTTGCTGCAGAACTGCATTGCCTGAAATGAAACATATTTGGGAATTGGAAGTAACCCGATCAGATTTATGCTTTTTCCTTCTTCACAGAGTGTTTATTTGCGATGGGGGAGACGGGAGTAAGGAGAGCATCCGGGATGCCCTAGCAAAGCGTGGCTCCCCCATAACCCGGCACAGGCGGGCGGCCTTCACGCGTCTCAAGGGTCCATCAACCTGCTGACATACCAAACAGAATGCGCAAAAGTCTCTAAAAAGCAAGTGCCTCTGCTTGCGCTTTCTGGAGCCCGGCTCTGCTCCAAGGATGGAGCTCCAGATCCCGTCTGGGACGGGCATGTGCGGAGCGTGACCCATCATCCCCGACCTCGGATCACCCTCAGAGACCGGGGAAGCGCCCTGTTTCCTTAGACCTCTGGGTTTAAAGTTCTCTCCTCCTGAGATATTGCTGGGAACCGAATCCCGTGGTCCCGTGTAGAAAGAGCTGGGGGGAGGGGGTGGGGGCGGGGGCGTGAGGGTGGTGGGGAGGGAAACAAACCCTCAAATATAAAGGTGTTTCAAAGTGTCCCCTACGGAACCATCCTGCCACAGTGGTGCCCAGGGAAGGAAGTTAACCCAGTCAAGTAATTCCTGTTTCCTATGGGACTAGTTAGAAAAATGGTAAGAAAGGCGTACCCACACACCAAATGAGAAAGGGGCAGCCCATGTGATGTGTTCCACATGCTTTGGTTATTTATTATTATTATTTTTTTTTTTTTATTGCTGGTTGGCAGCAAGACTAAAAGCATTCCAAACTGGGAATGAAAAACTCCTACAGGTTGCTGTGAACCCAAAGTAGGAGGCAAGTGCTGGCGCATAGATGTAGTCTTTCCGGATTTGAGCAGATTGTTGAAACTGCATTTTAATGGGAAAACAAGGGGAGAAGAACGTATTTATATGTAGACGTGGCATGAGTATGTGCGTGGTTCGTGTATCTATATGTATGTACATATGGGACACTGTGATACATACTGTGAATTTAAAAGAGGAGCTCATATTATCTCTTGGAAGAAATCAACAGATGCGATTAAAGCACAGAGGAGTACTTATTTCTATGAGTTCAGGATCTGCACCTCTAAACCCTTGGCCACCCGTAGAAAACTGATTTTTTCGGAGATACTCCGGGAACAGCAAAAAGTACCAGGCTGCTCCTCCAAAGCTGCTCCCGTGTGCCGCGCTTTTAAGCGGCGACAGCCCCAGAAGAACCTGTTTGAGTTAATCGCATACAGGTTTTACTTGCAACAGCCGTTTCTTTCCCTGAGCATGTTTTCCAATAGTTTTAAGTTGGAACGGACAAAATGCCCTTGACCTGGAGGGATGATGCCGGAGAAAGTGATGTGATCTCTGAATGAGCCAGCGAAATAGCCGAGGACTACTGAGCTATGTCTCTAGATTGGAAGGCGCAGGGCGGTGCTGATGCCACCGCCCGCTCACGAGGCCGCTGCCCCGGTGACTTCTTCCCTGCCCACGGGAGGAAGGCGGGCAGGAAACTCCGGCGTCCCGGCACCCCGGGCAGGAACAGTCGGGGTTGCTGCCTGCCCGTATTGCTCCATTGCTCCTTCTCCCACACGCTTCCCTGGCACGGAAAAAAGAAAGAAAAAACAACCCACGGAGCCGCGAGGGCCAGCTGGATGGCTTGGCTCTGACTTGGCTCCTTTCATCTCTGCGGCCCATCAGCAGTGGGGGGCGCAAGAAGACAGCAGTTAGTGTAGGGCCGCGATGATCACAGCCAGGGACCGCCGGCCGGGAAGGGGGAAGGGATAGAGGTGGAGGGGATGCGCAGCCGGCGCTGCAGGGAGGAGAGATGCGGCCGGCTGAGCGGCCATGGCAGGTCTGAGATGTTCGGGGAAGAAAGAGACCCCGTCCTCTCCCGGACTCCCCACATGCCCGAAGGTCGTGTTCCCTCCTCGCCTCCTTTATTGATGTCATTGGCCTGGGACTTCGGGATTAATTAATGAGAGACGAGTCTCTAAAGGTGTGTGCAACAATCCGGCAGAGAAACAGAGTCTTCTAGCATGGGACACGCAGTGCACGGTAGCCCTGGAGTGAGCAGCTGACCCCTTCCGTGTTCCACAGCTGCCTGCTGCAGCCTTCGTGCTGTTAGCCGTGCCTTGCACAGGGCTGCCCTGCTTGAGAAACAAGCCCTCGCCTTTCTCAGCCAGGGTTCCCAGGAAGTGCTCATTTCCTCTTTTGGAAACAGCAAATACCCGGGCACTTTGCTTCTAACATTATCTTTTCTCACGCCCATGCTCAGGAGGCAATTGCATGAACATGTCCAGATTTTTCTTTCCACGCAATGCCGATATGCCTCCAATTTCCAGCAGAAACGTGATGATCTGTCTCCTGGCCTCCCTGCGGCTGCAGTGCCTCTACCCCCGGGACCATCATCCCACACCTACTCCCCCTACATGCCGGGCATCCTGTGGGACCACCTGGGAAGATACTCCATCTCGCTGTGGTCGTAATTTTCTCTCCGAGTCTGAGAACAACATGGTCAGGGTTGGGCCTGACTCGAGATAGGCAGGAATGCAGATTCCCCCCGTTCAGCTCAGCTGGGGAAGCAGGAGTCCAGGAAAGCTGCGCCCCTGTGCTCGGGGTGGGGACACGACACATTCTGTATTGCTGGCATTAGTGCCTCAGGGGTTAATGCAGTTACAGCGGTGGGTAACTCAGGTTGCCTCCTTGCTCCCTTCATCCTTTCGCAGTTTGTGGCCCTCAGTAACCGCAAAACTTAGCTGCAGTCTATGATAACTATTGTTTCCACATAGTGGTAGGTATAATCCGAAGTGGAGAGGGAAAGGAGGAAGGGGCAGAGAGAAGAGCTTAAATGAGTCTGCTTCCAGAGAATTTATTTGACCTGGTATGAGGATTTTTTCTAGACAGACTCAGGATTTTCTGCTTGTTCCAAGTCTGAACTCAGTGGTCTCTGCCAGAAGCCCATGACTTGTTGTTGAAGTTTCTTAAATCTCTGTTTTTGCCCTCATTACTATCTCACAGGCCCAATAGTCACCAGAGATGGGACATGCACAGTGTGCTCAGATCTGAGATCTGAGAATGCAGGAAACAGCAACGAGCTATGACAGAAGGATCCCCATGAGCACAGTTAGTCGGAATCACCGGCTTTGCTCAGTGCACATGCCCTGTTGCTTCATGCTGACCTTGCTTACCAGTCACTTCTGTCCCTGTCAAAGGGACCATGGGATTCACAGGCAGAAGACAGAGAGGTGATGGTCAGGCATTGGGAATCCAGCACCCAGGATGCAAACCTGGGCATTTCTAAATCAGGCAGCAGTGCTGAAGCACCAGTGCTCAGGGAGCCAGGATTGATGTTTCAGTTTTTTTTTTGTGGGACAGACTTGTGGATGTGGATCCTCATCCCTGAGGGCCTCATCTCTGAGGGCCAGGCACAGAGTTGCAAGGCAAAGAATAAACCAGGCAGTCAAACCTGCTATGATAACTGGCAATGACATTTCAGCTTGGCTAGCTGTAGGTGAACTTTCTTGAAGGTGGGACTGGAGGTTAAGGAGTTAACATTTGACTCTTCATTGCAAAAACTAAGTAAGATTTCCTTCCACATGCCCTCTGGGTCAATATTTGAGTTTTAATGTGTGTTTGTTTTAAGAAGAGTTTGAATGAGCAGAGGTGGGCAAAAACTGAGCTAGCCTTCTGCATCAATGCAACTGCTCTTTTTCCATGACACTCAGATTCTGTGAGGAGTGAGGGAATTTTCAGTGAGATGCCCATCCTGGGTGCCTGGGTTTTCCTTTTCCTTCCCTCCTACCCCGTCCTTCTTTCTTCCTTTTCATTTGTTTCATATATAACTTTCCATTCCTTGTCATCCTAAATGGAGTCTCTTTACACACGACTGTAGCTTGTTCCCATGGGGTCAGATCTGCTTCTTTTCAAATCTAAGAGGAAATCACCCTTTCATTACAAGAGACACACACTTGGGTCTCTGGAGTAAGAAACCCACTTCTGGTATTTCCCTAATTGTGAGAGGTCCCTCAGCAGATCCTCTACCCCTTGGACACCCGTATCTCCAAAGGAACTTTCCATAGGGATTTTTCACTCCTCTCTTGGGATGAAAAGGGTCCCTAGGATCCAGTAGATGAGCTGAGACTTTTTCATCCATTTGCTAGTGGCAGAACAGATGGGGATTCAATTTCCACTTCTTTGGGTCAGTCAGTGCTAAAGACCATAGCTGTGTCCTTCTCCATACTAGCTGGTGAAGTTCGGTGTAAAAGTATCTTCAACCCAGTGAAAATGCCAGTATTTATCCTATCATCCGGAGCAGAATCAAGCCTAAATCTGACAGCAAGGCTGCAAAGCGAAGGGCTGCAAGAGGGCGCAGATAGCCGCTGGTTCTGACCATGCACTGCTTGTTTACAGCGGGCACAGATGACACCGTGTATTCCAAATGCCCCTCGTTTCAGCCGTTTCCTTCCAAGAAGAGGAGGGAAACGGTATCTCCGGGGCTCTGCCGCCTGCTCGGGGGTGACGGTGAGGGAAATAACGGGGTGTCTCCGCGGGCTGCCGGCAGTGCGGCCGGTACCGTCGCCCCGGAGGGGAAGGCGGGCGCCCGGTGTCCTTTGCGCCCCAGCGGCAGCACCGCTCCTCCCAGCCTGTCCTGGGCCGCCGGCTTCGTTTAATAAGGCATGACAGGGAGTTTCAGCAAACCGAGCCCTAATGCGTGCTCCAGAGAGTGGGTTTCCCCCTTCCAGGTTAGCCCCTGCTGAGAGCGAGGGGTGGGAACAGGACGGGAATAAGAAAGGCAGGTTTGGGGACAGGAAGAAAACCCGACGCCGTTTCACGTCTGGAGCAAAATACTAAACGCGACGAAAGGCTGGGTGCTCGCCTTCGGCATTTCTGCGTTTTTGCCTTATTGATGGTATAGTCTCCCTTAAAGCTTTTCTTTTGGACACATAAGGACCTCCTGAGACCCCCTCAGTGTTTCTGTGAGAGATGCTTAGGTCTCAGGTGACGCTGTCACTCGCGGGTGGGTTATGCGAAGATGCTCAGAACAGCTGGCTGCTAACTCAATTCTGGTTAAATCAAATCTATAAAAAAAAAAAAAAAAAACCACAACAAAGCAAACAAAAAAGAAAGAAAATAAAATGTCCACTCACGGAAGCCACTGAAATGCTGTCGATTTTCATTTACCTATGCCTCCTGCCTCCCACGGAATTAAATTAACATCATAAATACTCTTCTGCTTTTAAATCAGGGAGTTTGCCACGCAGATTGTGTTTCTACTGCTTATTCTAACATTAAAAGGCTGCCGCAGTTTTATGGCTCTCGACGAGTCTGGAAGCGATAGCAATTGAAATCGAAAGCCCAGATTCCTACACGATGTACTCACTGCAATCAGTAAAACAGCGGATCTTATTTCCTCAGGCAAACTTATCCTGAATGTTCTAGGAGCGGGAATCAGGAGGTTTTGATCTAAAAAGGCAAAAATCTCCAGAGCTTCCTGCTGTAGGAGAGTAGCGCTGCTTCGGGCAGCCAACAGGTAAAAATAAATAAATAAATAAATAAATAACCGAACACACAAACAAACGAATAAATAAATAAATAACAAGAATTGGCAGATGACCTCCAAATAGATGCCGGTATCCGACATTCAGAGCTAGACGGAGACAGAAACGTGTGCTCGTTCGGATCCTGTAAACGCCATTACATGCTCTCCTAGGCACATCCCACTCACTGCTCTGTCCTCTCGCCCCTCAACGTCACTTATGCGGTGTGTGCTGTCATTGTACCAGCTTGTCTTTACACCCCAGAATAATGCGCCTATTATTCTCTTCTCTCCAAAGCTTCCACCTCTAACCATGTCGTAAAAAATAGCCTTAATAAAACAGTGATAATTACGCCATTATTGTTAACAATACCCATTAAAAATTTAAAAATAGGCTTTCTGCTTTGGTCACCGATTGGCTCTACGTATCAGGGGTTTGGTCGGCAATATATAGTTTCTCTATATGTCAAAACTTTCTTCCTATTTTAAAGACGTCAAGACGTGGGGTTTTTAGAGCAACTGAAGGCGCATCATGGCTTCCCAGTCGTAATTGGGCATCATCGGTCACAAGTTATTGACACCTTGTTGACCGGCGAAAGAAAATAAATATCCCGCGGGAAAGGAGAGTGTGATGTGTCTTTCCCTCTCCAGACTTACGCTTTTAAGGAAAATGCTTGATTTATGAGTGTATAACTCTAGCAATATTTGAATGTCCCCCTACGATTTCCTTGTTTTGGGAAGGTGGAAAGTTTCGTTCGCTTTTCGGATGCGGGACACCTTTCAGCAGCGATAATGCTGAAATAGGTGCAATACCCTTTTGAAAGCAGTCTCCCTGATCTCGTCTCGGCCGTATATCAGCAAGGAAAGCTGTAAACTCGGAGAAATAAATCAGTTTGAAAGTTTTGAGGATAGTTGTAACATCCCGGCTGTGACCAAGCGAGTGAGAGAGACTTAATAGGTTTTAAATCTCGGTCTGGAACAGCCAAGGAAAGGAGGGGGGTGGGAGGGGACAAAACCCCGAAGAGATACACTTTCCAATCTGCCTGGAAATTAATCCCAAATGAGGGAGTCTCCTTCCAAATCGGTCTTGACAGATCTGAGGGAAACACTAGACAGAAGGCAGAGCGCCGGACCCGCATTCCCGGAGAGGCACAGCTCCGCCGCCGCGGCGGGGAGCGTGGTGGGCTCCTCGCCTCGCCACACCGTGCCACCGCCTGTCCTCTTCCTGCGTGATGTGAAAATAGGCATTTTAACAAGCCTTTATCAACCCGATCTAAATTGACCCCCAAACTTGGAGTCCAACAGAGACTTTATTTATTTTTCTTTTATTTTCTTTATAAATTTTTCCTTTAGGACTCCACTCGGGCCTTCAACCCTCTGTCTTCATCGGCAAATGACCTCGTGTGTCCGTGTGCGGTGGCGTGCGTATGTCCGCGCGTGGGTGCACCTCAGCAGTTCGTGGCAATGACCATCATCTCGGGCTTAACAAAACCTCCCACCCGAGATATATGACGGGAGGCATCCTGGTGGGAAAGCACTAAGAATGGGGTGAGAAAGGAGGCAGCAGTGGCTTGTAAACGAACATGGAAAAATTCGTGGGGATGGGTCAACATAATCCACGGGAATCATTCCCAGGGCTCTAGCCTACCAGAGGCAGGGTTTCCCATTAACCTCCGTAGTTGTCTCCATCGCCTGCCCTGAGAGCACTCCCTCGTATTCTGAATTCAACTGCCGGTTACTGTTTTATTTAGAAAGGGATATGGATATCGCTCCTCTTGCTCCCCCCAGACTCGTAGTACTCGTAGTTACTCGTACATCACTCGTGTTAATGAGGAAATCCTCTCCGTCCACCACAGACAACAGTCTCCGAAACGGCTATTTTGCCGAGCTAGGCTGGAGGCTGGAGGTGAGAATTTCCCTGCAAGCCTGCGACTGCTCTGGGCCTGGGGGGACACGGAACCTCCACCCCCGCCTCCCAGAGGTGCCAGGGACATGAACCCAGCCCTCTCATCAAAGTGCATGGAGCATGCAGCCAGCCTTGGGAAACAGTAGCAGCGCGACACGGGCACAGCGCTGCCAAAGACCCCCACCTCGCTTTGCGTGGCTCCACCGCACCGCTTCGCATCCCTGTGCTGCTCCGTGCAGCGGGATCAGCGCTGACCCTTTGCCTCTGCTCAGCGGGAGAAGGCGCACTGCGGCCACCGGCCAAGTGGCGAAGCAGGACTGCCTTATCATAGAATCACCCATCCATTCTTCCATCCATTCATCATCCATCCATCTATCCATCCATCCATCCATCCATCCATCCATCCATCCATCCATCCATTGCTTGCTCCTACATCAGCGGACCTAATCCTGCTCCCTTGGCTCCCGCACAGTCTGTGGGACACAGTCTGGCTGCGTCGGGTCCTCATGTGGAGCTGGAGGGGCACTCACCGGTCTAGAGGCTGGCAAGGGAGACAAGGGAAAGGGAATTTAGCACTGAGTTTTCAAGAAACTGACAAGCTTTGGAGCAGTGCACGCATCACACGAATGATTAAAAATTGTGCAATTCTGAGCATTGTGTGCACACGATGCACGTTTGCATGGAAACACGCGTGTGCGTCTACACAGGGAGAAAGGGAGGCTGGTGGCGAGAGACCTGTGAGAATTCCTGGTTTATCCCCCTGAAATCAGTATGCCTATTGCTGGGAGCACACTTTAATCCATGCATCCAGCGGACCGGGAATCCTGTTTCTCTGTCTCCCTGCATCGTGCCCATCTCGCTCACAAGACTGGGCAGAAAATCGCAGCGTGTTTCCTATTGCTCTGCCTTGTTCTCCACCGAAGCAACGTCACGTCAAATATGCCAGTAAATTCCTTACCGGGTTAGGAACGTCATTGGTCGAATGTTTTCTGTAACCTGACTAGCCAATAACACTCCGAGAAAAAATTTAGAACAACCTAGTTAAGACAGATGGTGAAAATGACTTGACACTACATGTGTGAGTCAATATTAACTAGAGACGAAGTACTTTCCGCACTCATTAGAAACATCATAATACGCTAAAGAGACCCCATGTGCCGCTATATTTGCGGTACAAGGTCCTTTATATTCAGACAAGTGCTGCCCAAATAGTTGCCCTTGTCATTTCTGTTATAAGAACATCCACTAGCTAACATAAGCTCTGGCCTTGATAACTTGAATTTTTCGGAGCCTGTATTACTCTTGGCAGACCTTCTTCTTGCAGTTTTTCCTCCTGAAAGCAGATAAGAATTTTTGCAAAACAATTAGGTAAATAAGAGAAAGTGGAGGAGACGTCAAACCCTCTTAAAAGCACAAAAATCGTAGAACAAATGGAAACTGCTAGGGAAGAAACAAGAGTAATAGACAAACAGCAGATAATTAGGATAACCACAGTTATGAAAAGTGAAGTAATTGTATCTTTTCAGCTGTAAAGCACCACAAATATGTAACCGTGATTCCAAAATTTAAACTAACGTTTTAATCTCAGTCAACAGAAACCAATAGCAGTTATAAGAGCAGGAACCGATATTGAACCAGAACAAGAAGTCAAAGCTATTTCTACATTCAAATGTCACCAGCAATTTTCCTTATACTCAAGTTTGCAAAGGATTCTTAAAGCCTTATATATGCAGTTATGCGGAATCTGATTGCCAGCAATAAATAATGCATCCAAGGAAGAAGCTTGAGTATGTATCTTCTCACTTCCAGGATGCAGCTAGGGATCTTCGCCTCAATTCTACATCAAGGTTGTGGCTTAAGGCAGTCAAAAGGCTATTTAATTGTCAGGCAAGGCTTCCCCCTGCGGAACTCTCTCCGCATGTTACAACCTCTTTGCAGCTCAGCTCCATATGCATCTCTTTTTCACACTTCCCTCTCCATCTCGGGTTCCTACACCTGGTGCATCACGCATTTAGCCCATTCGCTCCGGCTCTTCCTTTCATCTTCCCCATGGCAGACGTTTCTATTTATCCACTGGCAATCAATGTGTGGCGTCACCGGTGGTACTGTAATGACGACTGCACCATTGAGAATGACAGCTTAGAAAGAAGAGGGCAATGGTGATCCCTCCCAGAGCAGCACAGCAGAGTGTAGCGCTCGCATCACAAGGTCACCCTATCTCACCGCTTGCTCCTCTGCATTGCCAGGAGAGGGTTGCTGGGTTTGTACGAGGTTGGGGCGGGAGCGGAAGGGAGGGGGGGAAAGATCTGCACTTTTTTCCCCCCTCTCTTAAGCAAATCCACAATGGAAACCAGAAAGGAGATGGTGATGTTTCTGGAGGGGACACAACTTGGCGCTCTAGTTGGCAAGAGGGTGCCTAATTTGTCCGAAGCAGTGGGGAGCCCCGCTCCAGAGCCGCAGGAGAAGATGATCCATCGGAACTGCCTCAGCCCCAGACCTGGCCCCTTGTCGTCCCGGGAGAGAGGAGGAGGAGGAGGTGGCGGAGGAGAAGACGAAGAGGAGGTGGAGGTGCTGCCAGGGACAGGGACGGTGCCGGAGAGCCGCTCGGCAGCGGCAGCGCTGCTTTCGGCCGGACAGCAGCCCCCAGCCCCGGAGCCCCCCTCCGCCAAAGGGCACCAGAGCAGCTCGGACACAGAGTCGGATTTCTATGAGGAAATCGAGGTGAGCTGCACCCCGGACTGCGCCACGGGGAGCGCCGAGTACCAGCACAGCAAAGGTACCCAACTCCTTCCCATGCCTCCAGCCCCCCGCCCGCGCCGGGGCCGGGTGGCAGCACCGGGGGGGAGGGGGGACTGCCGGAGGGGTCTTCCCCTCGCCACTGAAGTGAGGGGCAGAATAGGGGTGTTTATGGGGGGACCTCCTTTCCTGGCTGATTCCTTAGCTCCCTGCCACAGGGAGGCTTCTTTAGGAGTCATAGAAC
Source organism: Neopsephotus bourkii (assembly GCF_033783945.1). Lineage (NCBI taxonomy): Eukaryota > Metazoa > Chordata > Aves > Psittaciformes > Psittacidae > Neopsephotus > Neopsephotus bourkii. The sequence continues at coordinate 241,091 of NW_026902130.1, read as the reverse complement.
ACGACACTGGGCAGCCCCCGCGTCCCTGGAGGGGAGCCAGGCTTCCCGCCGTGGATGCATCAGGTCTGCAGCTTGTCCCGTAGGACCCCCTTGGCCAAGATCATCAACCACTCTCCCCCTCCATCCTTTTTTTTTTTTTTTTTTTTTATTCTTCCCTATCGCCTGCATAGTGCGTTCTCCAGGAAATCCCTTCCGATCCTCCCCACCGCTGTTTTTCTTTTTTATTTGCTGGGGGGAGGAGGAGGGCAAGATCAAAAGGGTTTTCTGGCCGAGAGCTGTTTGTGGTTTTGCAGGGTGAAACGTGCCCGGGTGAGTGCGGAAGAGCCCATAAAGACCGTAAAATCGCTCGCCGACTCATGCCTGCCCCAAGTGCGGCAGAGAGGTCCCTGTCTGCACGTAGGGTTAAAAAAAAAAAAAAAAAAAAGAGGGGTCGAAATTACCTTGTCACTTCTATGTCTCGGTGGCGCCAGCTCGGAAATGGTCCCAGTGAATTAATTGCCTTTGGTCTCGGGCACAATGAGGGAGAGTTGCATTTGAAAGCAAATGCAGCTGCCAGGCCCCTTTTCCCCCTGCCCCCAGGGCCAGGCCCCTTATTCCCACCTTCCCAGCTCGGCTGAGCCCCCCCTTACCCCGACAGCAACTAATTTCTCCCTCCTCCCTATTCCTCCATCACTTCATGAGGAAGCCGGGAAGCGTGGAGAGCACTGTCTGTCCTCTCTCGTCCCTTAGAGGCTCGTTGAAAATATCCCATCCTGAGCTTTGGAAACTGAGCCGAGAGTCCCTGAGGCCTCAGCTTCCCCTTGGAGGGAGCAGGCTCTCTGCCTGCCGGCTGCTCGGGTCCCGGGCCCTGTGTGGGCTGGAGGCAGGGGCCGTGGATCTGTGCGGCTCGGGCAGTGGGCACACCTGCCTTTCCGAGCTGCTCAGGGTGAGGGGATGCTGCGGCAGCCGCCTCCGGCTTCACGGTGCAGGAGGCGAGCATGGGAGGCATCGAGCAAACGAGGATACACACAAAGGTAGCCTTCCTACCAGAGCGAATAAGCAACCGTCAACCTTCTGCTTCATCCCCTTATCCCTGCCCTCCCTCTTGGATGTCTCCATCAGCATCCTCAGTACACCCATGTAGACATAGATAAAGCGAGTGGGGATGGATGGGGGGAAGAAAGGAGCTCGCTGAGGAGGCGGGGGGCGAGCACCCCTCCTCTCCCGCCCTCCTCCGAGCGTGTGCCGTTGCTCCTGGCTCCACTCGCAGGGAAGTGCTCCGAGGCGCTGGCCGGCAGCCCCAGCAGCGGGGGGGATCACCCGAAGGGCAGCGGAGGCAGTGGCGGCTCCCAGGGCTCGCTGGCCTGCAGCGCCAGCGACCAGATGCGCCGCTACCGCACAGCCTTCACCCGCGAGCAGATCGCCAGGCTGGAGAAGGAGTTTTACCGGGAGAACTACGTGTCCAGGCCCCGGAGATGTGAACTGGCGGCTGCTCTAAATCTGCCAGAAACCACCATCAAGGTACACACAGCTCGGACATGTTTCCAATTAGCACGATATAAATCTATATGGCCAAACTTCCTTGCAAAACTCGGGAAAGCACTTTGCCAACACAGCCCTCCCTCTTTCCCCCACCTTTCCCTCCCGCCCCTTTTCTGGCCCTGCCCGCACCCTGCAGCAAGCAGCAGTGCGGGAGAGGGGACACAGTTCCTGGAGCCATCCCAGCCAGCACCGCTAATCCGGCCTCTCCCTAATAGATTATTTTATAATCCTTCCCTCAATACAGTCCAAAACTCTCTTAGCCCTTGGGGGAGGGAAGAAGAAGCCGGTAGCAGACCTTAATTTGATCTCGCTTTGCTTTGCCTTTTCAAACCCCCCCTCCATTTGCACATAAAAATAAAACTGATAACTATAATACCAGGTAGCTCTGGCTGCAAAACGGCAGCAAGGAGGCAGAGCTGATGGGTTTGCCAGGAGCCCGGGCTGGGGGTCAGTAGGACAAGCCCTGGCAAGAAGAAAGGAAAACAAGCACCCTCGAAGGGCTGTTCCACTGGGTCTCCCTGTAGATTTATAGGGGCTTAACTGATCCTTCCGTACGTGATGACAACTCCCTCTGGGAGCGAGAGCTGGCGCCGGTCTCCGCCAGCCGGCAGCCCCGCTCCCTCCTGTGTCTCCCCTGGGCAGGGGCCGGCGGTAGGGCGGCGGCGGGTGGGTGACGGCTCTCGCCTGCCCTCTCCCCGCAGGTTTGGTTCCAGAATCGCCGGATGAAGGACAAGCGGCAGCGCCTGGCTATGACCTGGCCTCACCCGGCCGACCCGGCGTTTTATACTTACATGATGAGCCACGCAGCGGCCACCGGCAATTTACCCTACCCATTCCCATCCCACCTGCCCCTGCCCTACTACTCCCCCATGGGCATCGGCGCCACATCGGCCTCCGCCGCTACCCCCTTCAGTACCCCCCTGAGGCCGCTGGACACCTTCCGGGTCCTGTCCCACCCATACCCGAGACCAGAACTGCTGTGCGCCTTCAGACATCCCTCTCTCTACCCTGCCCCAAGCCATGGACTCAGCAGCGCCGGGGGCAACCCCTGCTCCTGCCTGGCTTGCCACAGCGGCCAGTCTAACGGGCTGTCGCAGAGACCCTCCGGATCAGACTTTACCTGTTCGGCCACAACCAGGACTGACTCTTTCCTTACTTTCACGCCCTCTGTGCTGAGCAAAGCCACCTCAGTTTCCATGGACCAGCGAGAAGAAGTACCTTTAACGAGATAAATCGTTGCCTCAGGGTTATTAAAAACTGTCTCCTTTCCTGGGCTTCTCTTCCAGTTAATGTACCTACAGCCCATGTCTATTTAATTGTGTTCTCTCCCTAGAAGTGGACATCTACGGGGGAAAAATGATACTAAAAAAATAAAATAGTTCAGTCTTAAAAGGATTTACATTCAAAGGGCAAAAATAAAAATAAATAAAATAAAGGTAAAAAAAAAAAAAAGGGAAGAAATGACTGGTGGTTTATCCTTGAGAAGAATTTTAGGTACGTGAAAGGAAGAAAACCAACTCGAAAGAAATATACTTCGGTAATCTCTAGAAACGAGCTGGGACTTTCTTTTCCGTGGATAGACTTCTTACCAAGGGCTGGGGCTTCTGCGGGTCACGGCATCAAATCTTATGCACAAACCTACGAGAAGGAAAATCTGAAATACTTGAAAGAAACATTATCTAAATAATGAAATGACTTGTGCGCGTGAAGAAAGCAAAGATGTAACCTACCAGAGTGTTCACAAAATAAAATCAACGAGCAAACAGCAAAAGCAAAAGGTTTCTGGATTGCAACCAACAGTATTATCCAGTTGTCTCTATAGTGAAAAACAATGCTTTACCATTAAGAAAAACTGTCATTCTGTACATTACTTTCGTGGTTTAATAGCATTCTTTACTCTCTTGTTTCCTTCGTTTTGAGAAGAAATTCGACATTTCGTCTCCTCTTTCATTGCAACTTTTATTTTTAAGAGGCAGACTGGAATTGGCAGGGAAAAAAATACGAGCTCCTGCCTCTTTCTGAGTCAGAGATATTTGTCCTTTAAATAACAATGTCCTATTACCAGTCTCTGAAATGTGCACACACTGACGAAATTAGCAAGTGATGTATATGTAAAGAGGGGTTTTGAATATCGAATGTATAATGCTCAGTGAGCAGAACCCGCGTGCCAAACGCTAACAAGCCGCCAAGGGAAGAGATTAGGTGACAGGGAGCACAACTCCTTCAAACAATCACCAGTCTGTAAATTGGAGCAGAGGCGATTTCCCTTCCTTTGTACTTCAGCCTTCAGTTCTCTCATTGACTTTTCTTTGCTGCCTCTGCTTTCTTTTTTCTTTTTCTTTTTCTTTTTTTTTTTTTCTTTTCTTAGTTATTTAATTCACGCCTTGGGTTTTGTGTTTCCTTCCCCACCCCTAATCTTTGCATCTGTATGTGTCCTTCACACTGGTCCCTCTTCCTTTTTGAGGGGTATTTCTTTCACAAGCCCACCCCCCTCGCGCCTCTTTCAGGTATTTCGGAAAGAGGTAACATCATTGCTTTTGCTTGGATTTCTGTCAATCTAAAATTTAAACCACGCAGACACAGGGCTGGGTAGCAGTTTCTTCCAAAGCTGGAATTGTTTAATTCATTCTATATTATAAATACAGGTAATTCTAAATAGCCCAAAGAATACACTGCCATATTTTGTTACCATGTCGGAATAAAATCCAGTAACAAAATTACAGCACCACTAACCATAATAGCAACGGACACATTTTAACAACATATCACACATATTTTTATTTTGTGTGTTTAAAGGAAAAAATGGAAGTGTTGCTTAAGACAAATTTCACCTTCGTGCAGTTTCTAACAGTTACAGTTCAACAAGCAGGAAAATAAATGCTGGACAGAACAAAGACGTGTTGACACCTCCGCTATCTACTTTGTGTTAAATTGGTGAGGAGCCTCTGGTTTATTGTCACACCGGAGACTTTTTGTCCTTAGGATAGGGAGTGAATAGCAGCGTTTCCCTGTAGCGGATGGAGAGCAGGGAAGAGACACGGGCGTGCCAGGATGCATTTTTCCAATTAAAAAAAAATATAATAAAAATTTGTTTATTCGAGCTTTTAAAAAGCTGATCCAAAGTCACCATCTTTAAATCATTTAGGGCAGATTGTTCCGCCCTTTCTAAATGAGAAGTCCTCATGGACATGGAAACCGATGGCCCTTTTTGGTCACTCACAAACAGATTATCCCCGCTCCCATCCCCCCGGAAATAGCAATCGTAAACAGCGTCCAAGGGCAGAGCCGAACAACAGCCGAGCTTTGCAAGCCTTTCACCTCCTTGGTTTGTCTTTTAGCAGACAGGAGAAGAACCAGTCAGAGAAAACGGGAACTGCGGAGCGAGTGCCTGATCCCCCCCCCCCCGTCGCGGCGACCCCCTGGGACGAAGACCGCTGAGGAGGCCGGGGGCAGCTGAGCGCTGCCCCCCAAACCAGGGAGTCCTGGGCGGCCCGGGACAGGGCAGATGCACCTGCGGGGCCGCGATGACAGGGCAGGATGTGGCCAGGAGTGCTGCTGCTGCCGCCAAGGTTTTTTGCTTTTGCAAAACACCTGCTTTACAACATGCCATCTCCTGGGGTGCAGGGCAATATATATATATATACACATACATACCGAATATATATACTTTTTCAAATACATATATTTTCTATATCTAGGTGTGTGTCAGAAAAAGAGTGCTTAACCCGCTGTTTACCGCTTTCGCCCTGAAAGGAAACACCCTCACGTGAGAACGGGCAGCGGGAAGGCAGAGCCCGGGAGCGCGGCTTGTCCGCAGCCGGCCCGCTCCCCGCCGCCCGCTCTCGGAGGATGCTGCGGCAAAGGGTGACTCTGAATTTCTCCGTGGCTCGGTCACAGGGCAGAAATTGACTGCGACAGGTAAATAGGCTGCGGGTCGCGGTAATGCCAAGAGTATTTTCAGTTAATAGGGGAGGGAAAATGAGGTGTCTGGAGCAATATTGGAAAGTACAAGATCGATGATCCGTCCTCGTGTCCAATCAGCAGCCTTTAATTGACTGTATTTTCTAGGTAATTGAGCCGCTGTGCTCTTAAATTGAACTGGAAGATATAACAATACATCTCACTGGGAGGAATTACTCATTACTTCATAATGAAATTTTCCTTTTGCTGCGTGGGGCCGGCGCTGTTAACGCCTTCACCGCCGGCGAGGGGGCCCTCTCCGGACACGCGTGGGGTACCGCCGGCGGCGGGGGGCAGACCCCGGGCACCCCGCCGGCAGCAAGCTCTACTTCTGGCCCCCAGCCACTGTCACCAGCCAGGCAGGTTTCCCTTCCCTCTCCCTGGCCGGGGATGAGACCCTCGGGGGAATTAGGGTGAGCCCTGGGGGGAGCCGGCGGTGGGCACCCGCCCCCTTGGCACCAGTGGGTGTGGAGTTGTCTTCGGGGTACCCCAAGCGCAGCATCGGCTCCGCTTCCCAGCCAGCCAAATTCAGCTCCGAAAGGCCTTCCCACCCCCCCTTGTTAGCCTTTGATTGATTGCCTTATTAAAGCGTGTTCTTGTAAGTGTGACCGAGCTGATTGCACCGCATATGTTTGGGATAATGCTCATTTTAAACAACTGAATAATAATACTACTAATAAAAAAAGGACCAAAAGAGGAAGAAGATGAGCTCTAGAGAACGGGTTAAGCCTAAACGATCCCGGGGAGCAGCGCTGTAACTCGCGCATTAAATCGGTCCGTTACTATCAAATCACTCAGCCCATCTTTGTTGTATTTTATGTGTTACCTCCTGTACCATTAAGTAAGATAGCGCTGAGACTGCCGCTTACTTCCCCGTCCTAGACTATGTTTTTATTAAGGTTGGATGATCAGACTGGATTGGATCTGCTTTCCCAGCATTATTCTTTGCTCCAGCCCTCAGATCATTAGGAAATCGGCTCTCCATATTCCACATTTTCTGTTGGATTGTTAGGTCGTTTTGCCGGCACCTGCAGAAAGGCACGCGGCTCCTTTAGCTTTTTAGCTTGTCTATCTGAAGGTTCCTTTTGTTTTCTGTTATGCTCCTGCTCGCCTGGCTACTTTATTTTACTACTGAGTTGAGCCCCTGAAAACACCCTCCGCCATATGTCACCCGAAGGCCCGCTTACAATAGCGTCACCCTAGGGTAAAGCCGACGTCAGGATGAGCTGGCGACTCGTTAACACAAATGGTTTCATTTAGGTGCATCAGGTTCCTGAATGAACGCAAAGTGGCGGGAGAGGAGGGGAAACCACGGCCTTTTGCTGCATCTTGCTCCCCAGAGCACTAGTTTGTTGCTTGCTCCCTTCAGAGCTTCCCGCTGCTCCTTTTGTAAGACGGGGGGATCCCGTTCTCCCTCGACACTCGCTGAAGGGCTGACCCTCGTACGGGTAGGGTGAGCTGCCACCGGGCAGGAGATGGGGTCAGGGTCGATTTGGGCAGGTCCCCGCAGGAACTGGTCCCTGTCTTCGGAAAGTTTTTATTCTTTTTTTTTTCCTCTCTCTCTAAGTAGGTGGAAGAAGAGATAGCTAGCTCAGGATCTTCAGCCAAGAAAACAAATCAATCACAACCTCTGGTCTCGAATTCACAATTCACCGTTTGCTTCTTTTTGCTTTCTATTTTGTTCCTTTTCTTTTTTTTTTTTTTTTTAATCCGTTAAACAGAGTGTACCTACGACCAAGACCGTAGCTCAAGTTTGCACTAATATTTATAAACCGTATTTTAAAAAACCTCCATCCGTGTGTTGCGTGCACGTATACACACAAAGCAAACATGCAAAGCGATTTTCCCTGCTGCCCTCTCTGCAAAGAAGTGCCTGGGACTTCAGAGACAGAAATTGCCACTTAAGAACATCACATGAAAGTATTAAGTAATTATTTAAAACAAGGCTGTTTAGAAAAATATTTGTATTTATTGCAGCTGCTCGATTGGCCTCGTTAAAGCTGGGGAGCATTTAAATTGTGTTACAGTCTCATTTAAATCCAGTTTCGTTCCAGCAGGCTGCAAAGCCTGAATAGAACCAATCACTCCATAATGATGATGAATGAGAAATTAATTCAGATACAAGCAAGACAATTTAGGCCTTCATCTGTTTAAATAGCCTTCCAAGATTATTCGCAATTGCAGGTCACAGATTTAATCAATTGTCCAATCTTGTGAAAGTCATATCTTTGCATCTTCATCGAGATTATTTATAACGCGGCAGAGCCCAGTATACGCTCTAAACAGGAACAATTACTTAAAGGGAAGCGTTTGTAAAATGAAAAACAAATGCTTTCGTGGGCAGTAAACGATCAAACACCTCCTAGCTCTTCCTGCACATCCTCCTCGGCCTGAGGAAGAGAGTTGAGCTACAGGTGAGGTGTAAAGGGGTACCATGGCCGAACTCCACTTGGGACTCCTGTCCTTCGTGGGCCACCCAGCCCCATCTCCGCTGGGCCGAGTTCCGCTCCTGGGCGCGATGCCTGCAGAAAGGAAACGTTAAAGAAGCAGCTCGCAACCACGCAAAGAGTGGTGCCGCTCAGCGTGGGGATACCCAGCCCGGCTGCCGGGAGGACTGCCATTTCTGCTTCTGCCTGCCTGATCCAGATCTGTACAGATAAATACATCACCGGCCCTGCTATTGCCCGAGCCCTGCGTCTCCCCTAGCCCAGCCTTGCACAATATCGACCCCGCCCAGGGCCGGGGGAATCAGGATCGCGGTGACCGCCTGGCCGGGGATGAAGCGGCAGAGCATCCCTGCTCCGCTCCTGGGAGCGCCGGCTCTTCCCTTGGGCTTTGGTGAGCCGCACCTGGAAAAACTCCGAGGTCCCGAGTAACTCAGGGTTTACCCCTCCGAAAGTTCAAGCAGGCCGTTTGGCTACAGGGAGAATTGTTGCGTTTCTCGAAAAAGAAATGGATAGCAGGGAAGAGACCAAGTTTATTCGTTAGTGTCCCAGAGTGTAACTGCCTCCTCCCTCTCCTCCAAACACAGACCCATTTAGCTGAAGTCCTAATCCCTTGAAGCGCTGCCTGGAAGGGCGGTTTTAGACTTCTGCCCAAACTCGAGAGCTGATCCCGGGTTGAGAGAAACACCTGCTGCCCCCAAAAGACTCATCCCATTGCACAGGGAAAACAGCTCTAAAGGAGCTGGGGTATTTTAAGGGTTGGGCCCGGCTCTGCATCCCTTATACACGGAGGCTTGAGGGTGGCAGCTGTGGGAACCCGTGGGCAGCGTGGATCCATTGGCCCCGTCTAGTTCCTGGAGAGGAGTCACAGAAGACTCCCTGGGAGCCCCCAGAATTAGGCCCCAGAGAGAGGTGGTCACGCTACCCACAGGGCGGTGGGTTTCCTAGATAGGAGCTTGCGAAGGGTCGGCGTCCTTTCTGTGAGACGGGAACCCCGGATCAAGGAGGTTTTCCCGCACCTAAAAGGCAAGCGTGGGGAGCACCCACCGGCGGCTACTGATGGTGGTGCTGGGGACACGGACATGAGAGGGCTTCTGGCAGCGGACCGGGGGAGCCGTGCGGGTGCGTGTTTCTGCTCCCCCATCCACCACGGGTGTCTAAAACAAAAGGCTTTCTCCAGCCCCCCCGGAGCTCGGAGGAGCCAGTCTCAGCGGTGGACTTTGATGTATCGCTGTCCAATTAGTGCCTTTAATTGGCGTCCTCTGGGACAGGCAACCCGGGAGCGGGACGGTGAGTGCTTTCCCCACTGCCCTGCCAGCTCGAAAGGTGACAAATAACTAACCCGGCCGGGTGGCACGAACCCTGCATCCGTCGAGCAGGGAGGGATAAAAAGCACTTCGAAAACCTGAGACCGGCTGCTTGCAAACCCTCCTGCGGGGCTCCGCGCCCACAGACACCAGTGTGACCCGGCCTCTGCAATCAAATCCCTCTATCGCCGCTGAGGGGGGATCCTCAGAGTGGAAACGGCACTGTTTTAAACATACCGCACGTTGCTTCCAATTTGCGTAATGAAGGTCGCCCGTTAAGCGTAATTTTAGAGGTTAAATGAGGCTGACTGCAGATTGAGGCTCTTGATAAAACGTCTTCTTTAAATGACATGTACTGTATATATAGATGCTATTACAGCGGTCTAGGTTTACCGTGGGGGAGGAGGAAACAAAACAAATATGCAAACACAAGGAGGAAAAAGCGCTGCCAATTTATTCTATACCAAAAAACGGTCGGTCGAAAAAGAAACTGATCGCTTCATCCATCAGATGTCTAAAATACATTTCTGAGATCAGAAGTTGCTCGGAAAGAGAGAGAGAAAGGTGGGGAGGAAAGTTCATACTTGTTAAGGACCCACAAAAGGGGCGTGCTAGAAATCACAGGAAGCTCACCTTGACGCAATTCTGTTTTTATATATATATATATATTTTTTAAGAAAATAAAAAAAAAATCACCTGGAGCCAGAGGAAGATGAGATTTTTTTTGATTCATAAGGAACTAAATTTTGCAGAGCAGGAAGTGATGCTGACTTTTCAAACCCGCTGTTCACAGAGGCATCTCTGGGGAAGGCAGGCAGTTAGAGGCTGTCTCGGGAGCCATCAATCCCTGGTACCCAGCTACACCTCGAAACTCAGTCACTCGGCTTCTTACAGGAAAACGTCTCTGATCGATGTTATAAGCTGAACTATTTTATTTGCTTTTCTGCATTTGCTTTTTAAAATGTCATTTTGCCATGTTCATCCTGAGCATGTTACATTAGGGGCATCTTTTTATTCAGTCCCCATAAGCCAAGTCCTGTGTCATGCATTGACATGCATAAAAGCATGTGTCATGCATTGTCATACGTAAGTATGTGTCATGCATTGCCACCAAAAGTCCCAACCTGACAATGCCACTTACCCTTTCTACAGAGTGCTCACAATTTCTTGCCCAGGAGAAAAAAACCCTATCAGTCTGTTCAGCCAGTTCTCCCAATAGCTTGATTTCACCTTGCTGATTTTTCATTAATGAACCTTTTATACTTTCAACCTTTCCAGCCAGGGACCAGATTCTGAAGGTCCTAACTCATTCCAAAATGCATTTTTGCCTACTTAGAAGTTTTCTTACTGCTATTGCAGTGCAGGATCAAAGATGAGCTACAGAGCAAATAAAGCAACTACTATTACTGGACCTACACAATTAATATGTGGCCTTGTACTCCCATAGACTGCAAATCACTCCTGGGAATGATCCTACAATTATTCTAACGTTTACTCAAGCCTGTGTGCTTTAGAGAGGGAAGTTTTCTCTAATGTGGAGATATTGAGTCATAGGTTCCAAAACCTCTTTCCACGAATGACCTGACCTGAAGTAAAATACAATCCAAAACTAAGAAGTCTGATTTACAAAACCTTCAACTAGAAAGGATCACAGACTTGCCTCCTCTGACATCTACATATTAAGTATAAAATCTTACAGAAAAGAGGGGGAAAGGGAGAAAGAAGAAGGGGAAACCCCTAGCTTTGTTGATTTTATGCTCCCTCTGCAGTCAGCTGAAATGCAGTCTGGGGTCTATTCCAAAGGCAGGAAAGCACCCAGCCAGGTGACTGGGGGTGGGAGGGTGGTGGTTTGGCTCCAAATGATGTTCCTAACCTATTCTTTGTTCAGCCAGTGGCAATGTGGATTTGGACAAGTGGACAAGTCTGAGTGTCTCCACTACTCTCAGTCCCATTAACACTGGCTGAAGAGGTACAAGAACATAGAGTACATGACTCAATACCCCTCTTCTTTCCTTTGCCAGTCGCAAGTTCCCACCTGAGAGCCTGTGTGTTATTCATGTCAGAAAGACAGGTTTTTAAAACAGAGACTTACTGCAGCATGGAGCAACTGAATTGTGCATTACTGGTAAGGAATCAAATATTCCTGCATCTATTTAGCCTATTTAACAGATCTTCAGATCATGACACCAGGTCCTCCAAGAAAAAAAGGCAGTGGCATCACTAACTGTGGTTCCCTACTTCTAATGTCAGTAGGGCAGTCAACATCCACATCTCTGACACAGATACCATTTTTTGCATTATCACATATTCCAGTTGGCCACTCATATCTCAAGGACTGTGCCCAAGCATTTGTAAGATAACAGGATAAGACAGACAGAAAAAAGGACATGACCTCCATTTTCTAACACTGCCTCACAGTGGAAAAGCCATATTCACCAGTGGGAGTTTGGTGTGGGATATCCAGGTTCAGACACAGAAATCAGAGGTGCTGATACTAACTGTGTTGGCTGTCACTGTTGATCTCCAGAGGATATTCCCCAAGTAAACATTCCTCTGCCAAACCCAAGTTGCACTTGACACTGCACAGGAGCAATCATCTGAGATTTGGAGCAAACATTGATTAACTGTATCACACAATTTTAGCATATTCAGAATTTTACGTGATTCCTACATCCAGTACACATTTTGTGCTTTGTTTTCAGTGCCAGCCTCACTCTTTAGCCAAAAGAAAGATATGCCAAGGTGTGATTTTAAACTTCTCAAAACCCTGGCAGTCAGTTCTGGTGACATTTCTATACTGTGATGCATGGCTTCATGGTGATATGACAACACCATGTCATTGGGATATAACTCCACCAAGGGCAGAATCATCTACCCTGATGGCTCCAATCACTTTTTTAATGCAGGAACATAATTTTCACAGCAACCTTTCCTTGAAAAGGCAATTCTAAATTTGAGCATCTGTGTGCATGTCGTTTCAGCTTGTCATAATCACCCTTTCAGCAAGGGATATTACTTGATGTTTACTGTAATCTGCCACAACAGCAGAAATTAAAGAATAGCTGTTATCCCATCTTACTGATGCTTTTTCAGTAAGCCTCGAAGAAGTTATTTCCCAGACTTCTTGTTCAAAATTTTGTTTTATAAATTGATAGTTTAACTCTCTAAACTCTCTAGAGAACCTACAGCTTGATCTGTACATCACAGACCATTAGATTTCTCCCAGTTAATTTTAATTGAGCCAAATATGATACATAAGACATACAATATGATACATATGATTAAAAAAAAAAGATCAGGTGCCTGGCGTGACTTGAGTACCAGTTTATGGAGAATCTTGGTAATATGCAGCAACTATAGTTCACTGGCAAAAGCAAACAAATAAACCAGAAAAAACCTTGAACCCTTTTTTTTTTTTTATTTATAATAAAATATTTTTGACAATTTATCCTTCCGTTTTTCTCAGCTAAATTACTCAGCTTGTATTATCCAGTATTTTCCATGAAAGAACTTCACATACTGCAGTAAAGTACCTCTCTGTCTTCACTCTGACAACCTAAGCAAACAAAATTTGTGTGACCTGTCAGGGTGAGGCACTTTCTTCAGTTATTGAGCTCTGAGTGAGGCTTTTCTTACATCATCTCCAAACTTAAGTCTCTTCTCTCAAAGCATGAAAGCCACATATAACTTCTTGCTCCAGCAGGGTATTTAGCACTTGTTTCAGCAGCAGTGTTTTTATTTCTATTTAATATTTCCTATATAGGCAACCAAGAACTGCACAAGCCCAAATGCAGTTCTGCAGCAATACAATGGAACTGCATGTTCACACATTTCTTCGCTATAACATTGCTTTTCTCCACCTCTGTTTTCTAGGACATGCTCCTCAGTTGCTAAGGACAGTTTGTATCCATTGTTCCTAGATATCTTATTTTTTATTTTACAATATTTAGAATCTGTTTGTCAGGTGAAATTCCTCTGTGACATTTATGCACCTTAGCTACAGAACTGTCCTGTTACCTAGAATAACAGAGGTACTTGAGAAAAAACAAAAGGTGATGTAGCCCCTGATAGCTCTCCTCTGTGTGCTGTTTTCTTTTCATAGAGGTGGTAACAACTAGTTAGATATGTGAGTGCCACATATGTAGTGTGGCACATGCATCCTGGATACAAATTTGACCAGTATTGGGTAAGTACATATTTCTGACCACCTGATTACAATAGCCAGTAGTGCTGAACATACCACTCTGTAGAATCCCGTTAGCCATAATCCCATTTCATGATGATGTCTATAGAAGCAACTCTATTTTGGACTCTTTAAATAAGCCAATTCTTAACTTGCTTGAAGTACTCTCTGACACCTATTGATTAAGGATACTGTATAATGTGTTAAGAAGGGAATGTCATGAGTTAACTTCCTTAAAAAGCCTAGGCTGAGATATTTATAAACTAAACCCATAATCTCATTAAAATAAATCAAACGTGCAATGCCAAGACCTATTTTTCATAAAACTGTTTTGATTGACATAACTTACATTCCTCTCCTGAATTCTTTATTAAATGAATCCCACATCAGTTTTGCTGTTATTGTCTTTAATATTGATGCCAAGTTAATCAGCCCAGTTACTGGGTCACCTTCTTTCCTTCTCAGTTGAAGCACATTATCTCTTTTGAAACTTCATGAGTATTCCAAGATTTGTTGCAAAAAGATTTTTCCTCAGTCACGTCTTTTAAGACTTTGCAAATTCACTGATATTAATATTTTTTTATCCCACTAAGCATTGTTTAATATCCCATTTGGTTAAAAATCCTATTAAAAGTACTGAATCTTCCCATTTGTTAAGATTACATCACCCTGATTTCCAAATGAAGATTAAAACGCTGATTTTTCACTTCCAGATGGTATTAGATCCACACTGTTGAGAGGATTTCTTTTGTTTTTGGTATACTTCAGAACTTTTTCTTACTGCTTTTTACCCCTTTTGCTGCTTGTTACCCAGGGGTTGTATTCAGCTTCCCTTTTCAACTTCCTTCAGTTTATAACGTTTAATTTATACTAATTGCTATATAGTACAGTTCCCTCTGAATGTTGTATGGTAATCTTGCTTCAGATATTTGTCTTTATTTCATTCTCTCCCAGGATTGCTCTGAAGTTAAGAAGCTACCCTCCATGTAGATATTGCTCATGCAATGTAATTTCCGGTCTCTAGCCACCCACCAGTTTCCAGTCTAAAAATTAATTCATCATAACAAGGTCCAAAAAATAGTTTTTTACATGCTGGACAATGTGCCTTTCAAGTTGGGGAATTATCCATGAATTTTAGAAACTCTTAGAGATGGTTTACTGCTAGATGCATGAGATAAAGTAGCACAGATGCTGAACTGAGTTTGTCCAGATGCTACTATTTTTATTCTTAGATATTGCAGACAAATGTTTAAGAAGTAATTCATCCCATTCTTGGGTTTGATTTGGTGGTTTTTGACACACCCCTGTCAGCATCCCTGGTCTTTGTTAGTCAGTACATCAATCCATATGTTTTTGAGACTTTTTAGTTGTGAGTTATAATTACTAAGTTGGTCTTCCCTCCTTCTGCTTGCTGCTTTTACTTACTCTATCTGCTTATGCAGGTTATAATCTGAGTGTGATGCTCTGTTCACATGACTCATACCACCATCTGCTAATGATGCTGACTGCATCTTTTTGCTAGTAAGACTTTCCTGTTCCCTGGCTGTGTTATCCACACACCCAACCACTGTTGTAGAAGAATCCAAACCATTCATTTTCTTCACATTCTTTGTTACATTGGTCCAAAGTTTATTGTTTATTATACCATATTTGCAGCTGGAATCATGTTTGTATCTTCAGCTGTCTTCCCTCGAGTCATTACACTAATAAGCTCCTGCTGTTTTAGCTAATTTCCAGGCCCTGCCCTCGCCCTTGAACAAGACACACTATTCATACAGCTTCTTTCTTATTAGTACATGTCCCATTCTTTCACTGAAGCAAAAGTTCAGCTTCAGACTAGAAGCAAAGTCCTGAAAACACTTCAGATTTTCTGCTTTTCGTAACTTGTAAATGTGGAAGGATCTCCAAAAGGTTTGTATGTATATTCATCTAGCCATTCCTCTTGCTTCCTTCTCAAATCCCCACAGTCTTTCTTTAACCCCCTGACAATATCTGTAGAGAGTATCAGAGCAGACACTTTCAGGATGCCTTCACAAACATGCCTGCTTATATAGTGCATTAATTCTCATTTTTTTTTTAAACATAATCATTTTGGTCACTTCAGTGTCTTTTTGGTTGTTTGCAACCTGACAGGTATCTAATTGTATCTTTTTTAATCTCTGCATGTTCTTTAAGCCCATGCTTTGGAAAGCCTATGGTATTAAGCGTTTTGTTTAGCTAAGGATAGCTACATGCCCATAGCTCTAAGTCAATAGCTTAGGAATTTGTTGATCTCAGTCTGTTTCAGTTGAGTCCTTTTCTGACAACTTTTTTATTCTCCAAAGCTTTCATGCAACTCACGTCATTCTATGCCAGCATGGAGACCTTTAGTGCAATGCTCAATGATAACAAATTAGAAGTGAAGGGACATGGATACATTAAAGAAATCTTAAATCATATCTTTGAATTGGAATAGTTCTAGCACTTTTCTGAATCTTTTATCAATTTTTTTCATCCTTCCAAAATAAAGATTGTATTCTAAGGATGAATTTATGATACATATTCCAACCCTAACTATTCTATAATTCTATGATTCTACGTAGTTAAAAAATCTTTCTGTGCTTGCTACTTCCATTTGAATTACCCCTATAAGCTATCACATCACCTTGGGAATTCATATTGAGTGATTCTCAATCCTTCAAAGTTTTCAACCCTTTCAACAACAGGCTGCCCAAGATCTATGTCTTGTGATAAAGTCAAATGCAGGATCAGATGCAGGGCCATTTACTGGGTGATTCAGGCAATGTAGTCAAAACAGCATGTCTTTAAAATATATTATGTTCAAAGAAATTCTTATTCTTTTCCAGCAACCACTCCCTGAAAATACTGATAAAATTAATGACCAGTGGTGACCCATAGGAGAAGTCCTGGAGGATCCATGGTGATCCTAAGTGAGTACTGTCTCCTCTGGTGATCTATTAGTTATCTGTTTTTCAACCTATTTAATATGTGTAACACTCCAATAACATTACTTTTTTTATACCAGAATCTGGATTGAATCAAATGGCATTCAGAGTCTGCTAGAAAAATGCAGACATCTTTGCCAACCAAATATATTATCACTAAGAAAAGGCAGATCCTATTAACAGGATTCTTCCTTAATAAAGCAGACAAAGGAAAAAACACTTCTGGTGACAATTGATTGTGTTGCCATCTTCTCATTCTTTGTTGGTTACATCTTACATTATTTTTTTCTATGGCTCTGCCTGGGAGCAACTATTCATTTTAACTTTGGTATGCTGATTTTTTTTCCCACCCTCTTTGAAATTGCCTGAGAATTTTAAGATTTGCTACATGCCTTTAATGCACCCTGTATTCTTCAGTGTCACACGGCATTCCTTCAAAGGAAGCCTAAGGTTCAATTCCATAGATGGCTTATCTACTCGATTTGATCATCTGCATTTACAGACTGCTCTTCAATCAAGCACACTTGGGACTTTTTGTTCCACTGTTTCAAACTTTTCTGTTAGCAGGTAGGCCAGAACGGGCTTTTACCAAATGGACTCATTTTGATCTCACTATTTGAAATGTGGAGAGCTTTGAATTTTAACCTCAGGCATGGTGCTTGCTGTGATTATGTTGTACTCAGTTCCATTATCTATTTGGAATTCACTTTTTATCTATTTCTTTCCAGTGTCAGAAGCCAACCTGCTGAAGAATATACCAGGGTAGATTTAATTATGCAACTTAATAAAACCTTTGTTTCATTAAAAGAGCTTCATGCTTCAGCTGCATTTTGATGTCAGAGACCAGTGTCAACACCTTTGCATTGTGTCAGTTCTTTCCAGGCTTTCTGCAAAGACGATCTCTACATCATGCTTCCCCTTGCAGCCTCACATTCAGTTTGAGCATGTGTTTTCAATCGTATGCTTCATTCTTTCAGCACTTATTAGATACTTGGATTAAGAAAACATGCTTTCTGCTGTATCTCAAATACCTTTGCAACTTTGAATTTGTCTCTCTCCCATTAAAGTTGCAGTGGCCTAGTTATCCTTCATTTTGTCACAGATAGTTTTGTTTAGTCTGTTAGTCTGTTAACATTCGTGTGATTTGGCTTTACCACACAGACTGATGACTTAATGCGACAATCATTTCAACAAGGAGGTACTTTCTGTTAACCAGAATTTATTTCTTTAAGAGAGCTGTTTTTGCATGGATCTTCTTTTTGCTGCTTTGTTTAATACATCCAATTCCCCTTGCATTTATATCCTTCACTTTAAAAATCTATGCTAACTTTTCCATACTTCTAATTGCTCATCAGTTTTTCATTCTTCTGCTACCCTCTTCGTAGTAACACAACATTGCAGGTAAGAGCATATTAACATTTCTCTCTTGTTGTAGTATTTCCAATAGTATCATTTTAAAATCCCTTCTGCCCCTCATTTAGGCTTGCCTATAGGCCAATAAAGGTATCTCAAGCTTAATTCTAGGAACGTCAAAGTATCTACACCCTCAGAAAGCTCTGTCCAGCGATTGCTTAACGCCAGATTTTATTTGGCTGCTGCCAGACTACAACCACTAATGCAAACATAATCTTGGGAACAAGTACTAGTACAGCTTGAGAGACTAGGCTGTGCACAACTGACTTTTAGATTTTCTAAAAGAAACCCTCACATGCAGGCAGAAAAGGTAAACAGTGTGCTCCAGACTGCTCCCAACGGGGAGGCACAGCTGCACAGCAGCCCAGTTCCAGGATGCAAACTCTGCTGCAGGAGAAGGTGTCTGTGCTTGTGCCTACTCCTCTCTGTTGTTGGAGAGGGAATCCTGGTTCATAATGCCAGCTTCTGGGTTCACTGCTGGGACCCAGGGTACTTCTGGAGCTCTTGCCACCTTTTTTTACAGTATGTCAAACAGTAATTGTAGTAAAATACATAGTACTAAATATCCTGTTCTGTGAGATGTTTATGGCAGGATCTTTATAGTGAGGAAGTATGCACCTTGAAACCACTCTTACACACTTATCAGCAGATACTTTGGAATCCTGTCATGATTTTTTAAATCCTAATCAGATTCAGTTCTGTGCAATGTTTGTCTCCCTTGAAGAGGCATTGAGTTTGTAGTCCAAATTGTTTGGTCTAGAACAACTTTCCTCTTGTTTCTGACAGCATTTGCATTTAAAATGGTTTTCTTCTAATAGCCTATATGCAAACCTCAGCATCATGCGTAACAAATTCTGAAGTATTGCTGATAAATGCATGAGCTTTCAGATCATCTCTGGAGCTTGCATCCTGGAGGATGATCTGGAGAAATGGCAGCAGCAAAAAATTTAAACCAAAGTTGAATAAAACGGAGCTTAGAAGTGCAACACTTCCCTCTGCAGACACGAGCCTTCTGTAAGGGTAATTAATGGTTGTTGTTAATAGCAAGACCTAATTTATAAAGGAGCCAACTTCAGACAATCATGAGGAAATGATATAAATAATCAGTGAAAATAATAAGGATCAGTTGTAACATAATTGCAGAACAGCATTCAAGGACTCAGGAGATCTAATGCCTTCTCTTCATTAATCAGAGTAAATACAATGTTACAGATGTTACTTATTCAAGGACTGTTGGGTGTGCATATGAGTATATACAGTGCATCTCTGAGAGCAGATGCCAAATTCAGTATATGTAGATCTCCTATTATCTATATGTAGAAGACTTTGATTATTTTTTTACAGCATAATTCATAAGCACTTAAAAGCTCAGAAAAGCTGTTTTTAAGCTAACATATAGCTTTGGTGGGTAAAATAAAACAGAGCTTTCATGTTTCAAGTATTGAGGAAGAGCACTTGCTGTTCCCAAAATCTCCCCCAAAAGACAAATTAAACCAGAAAGAATTGCTGTAACTAGGTTCACCTTGTGGCATTCCCACATGGGGAAACTCTGTAAGGTATTACCTGGAAATTATGCAGTCCAGCCTGGAGATACTTAAGCAGTGCATTACTTATAAGCAGTACTGGAGTGAGAGGGGTTCCATTACTCATAACTCAATGACTTGGCATCTCTGAATATGCCAAAAAACCCTCTAAATGTGTTTTCCTCTAAATTGTTAGCAGTTAACTGGCTTCAGACTTTACAAGTGACCATCAGCTACAGGACCTCCTTGACAGAACAACCTTGCTTCCTTGAACTAGCCTAGTAGAAACAGTGTCTCTCCTTGCAAGCACAGCCTCTCTTCACAACTGTTTAACAATATTTTACTTGATGGTTGAGCGTGTTTCTTTGCATGCCTTTTATATAGAATTTCAGCTTGGTCTCACTAGGCAGTTGAATTAAATCCTTCTCTGCCCCCTCTCACTACAAGGTGTCTTTAACCAGTTGTGTGTCACAGCACTAGCTGAGAAATCCCATCCATTCCACATTATTTGTTCCCACTTCTGAGACCCTTGTCCCAGCTCACAGCTTAAGTTCAAGAAAAATGTTCCTTTCTTCTTGGAAGTCAAGTTGCTGGCCTACAGGTCCAATTTTCTTACAGGTAGCAGTAAAATATATTTTCTAAGGAGCAGAGACCTGCTACATAATTCCTTTCCCCAATTTGCTTTTTCTTACTAGCTCCTTGCTAAAATATGTGGACACTGATATGAAACAGAGAATCTGCCAATGCATGATGCTCTCTAGCCTTATGTTTTGTATAGGCTGGGCTTATAACTGTTCCTGTTACTGTGGTTGCCTTGAAAGCAATATTTACCATTATACAATCCTTCTTTGAGTAACTTTCAACTTTACCAAACTCCATAGGAATTTTCTGTGTGTGGTGTACACTTCATGGTGAATTTATATTTACACAGACACATATATTTACGCAGGAAATAAGCTGTCACTTCTAAGAAGGAATATGGAGAAAAACATGGTGTTCTTCCCATGCTAAAAATTTCTGCTGACCTTTTATTTGGAAAAACATAGGTCATCTCTCCCCTGTCTTGAAATCTGGCAGTCTTTATTCATTGGTGGCCTTTATTCAAGGATGCTCCTTTTACCATTCCTTTGAGACGCTCCCCAAACTTACCATCATTCAAGTCTTTGAAAAAATATGTCTCTCAAGAGTTCTATAGGAGTATTTTAAGGATCAGTGGGCTACAAAGCTATCATCTCTTCTGTGTTCTCAGTCTTTGACCCACGGAATTATGACTTTTTCCCTAAGCAGTGACACAAGAATGTTCCCCCTACCCCAGAACATTCAACAGCTTGGGAATAAGGACACTAGCATGAGAAGTATAAGATAGAGGCTGTAAATCTTATTAAGGGAACTAAAGCACAGGCGCCTATAAACATACAAATACATAGATATGAAAGTAGGAAGTTCTTTTTCAGCTAAATTTTGAAATGAACTACGGCATTTAAGGCGGAGCCAGATTCTGTAGGTATTGCAAAATCCATCTCCAACACTTTCCTGACTGAGCCTCTTGGAGGATGTGGGGATGGACAGAGTTTCTAGTGTCTGTTCTAGAGTAGGATTTAGATATGTGATGAACTTTTCAGAACTGCTGACCTGTGACAGTTCAGGGATAACAGCTACAACTGTTGGCACCTGGGAAGCTTTACAATAAAAAAGAAAAGCAAGTATGGAGTTCAGAGATTGATGGCTTTGCAAAGAGACTTTAAAAACTCCAGTTTCAGAGTTAGTTCTTAGACCCTGACTAACTTCTACTTCAAGAGCCAGAGTCCTTTATGTATTTTGCCATAAATATCCTGAAGACTCTCCCTGCATGGAGCTGATCCCAGGTGGCTTTTCCATCTTGTAGACTTTTCTACTGCTTAGTCCTCTGTGACACAGAGCCACTGACTCCACTCTTCCACAGAAGTGGAAATTATAGTCTTCTATAGCGCCAGTGCCAAAATGCATTCCTGAAGTCATGAATGTTCCCCTGCCCCAGCAGCAGGCTAAGGCAAACTTTCAAAGGGCAATTGCTTCATAACCAGGGATCTAGCCCAGCTGTTAGCAAGATCCACCCCAGGGTCTTCCTAACATGTATGATGGATTTCTACCATCAGTGTAGCAAGTGTCAGAGACTTCTAGGTGTTGTGCAAACAGACACTGTGGGTCCTGCAGTGGGAGATATGATGGCAAAGTCCATCAATAATTCTGTCTTACTGGCTAAGATTTGAATGACACACAGTAAGTGCAACTGGAGAGCACATAGTGGCCAGTGCAGAGAAAACAAAACACTAGGTACCTGCTATTTATGTCAATAACCCCTTTACTGAATAAGAAAATATTTCTGCTGAAAAACCCAGCACATAATCACATAATAAAAGGTAGAGAGAAACCAGTCTAATTTTTTTTTCTTAACTTTGTTTATTTGACTGCAACTTCAAAGCCACTTCTTTAATATTCTTTAACTCTCTTAGTTTCTAAACATTTTTTTATGGCTCTTTTGTCATCGGTTGTTCTCACTTCCTACACGTTGGTTTCCTTCCGCCACTGCAGTGCTGAAGCTTCTTGGACTGAGAACTGTCTTTTTAATTAGGGTCTGTGTGGCATCTAGCACAGCGGGCAACTGAATCTGATCCCAAACACATAATTTATGTACCTTGTTTGGGTCATCTCACATCTGCTCATGTGATTTGTCTGGCCAAATGCATAGGTAACTTCTGTGCAGTTAGAGACCGATTTGAATATCAGTCAAGGGGCTAGATAACACATCAGAGATGATGGATCAAGAGTTCAGAGAAGGCCATAACCCAGAATTGCTGCTGCTGAACCACTTTTGGAAAGCTGATCCTTTCATTGATCCATGAAAGACTGTTGCTTGTACATTTGTTTACTGGGAGGGATCAGGGAAAAAAAAATGAAAACAGCTCAACAACAGTGTATTGTGTTCTATTATTGACAGAAGGGACTTTACTTTGGTAGTGAAAAAGTGAAAATGAATTGCAGTATGTGAAAACTACCAATATGTTTCACTGCATGTCAGAGTGAATGAAGCATATATATAGTCCTGAGGCTGAGGAAACAAATGAACACCAAACAAAAATACTCAGGAATCACAGCTGTGAATGTGGCCCTGATCTGAGAATTTCTTACATGTTTGTGAGATAGAACTGCATCTTTAGCAACAGAGGAACTCAGAAATAAGGCAGAAGGAGAGAGAGAACAAGTGCTACAGAAAGGATTGAAATTTAGGATGAAGTAGTACTTTTTTCCAGCGTACATTGAAAATAAGATCTGAGACATCTTTGGCATCAGTTAGATGTCACTGGAAGTTGTGCTGGTAATGAAACAAAGAGGAAGGTTTTACTGCAATGTATGCTAATATGATACTGGTACACATTAGTATTTGCACACAGTGCCTTCAATGAAGGTCAAGGCTGAGAACAGCAAACAAGGAATAACTGAATGAGCAGGATTTCAAGGAGTGAAGATGTGATACGTGTTGAGTTTGGGACCACAGAGGGAAGAAGTGAGATTGATTTTCATGAAGACATGAAAAGTTTGATCTACCTGAAATTAGAGGAAATGTTTCTATTGACTGGTCCCTGGCCCAGTGGTGTAGGGTGTAATGAATGTGGCCAGTGTGAGCTGCAAACCAAATGCACACCAAAACACAATGGTGAATGAAAAGACCAGCAGCTCTATTAGAGATTTTACTATTGGTTGGTACTGCGGCCAGATTAAGGCAAGCATTTCAACCCTGTGCTTTCCACCCTTGTGGTGTTCATTTGAAGGTGTATAGCTCTTCTTGTTATCAGATACACACTAAGAGCCACACATACGAGTTCTCAAAGTGTTTTTTGGCTTTCACATAGTGATGTGTTTGTGATTTTTAACAGCAAGAGTGATGCACTTCAGTGTGAAAGGAGACTGACATCTGACTATGAAGTGATGATGTGGATATTTTCCTGATGATTATTTAATCTAACAGAACTGAGAGTGTCAAACAAGTACCAGCAATTTATCAAGAGCCAGTTGTAGAAGGAAGCATTCTCTGAATCATCAGTGTGATAATTACCACTGACATTTCCCCAAGGGGAACTGCATTTTTAATTGTTACAAATATAATCACACTTCTATGGAGAAGTGGAAACAGAATCCTTTCAAGGCCATTTCTGGAAATTGAAATGTCTAAAGTTTCCATGTGGAAAAAAAAAAGGGCGATTAGAAATTATTGGGTACACCAGAATAAATATGTCATTGCAAAGGTTAACTAAAATACCAGCTAATGTACTCTAATTTCCAGAACAAAATACACTTAATAAGGGTCTCTGGGTTAAGTCCTGGCCTTACTTTAACTGCAGCTTCCTTAGCTGGGCTGGAGTTGGCTGAATTTTAGTAGTGAGGAGAGTAAGGGCTGCGTAGTTCTGTTGAGTGAGCAAAAGCTGTGTCCAGCGCTGCCACTCCTGCCTGTGGCTTCAGAGGTAATCTTCATGGTAACCTAAGGGCTGCCTGAGTAAGATCCCTAATGCCTCTCAGGGCAAAACATGATTCACCACTCACAGTGAATGGGCTGTGAGCAGCACCTCTCAGGCTGTCCCAGAACACAGCCAAAGGGACCACAAAAGATAGTCCTATCCCACGGTAGCCCTAATGTGCCTGGTCATATGCAACCACTCTAAAGTGTTTCTTTCAAGGGGCAGGTCAGAATAAATTGGCTATGTTTTGCCTCACCTCAGCTTCCTGTTACAAACAAAAGTCTTTAATTACTGGCCTTTCCCATTTCAATCTGGCAGGTGTGTAAATGGTGTGGTTTTTCTCTGCCCAATGCTAGTGAAGGTCTTCAGTGTAGACACTAAATTTTTAGGTGATAAGGCTGGCTTTAGCTTGTATCCTGCTGAAATGAACTGAGCGAATAAGGTACTTTCCACTACTTGCCAACTACAGCAGTGCATTTACTATTTAAGGTAGCAGTGCTGGCCTGAGAATAGGAGAGTAAGTTCTGTAGGAAGATTGTCTTTTACTGAACCAGCTGATATGGCTGGGGAAAAATTTTTTTTTTTTTTTTTTATCAGAGTAGCAAATCTTTCATTCTGTCAACTGCAGTAATTCACAAACATCTCTTAAATTAAAAATTATATTAAGGGTTTTAGCTTCTCTGCTAACACAGGACAGCAGTACTGGGTAGGGGAAAGATATGTCCTTCGCCTGCACCATGTACTCTGTCATCACCATTGTGGGCTGCTCAGCCCTTCCATTTCTGCTCCCACTTACGCAGGTGCCTGTTCCTGTAGCATGCAGCTCACAGATAAGCTGTTTTAGCTAAACTGTGATTTACAGAAAGTTGGAGTCTTGCCATTCAGAGTTGTTGATTTAGCAAGCAGAGGCTGAACACCAGCAGATAATACAGCTTAATAACTGATCTACACAATTTAAGATTTCAGACCTCAAATTTATGAGAAAAAAAACCATCAAACCCCAAACTATTTGGCTAAGAACTATTTGGTTCGACACTTTTTCCATTAACGACCTTAGCCATTCTTCAATTGAAATCAATGGAAATTCAACTCTAGGTTAAGCAGACAACACTCAGTAACACTGTCAGAGCTATGCCAATTTAGCTTGGGCTGCATTTATTCTGTTAGACTACAATGCTCTCCTCCCCTTTACAGATAAATCAAAAGGGATGTTTTTATCCTGTGTGAAAAAAGAGAACACACAGAAAATAGAATCAAACTGGAGCAAAATGTAAAAAATATACTAGCTAATCACTTCCTTCAGTGGTTAAAAATGGAAGAAAGAGTATATTCCAAGAACTGCAAATAGCTTAAAAGAGTAAAAGCTTTTTAAGTTTTCTGTAAGTGAACATGATAGAAAATAAAAAAAAACCAAAACAAACCAGAACTTAAGCAGATTTTACTCTGACTGTGCATACAATGGGAGATTGCATATGCAAAGAATTGATTTGCTGTTTTTTGCACATTCACTTTCTGTGTGTATGCACCATCTTGGAAACTGCACATTTGTATACGGCATTTTCTGGGAAAACAAAACCCCAAACCAACAACAAAAAAATCCCCAGCAAAATTAAACAAACAAAAAAACCCAACCCAAACCCAACCTCCCCTCCAAACCCCAACAAACCAATTTCTCCTTTTAATGGGGCTGTGTCCGAATACGAATTAACCTTCCTGCGTATCTGTTTTACGATGTTGCCTACAGCCAGGGTTCCTTCAGTGGTGGGTGGTGTTCCCAATCCACCTTCTTTTCCTCACCTGTCATCTTAGTCATGGCTTTGAAGCCATATGGAGTTTTTCAAATCCAGCTTTAGCTTCTGTGACCTTTTGTTTGCTTTGGGCCTGATAACATGCCTTAGATTATGTTAGCAGTAGCTGTGGTTTCCAGTCCAAGCATTTCACAGGTCCAGGTCTGCTTAGCTGCCAAGATCAAACATAACCAGGTGAACTCATCCTGTTATGACCAAGTCCTTGTACTTACCTTAATCCTTAGAGAAAAACTACAACTTGCAAGATAAGTCTTTGAAACGAGACCAGTATTTCAAAGGGCTTGCTGCATACAAAGGTATACAGATGATGTTAAGCCTCTGCAGTAATGGTACTCACATTTCACAGACTGATGAATTTATGAAGTACTTTCAATTATAAAAATAATGTTACAATGGCAAAAGGTAGTTAAAATAATTCTTTAAAAAATGAAGTGCTGAAGAATTTGGCAGGAATTTGCTTACCAGTCTTAAAATATATTCCAACTTCATACAACCATTTTTTCCTGGATGTCTCAAGATCTCACTTCAAGTGTAAAGTTGGAGAGCTATGAGATCATTCTTCTATGGAAAAAAATAATCACTAAACATTTCATGATGTCAGTTGATTTGACTGATCACACCTGATGTGATTTGACACATCAGAGCAGTGTGATTCATGACCTAAGAGAGAAGGAGTTTTAGCAATTTGTTCCCAACTTATAATGTGACATCAGTACTTTTTGAAAGCTAATCCAACATACAGTAGGCAACCCATTTTCTAAAGATCCATCTCAATTTATACTGTTATAGCTAATATTCCTGAGTAAGCCTTTAGACTTTGGTCTGCTTAAGATTAAAACATTTTTTTTCTTGAATTATGAACATTTATCTCTCATCAGAGAAGATAAGTGTCCCTTAGGAGAGACATGAAAGAAAGATTTGTGAGACCTAACAGATTTGTACAAGAGAATCATGACAGGTATTTCATAATGGAAAGATCCTCAGAAAGATAATTCTTTAGCATACAAATGAGTTTTCTACCTTAGCAGATGTTCACCTTTTAAATAAAAATGTGCTCTTAAGATATCCTCTGAAATGTCACAGTTATCCCCATTACTAAAAGATATCTTGATTTACACTATTACAGTTGTTGAAACATTCTTAAGCAATAGGTTCTGAAAGCCGTACTTTACCTGCCTGCAAGACATTTAATTAATTCCATACTTTCATTGTAGACATTGCAATTAAAATAATTCTTGACTACCTCATGGAATTTTAAACATTTTCAATAAATGAATTCAATACAAGATAGTGTGTGTGCAATTCTGCAACTTGGTCTCCCAGCTGTGCAATAAATTGCTGGGAGAAACAATTAGTGTAGACTCATTTGTTAGAGAATGAACCAAAAATGTATCTAAAAATGCCAGTACTAAATGTGCTGACAATTAAGAGCAAATTACTTAGCAAAGATGCCATGTGTTCATATGTTGCTTCAACTACATGCATTTGATGCCTAGTACCACATTTTTGTTTAAGACATAATTGCATATTTTGTTCAATTTTGTATCTGTACTGAAATAAGGTGATATGATGCCAACACTTTTTAGGCAGGACTCCCTTGTGACTCCAGTTATCACCATACCTTTTCATTCCAAGGGCAAAAATATTTTTAATTAAATGTGAGGCAGGCCTTACTCATTCATTTTGATTATTTTTCCCTTGCCCCCCAGAAAGTTTTATAGGGCAACAGAATGAGAAACAGAAATGACTTACTGTGGAATTGATGTTACATGAAAAGATCTCTCAGGGGAAGCAGTAAGACTGTCATTGCCCAATCAACTGAAAACTAGACTAGACAAAGCCTTTATTAACCCTTTGCAGAAGAAATTCCTGCATTGGTTGGGACTTTTAGGATGACCTGCAGGCTCTCAAGCCTACACAGGCTGCTTGTGAGAATAGTTTATGATGACACATTACAAGTTTCAACATAAGCAACTAGACACATACACAAAATTTGACTTCAGAGTACACACAAATAATTTGTTTCTTTATTTTCCTATCTTGCAAAGATAATTTGATAATGTTTTTGTTTTTCAGATGTGCTTGAGTAATCAGAAACGGACCCTTTCCCCTTAAATAAGGACATAAGGAAACTCTAGGACTGAAATAGCTTCTTTCTTTGAAGTCAGAACTGGCAGCACATTGAGAGAGGCGGGTGGCAATGTTTCACCATCCACGTTTAGCAAGATGCAGTCTTAGCCTTCCACGGACTGCTGAGAGCAACATGTTCCCATTTACCTGCATTTCAGTAAGAATTTACCTGCATTTCAGTAAGAATTTACTCGCATTTCAGTATGAAGCTGAAATCAAGATGAAATACGGAGATACAAAGGACGAACAAAACAAAAGCACGCTATTCCTGCAAGCTTATCCAAATCTCACACTTCCCCGATACCATGCCACAAATATATTCTTCAGATCAAGATAACTATTTGCAGAGCAATAAATTATCATCTGTTGCACTTCTGTCACGTTTCAATAAGACTTCTTTCAAAATGACTTAATTCACTCTTTCCAAATCAGTTTTGGATAACAATAAGTGAGAACTACTGTATCATGCGCATAAGGTTGCCGTGAATTAATAGCAGTTCACAGTTAAAAAGTCAGGGAAGAGATCTATTTTGACACTTATAGCAAAGAAGCAGCTTCTCTTTGACAATCATTTCGCTATACTTGGTAAATGCTTGGTGATTTTTTTTTAAAGGTAAATCAGGACAGTGGGCTGGGAATCTGTTAAAAAGGATGTAGGAGACCACACACTTCCAGCCTTCTTGGCAAATCCTAAGGTTTATTACTTCAAGCTATGTCCAGATAAACACATGTGTATTGTTCTGATTGAATAAATATATTGTCTATAGATCGATCTAATAATTTATAAACATCATACATTTATGGAGAACATCAAGAATATCTTTACCTGCTGTTATTAATTTATTCCATATTGGTAGTCATACCATCTGCTAAGATGAGACTGATTGGTAACTTCCATAAGAAAATTGAACCAGTCCATCACCAGATAGAGTCATATTATAGTTTTTTATATCAGTTTTTAGAGCCTTTAAAAACTTTTACCACTCTGGAAGAACAGTATGTGTTATTATCCTTACCTTCACAGAGCCTGATCTTTCCAGAAATCTTGACAGAATGAGAAATAATGTCTTGTAGCTCTGTCCTTTCACTCAGATCCTCTTTCATAGTAGACTACCATTTTGGACAGTGGAACAGTGAAGTGTGGTGGATAACTAAAATTCATTTATCTGTACAAAAGTATTTCTTGCTAAAATGTTAGCAGTGATAAAGTTGACAAAAATATTGTTCCCGATAGCATACCTTTTTTATGTCCTCTTAATCCCCTCCAACCCACACCGTAATTAGCTTTTCTGTAAACAAGCCCTCTTATGCAAGATCTTTATTCCCCATGTGATGGGGATTTCTTAGGCTTCTTGTTTTGCTTCTTGTCCTTTCAATTTATTAACTTCATCAGCACCCAACTTTTCTGAATTTCCTCTTATGGCCTTTTCATTATCTCCTTTGATCAGTTTTTGTTTTCCGATTTCTTTTTCCCTGAGGACATAAGCACGCTCAGGGACAGTACCACTTCTGAATCTTTAGCTGTAACTGTGTGGATGATCTCTGACTCTAGATGTTCCTTCTCTCCAATCTCTTCTCTCTCTTATGACTGCTCCATGTCTTTAAACCCTTGCTTATTCTAAAATCGTCCTTTCTTATTAATTGTTCCTAATGCTGCCTGTTTTTCACCCTCTCCTGTCCTAGTTAATTGTATTCAGCCTTACTAGCTGTTGTCTGTTTGCTTTAATCTGTTCTTTTTAAAATATTGCAGTGAAAGCTATTATCTCCTTCTGGTAATTTGCAGCAGAGAGATACTCCCTTCCTTCTGTTGTCTTCCTTTCCAAACCCACTTCAGACTCCTCATTCTTGTTTACAGAGTCCATATTTGCATCTTTAATTACGTTTTATCTCATGCTCTTCTTTTCTTGACTTCTCCCATTCCAGTTCCCATTAGCAGAGAAGGACCTTACCAAGATTTCTTTATCCTTCTCATTTTGGGAACACAAACATTCTGACACATTTTCCAGTGCAGTGAAACACCTGCTTCCTCTTGCCAGACTCTTCATTCTCTCTTCTCATTCAAGTCCATTTTCTTTTAAACATAATTTATTTCTCTGAGCCAGCAGTCTACAAATTCTGTCTTCCCTGGGCAGCAGTCCTAGAATTTTTATCTATCTTTATTTTATTACATTTTGAAAACAGTACTATAATTCTTTCAACAATGGCAAAGTTCTCTGACATCTTATCATGAGGGCAATGAAGGGTTTTCTATTTAAATACGTAATGCAATAATATCAATGTACATGTTAAAATAAAAGCATTTCGGCATGGTTGTGTTCAAATCTGATCCAAATTTGCCATTCACTTTGTTTCCATTTAAAAATATTTTTCTGTGATGGCTGGCCAGTAAATTTTTTCTCTTGCTGAAAGTTGTGTAAGCTTGAGTCTCCTTACCTTAGTAGAGAAAATGTTGAGCTGTTTTGATCGTGATCTATAAATGTGAAGAGGTATTTTAATAGTAATGGAGTTCTTCAGGCTATAATACATGGTGATATTCAACATCTAGAAGCTGAATAGATATAAATTAAGATGGGAAGTAGGATTCAGTCTTTTAAGAGTGAGAGTAATTAACCATTGGAATAACTTCAATAGGTATTCAATGAATTATGCTTTATTTTAAATCTTTAAATCAATAGTGACTATGTTCTTAAAGTATGCATAGCCTAGTTCAGACAGTTCTGAAGTTAACAAAGATGAGTTTCCACTATTGACCATCAGACAAGATGACTGTTATCCTTAAATCTATTGATGAAGGCCTTGTCCCACTTTAGTAAATATTCTAGATTTCAGTGGGATCAAGAATTTAATCTGAGCACATTATACAAAATAGGACAACCATGGACAGACGACAGCCAAACCTCCCTCTGCCCTTCAGTCCTTGAGGGCCTGTAGTAGATCCATGTCAAATGCAAGTGTCCAAGGCAGCCTCATGCCAACAAAAGTTTCACATGGTTCTTGCCATGGTGATAAAACACTAGCTTATCAAGTGACACAATGGCTTTAAATGTTTTAAGCTGCACATTCTATTTTCTTGCCTTTCAGAAAGGAATGGGTTTTGAGATGTACTTTAAGATAAGCAAGTACTTTACAGAGCTGAGGTAAAATGTATGATGCTCTTGGTTGGTTAACAAGGTGGTTATTTTCTTGTTGATGGAGGAGAGTAGAGGGTATTTTTGTTTGCCAGGTTAGATTTCCTGAAAGGTTACATCATGTGAAAGAGACCTTTCAACCCTTTCATGCTGCAGCAGAATTTTATGCAGTGTGTTTCTTCCCATGAGGCCAGAAACATATTTCTGAGTGCAACAGCCCTGCATTGAGAGTCTTGCTGCCTTCCAACTCTGAAAACTAAACTTCTCTATATAGCAGCTCAGGCTTCTTGCCACAAACTGACCTTGAAGTGTTCACTTCAAGAGGTGCTTGTTCTTTACCACATCACTGAGCAGAACATTGAATTTTTAGTCTTTCTGCTGGTACCTACCAAATTCAAAGTATATTAGATTTTGAGAGCACCTGTGTCCAAGTCCTAAGGAGTGCTAATGAGGAGTATTTTTATTTTAGATGCTAAAATACCACTGAGGACCTGGGCCTTCAGTTCTGGGAACTAAGCTGAAAATACTGGCTAATTTGATGTAATCTCTTTGAATAGCCATCAGATGGTAGCATCATGGACTGTTATCATTAAAAAGAAAAGTACACAATGAATGCTCTAGTTAGAAATGTATTTGAATGATTTCAATAAATTATGCAGGTTTTTTTAATGTAGGTGATCATCTGGCAAAGGTTAGGTTGAGCCCATCACTCATTTCACTTGTGACCTGTCAAGCACATTAAAATACAAACATCTACTTGTAAGAAGCTAATGCCTTAGACTACAGCATCTCCTCACCTTCCTGCTACTCTGAAGCTCCCAAATGAAATACCAGGTCATTTCCAATAATAACAACACAATCAAACAATCAAGTATAATTAAAACAAGAGATTAATCATTTTTGCCTGCGTCTGCACTCCTGCTTAAACATTGTCCACATGCTGCTATGTAATTAAGCACCTAACTGACAAAGTCTCTTTCTGAATCCAGCATTTCTCTCTTTAGCTCTCACTCTCATCCATCCTGACTTGCATGTTAATATCAGATTGGAAAAAGGCAGAGAAGCAGGATCTGCTCCCACAGAAGCCAATGGCAAAACTCCCACTGGCTCCTAAGCTTGCATCCTCTATGTGTACATGTTTACCTGCTTGTGGCTTCATAGTAACGATAAATATTTCCCTTAAAAAACTTAATTATGTGTAATTTAAATGAAATACCCCTATCACAACCTATAGATTGGTCTTTGTTGCATATCAACACATGCTTTTCTCTTTCATAAAAGATTAAGATCCATTAACCCCAAAACTGTCAAATCTCATCCAGAATAATGGTGCCTAATGTTAAAGCTGGCTTATAAAGTGTGGAGGACAGATAAACTGTCTTTTCCCCTGGGTTCTCTCTTTTTCTTTTCCTTTCCTTTTCAAATGACTCTCCCCAAATAATAGAACAGTGTTTTATGTTTCAGATGTACCATATGGCATGACGTGAGTGCAGTTTAATCACATATTAGCATATTCTTACAACAAGGGTTGGCTGTTTAAAGCAGCTTGACAAAACATGAATTAAAATATTTGCATGAACACTTTTGGAGTAAATCTGTCTTTGTTATTAGTAACAATTTCATTTTTAATTGTGGCTGTGTGATAATCTTCATAAACTTTCACAGCATGATATTGTGAAACAGTGAGAAAAACTAGATCATTCTTTATCTGGTTGGGATTTTAACTGTTATATTAAGGACCACTTAAATATATGAATGACAGCAACATACAGCTCCCTGTGATTACTTGATTTTTACTATTCCTTTAAATTTTGAGGTAAAAAATAAGTAAAACTAATGATAAGGTCAATATTCCTTTAAATTAAAAAATAGCAAAATTTGCTGGTCAAAATTTACCCTGCTTTCTGTCTCATTAAGAATGTTTCTTTACTGATACATTTAACCATCCTTGTGCTGCCCTCAGCACTTGTGGATGATCAATGACATCATTTGGTGTCTTAAGAAGAAGGAAGCAATTAGCAGCAAATTTATATGAAAGATCTCTCTGAACATGAACCCTACCCTACATTCTGTCTTCTCTCTTATTATTTCCTTCACTGTTGCCAAAGCATCACATCTTAAAATAGGTTTTAAACAAAACAAACTAAAAAATATCTACACAGCCTGCTTATACATTGTCTGCTGCCCTCAGATGGGGTTGAGAACATTTTTCTATTTGATGACTCAAAACCAGCTTTTGGACATTTTTGGGAATGTTTAGATATGAGTTTCATGAAATTACCTCTGTTGATAATCACTCACACAAGTAATTGTTTGAAGGCTCAGACCCAACATTTGTTAGGTAGTCCAGATCTTCCCTGTACTGACATTTCAACTCCCCAGTGCTCAATGAAGTAGGGGCATTCTCCAAACATGCTTCTGCAATCCTTTATCAGTGACATTTTCCTCACAGTTTGTCTTGAATTGTTTTTATTTTGCTTCCCATGGGCAAAATTCTTGGCTCTCTAAGGTCTGGATAAAGCCTATACACCCCTGAAGCCTACAGAACACCGATTATGTGGTATTCATATGGTGCATTGGCCGGGTGCTGGCTCCATGCGCATGGATGAATGGCATCCATGTCAAATTGGTAGTCTCTGCAGAATGCTCTCTACAGTGATAAAGGCGACTCATGTTTCATGGAGGTTGTTGGGCCAGCAACATCTGATCAGGCTTTTCCCATCATTTGTTCCAGCCGTTCTAGGACTGAATGCTATCTTTGGAGAATTTTTAAAAAATATAAAAGGAGCATTCCAGAGTTTGCCAGTAAAATGTATATCTAATCCAATTTGTGGGATAATTTCCATTTTAAACCTGATTTTATCCTTGGCTAATTTTCTATAAGCAAAATAATAGCTACTTTTTTTGCATGAGATATACAAAAATAATACACTTTCCACTGGTAAGCTGTGTGGAAAGAGGAGCTCTGCTACTGGAAGGAGTCATGAGGTCAGGAATAATCAGCCATTTTAGCATGATCTCCTTGAAAGGTGATTTTGGCCCTAGTTACAAAACATTGCCACTTAGTTTCTTCTTTCTCCTGATCCTCCATATGACTAGTACAGTGCATTCATTCATTTTCCCAAACCAAAATGCAAATCATTAATCCATGCACAGAACTCTCCTCAAGAGCCATCTTATTTCCATTTGTGCTTAGGGGATACTGTTCTTCCACATGGGATGTGCATGTGCCATGGTGTGCCATGGCGTGGCATGGCATGGTGGGCAGAATGGGGGCAGTTTGTCAGGCAGGGATGGAGCTGATCTGAAACCACGGGGCCAAGGCTCATCCTGGCAAAGAATGGGGAAAAGCAGGCAGAGCCTGACTGAAGGCTGAGAATACAAAAAGGCAAAGCTTGCAGCACTTAGAGCAGAGGGGCTGTGAGTCTTCTGGCAGTCTCAGTCTCACTCCTTGTTCTGTGGTGCAGTAGCTAGCCCAGGCTCAGGCTCAGGCATTAATTTCAGGCAGTGAGGCTGTTGCATTGGCCTCTGCTATCTGCTGTTCTGACTGATTTCCTGTTGCCTGGAGCCAGACCTGGTTAAGATATTTATCCCCACTCAGCTGAAAAGTCACTCTTAAAAAAAATTCCCCCTTTGCTTGTTTGCGTTTGGTAGCATGGACTAGTCTTCTGTTTGCTTCCTCAGAGGTCAACTGCAGGGAGCACATAGAGAGGGAGAGGGCGAGGAGAGGATGGTATTTCCCCCTGCCCTCTGAAATGGGGGAGGGTACCATATGACAGTGTGATAAAATGGGTAAGATTTTCTGGGAGACCTTGGGAAAGACCTGTAGGCTTTGTGTTGGATTAGGAGCGGAGTTAGAGAGGTGGTGGCAGCAAATAGTGTAGAAAAACAAACCCAAACCAAACTGAAACAATAGAAAGACCAGTCTGAGGGACAAAGGAAAAAGAGGGAGGGAGCATGACTGCAAGTAATAGAAGAAAAGGATCAAAACTGCCGGGAGGGGAAAAAGGGAAAGATGTCTTTGGATTGGGAAGATCTATTCCTATATGGGCGGAAGAGCTGAGCTGTTCTCTGCAGGCAGCTGCACGGACAGTCAGTGATGCCAGTTTCCAGCCCCATCCTCTGGCCATATCAGCATGGCATTGTCAAAGCAGCCTATTCCTTTGGGAGTTCACCACCAAAATTACCAGGATCTCTGAGCAAACAAGTGCATTTCCTCCTTCACACAAAGAAAGAGGAAACTATTTAGTACACTTGATTTCTTCAGGTAGGCAAAAGTGTTAAGGGAGTCATACTTGTGAACCAGCCACATTACTAATAGTTCATATAAATAAACTTTTATACTAGGACAACTTTGAGAATAGGCTCTGCAGTTTGGCATATTCTAAGTTTCAAGTGGAGTTTCAGTTCTGCAGTGTATTTCTGAGACTTTTGCTTAAGGCACCAGAAATCTCAAGAAGTCCATTTTCACTGAAGGATATTAGAGGCATCTAAATCTGAAACAGAAAATATGATTCAGAGCTGGACTATTACCAGTTGATTCATACCTGAAAGTCTGCAGGGAAAATGTCTCTGATCCCTAAAACATAGATGAAATTGGGTTTGAAGTTTTGACTTTGACCAGTCTCTTTCTAAATGGCCCTTTTGGTGATGTAGGTTATTTGGGGAGTAGAGAGGCAATAATATTGAGTTATAGACCATATTTATAACTTCTGAGTTCTCAAACAAAGCCATAAATGTACATTCCATAGTTCCTAGACAAAAATAAACAGAGCCTGCTACTTCTAATCCATTCCTCCTTTTCCTTGGTGCTGATTAGATTGCATATCCTGAAAGGGATAAATACAGGCTCTTCTGAAGTTATTTCTTAAGGTTCATTTGTGATTTAACGCAAATGTTCTGTAGATTTGAAGGATATATGACAAAGCTGTTCCTTCTGCATATGACAACTTTTGTCTAAGCTGTTCTGAAAGAGAAAAATCAGCTCACAGCTATCCATTTGCCACAGGATGCTATGGCCTTAAAGACTGAAGAACAAATTCTCATTCCAGAGTCTCAGACAGGGGATGATTTTGACCATCACTTATCTGACACTAATTCCATGTTTAGAATACTGAAGGCTGGTATGTTTCTATCTTGTCTTTTAAAAAAAGAAAGACATTTCCTGGGCCAAAATGTAGTATCTTGTAATGAATTCTGATAAGCCTAGAAAAATAAAGACTACAAGTAATTCAAGTATCAATGTTTCAAATAAAATAATGTGTAAGAATTTGTTTCATTAAACATAAATCTCCCATGTGATTTAACTGAACCCAACTGTATTTTTCTCTTAGATGTTACACTGTGTTTCAAACCCAAGTGGCTAACACCGAGCTCTCCGGCTTTCTCTTTGTACTGCTGTCAGCTTATTCACATGTAAAACAGCAACCCAGCGCCTAATCCCTAATCTGCATTGAAAACCAGAGTAGCCATTTCAGGTTTGATGTTTACGGGTCATCTTTACCTTGGTAAGGCTGTGGGTGGTGCTTCCACAGACTCTCCTCTCAGTAGACCACCGCTAAAAGACCAGCACATTAATGACTGGAGAATTTTTCTAGAAGCCAATGCTTCCAGCAGTCTGAAGATATACCAGTGCTCCTTTGGCATCAGCAATCTGTTTGACTAAGAAAACATGTCAGTTTTGGCTTTTCCTGTTGGGAACCCATATATCTTAGACTGAAAGACAAAAGCATGTCATAACAAAAAATGCCACTAAACAATATATAGATTCAAATAATTGACTATATTATGGGAGTGACAAAAGCCTGAGGCTAATGTGGTATGTATACAAAGGCCTCCATCTCTTGTTCCATACTTGCTATCTGATTAGACCTTCAGGTCTGAAAAATGTAAGAACTCAGTCACATTTAAAAACATGCATTGATAATACAAGAGCATTATGGTTGTGTTGTAATCACCCCAAACCTGATCATTACAAACACAGGAAATCAATGGTTAAATGTGCTTCAAAGCAATGCAAACACGTAAGGATGTGGAAATACAGGTCTAAGTAGTAGCAGCTCTGCCATTTGCTACTGGTAACAAGATGGAATAAAGAAAGTTAGGAGGAAGACAGATTTGTGTTTTCAGTCCCAGGTAGATAAAATTAATTTGTGGTAACTTTTGTCAGACACCTCTCTCTTCTTGGAAGAAAGAGAATGACAGGTTTTGGTATTTAACAGAACACGTTCACAAGAATTACATGAAATGTTAACCTGGTGCTATTGTCCTGAAATCGTAACAGTTAGCTGAAGTAATGACTGATAACAATGAATTTCTTCCAAATGTAACTTCTTCTGATGATTTATATTAATTTGAACTGTATTGGAAGTTTGAAGTATCTGCACTATTCCACTTCTATGACCTTTGAGACTAAAAATATCCTACAAGTATTCCAGCATTTACTGATTTATTTCACTGTCAGTTAGCAACTTATTTAAAGATCTGCTTGAAAATCAAAACCAAGTCATACAATTTCTAGTGTTATAGTACCACAAATAGAGGCAGGCTTACATCTGAGCTGCACCATGAACAAGAGGAAATAGATACTTTCTTGGATCATACAGCTGCATCCTGCCTTACCAGAAGTAAATAGCTACTCCAGAGTATTTGTGCTTTGCTTGTGGTGATATTTTTTCTCATACTCTTAGTCCCTGCAGTGTACCAGGGAAATTTCCCTTCCTCTCACAGTAAACCATTTTATTTATTTATGTATTTATTTATTTATTTTTAATGATTTTCTGAGACAGAAAACTCGAAGTAGAGCAAGCTGCAAGTATCATGCAATATCTATACTGTATTGGTGTGACATGGTTCTAGGCAACTGGCTGTAGATCGCCCTGCTTGAGCAAGGGGGTTGGACTGGGTGAACTCCAGAGGTCCCTTTCAACTTTGGCTATTCTTTGAGAAGACTTTGTCATAGGTGTACTTTATGCAGATATCAGGATACCATTCATGCCTTACAAAATCACCTTAATTTTGACCTGAAAGTTATTTTATATTAAAAAATGGATGTTTGATTTTTATTTTATTTATTTTTATTTTATTTTTAAAGATCAACGTCAGAACTAAAGAATGAATGCGAAGTTATGGCAAATGTCTCTTGCACATTTGGATATATGAGACCTTAAATATTTTTACATTAGCAATATTTTTGCCTTCCGTCTTTGAGTGTTGCTTCTCACAGACTCCCATGGAATCATGCATGTCATTCACACCAGGGTAGATGCT
Organism: Neopsephotus bourkii; assembly: GCF_033783945.1. Lineage (NCBI taxonomy): Eukaryota > Metazoa > Chordata > Aves > Psittaciformes > Psittacidae > Neopsephotus > Neopsephotus bourkii. The sequence goes on along the minus strand of NW_026902130.1, from coordinate 202,967 downwards.
GGCAGCAAGATCCACTCCAGTAGATAATCTGAAGGTTTTTTATGTCTCTGATAGTTCAGGGTCACTGTAGTATTACAACCAGTGAACTCACAGAAAATCGGAATCTGGATATCAGGTCAGCTTTTCTGGGTAAATAAATTAAGAAAACACAAAACCAAAGAAAATTCCTAACAATTTACATGGGACAATAACATAAAAAGGTTTGGGCTACATATACACCAAGGGACTATATTTCAGCTGGAATTAGTTTGTTCCAGCATTTCTTCCATGTGCTTTACTTATTGCACTCCAACTGACCTAGCCAAATGCTGAAAGAACAGTTCACCCAGCTCAAAATTAGTCTTGTCCTTTCTTCTTCACAAGCCAGAGGATAAACAGAATAATTGTAGAAGCTTAATCCCATGGAACTGTACTCCATTAGATTCCAGCATTAGGAAATAGCTGGGAAAAATTCACATACTGACAAGTGAATAGTGCAAAAGCATGAGTTTATTAGTTCAATCTAATTACATTATTTATCCGTTATCTATGTAGTAAGTCAAAATCACTGTTATGCTTACAAAGATGAGAGTCTTAATAAAACCCAAATATTAGACGTGTTGTTTGACAAGTTGCAGCTCATGACAAAAAATTATTTCCTTTCCTTGAAAACAATGTCATTATGATTGTATTCACTCATGATTAATTGTAATTATTGTGTTTTGTTTAACTTAATTCCCTCTAGGTAGGTACATTGTATTTCTGCTGTGTATGTGTGTGTGTGAATGTATTTTTTGCAGGACTTTTTGCTGAATGATGAAAATCTGTATGGATCTGTTTGGAAATGGTAGCCAGCTTTGTTGAAATGCAGAACATCACCCAGCTGGCATAGTGAAAGCAAATGACACTCAAGCTTCAGAGTCTTTGCAAGTATGCTTGAAAACCATTTCCTTTACATTTTTTAATGCTTCACAGCATTGCCTCTAATAATAACTAATGCTTACTTTGTGCCTAATGGTGCAAATATCATGTATGATGGCATTTTATCTGAGATGGCATAAAAACAGTGCAAGAAATCATTAGAGAAAATGCTAAGCAAATGTGAAAAATCAGCAAAGTTTAAAATGAAATGTTCGCTCTTGATTTCATACATTCTTGGCATAATAATACTGTAGCATATCATTATCATTAGTTGTGCTGCTTGAATTAAGGTTATATAAACCAGTTGGGTATACGCTTGTGTTAGAAGGCATTCTTAGCGGTCTGATTCCACCACAGCTGTCTTAGCTACACTTTTATAAGAAAGCCTGGAATGAAAGACAATATATCTGGCCACCAGTTTGACCTTTTCTTCAGTTTGGGTATGAGTTTGCTACATAAAGAGATGGAGGAAAAACATTTCCACTGCTTTCCAAACCAGGGACCAGAAATGGTAAGAAATACACAAGTAGCATGAGATGATTCAGATGCTGCCTGTAAGGAGCTGAAACCTGTTTTTAAACACTGTCTCAGGTAGCTGGGTGTTACAGTCAAAATAGTGGTTCTATTTGGGAAAGGAAATATGTAACCATAACCACTTCCAGGGCTTTTTTTTTTTTTTTTTTTTTTTTCCTCTCCTAATTCCAAATAGTTCTCTCTTGAAATCAATATAGTTGCAGACAGCAACTGTCAGGACTGTGGCTTTGTCCATCTATTTTAGCCTTTGCAAATCATGATTGAAAGAATAATACACAGACTAAATAATATTTGTCTCTCTTCTCTTTCCCCTTCTCTCAAAATAATTAGGAATTTATGCTTGTGTCCACAAGGCTGTTTCATGCTATTCAGCCATTCCATAAAGCAGGCATAGATAGCTGAACTGCTTTGAGTCCAAAGCTAAAATTCCTATCTTCTGAAAACAATCCATATTTCATCCTCATGTAAGCACTACAAATATAATATCACTTGCTATATACAAATTTAGTGCTGTTATAAATACAGAAAGGTGTATATGACTAAGAGAAAACAAAAAACCCCATCCTAACACACCAAATTGTACCATGCTTGTAAATTGCAGGTGCTATATTATATAAGTTGTCAACATGTCACAGAAACTCTCTTCTGAGGATGGCCGCTGATTTGCACTCAGATAAAATGTATAGGAACCACACAGGATATTAATATTTCCTGTCACTTTTCCACATACAGAGATTGAGCATGTGCCCAGATTAATACCAGGCGTGTGAACAGGCGTCACATGCACTTTGACAGCACCTCTTGAGATAATTCTAGGTTTGATGCAGGATCTCTGAAAGAACACTTCATTATGATATTTCAAAAGAGTTTGCTCACATTTCAGTGCATCTGCTGTACTTACTGAACCTGCTGGCCTAAGCATAACTGAGCAGTGAGATGCTGATTCTGGTCTCTCAGATCAACAAGACAGCCATAACAATTTACCTGCTAGCCTTATAGTTATAATGTAAACACATGCAGCACAAGTATTTGGGAAGCAAGCATAATTCATTTTATATTTGTACATACCAATATATTTCTAATTATTTATTTCTGTTTCATAGCATTGTATTACATGGCCAAGAGAGAACTGAAGTAAACTGAGTCATCCTTGAAATGTAAGCTACGGTTTTAAATGGCGTCTATAGTCCAAGTGAGGCAAAAGGATGTTTAAAAGAAGCAGAGCCCTATTAAAAAATCCCATTTGTTTTGCAGGGAAATTTTATATTAAACGAAAAGCAGTTTTCTTTTTGTGGTAACAATATACATTACAAAGTTTTCAGAGGTGGGAGTGGTGAAGTACAAGGAGACAGAGAGGAAACTGAACCTTCAAATACATTTCCCTTCAGTACACTTTCTGCAGAATTGGATTTTGATTTTATGTAGAAAATACTTGTGTCATATCTATATTCTGCTGTGCTCCCAGGCATTCTCTCAAAAGGAAAACCAACAGAGCAATGCAAATTTTTATACACCTAAGTGATATGTGCTCAGAATAGTGATTGGCCCCCTGTGGTATAGGGAAAAAATGAAAATCTTTGCTAATTAGACACTTTATAATAAGGAAATTTAATGGTTATTGTTATGCAATCAAGAATGAGAATTTCTTCCATTACAAAGAGCTATTCTTTACTACTATGCCAGAGCAACCCTTAATTTTATTTTCAGATCAATAGTTTGTATGCTGAGTTAATAAATGTGAAATGTTAATGCAGTATCAAACAGCAATTTAGGCCTCTGGGTCCTAGTAACATCCTTTCTAATCAGCACACTCTGCAGTGATATATAAGGCTATCTATAGGGGCAGATGAATCATACAAGAGAGAGAGCTGCTGCTCTCTCATAATGATTCCAAGCTGGACAGACCTCTCCAAAGAGGAGCTGGCCATACATGCTTTTTTTATCTTGTTTGTCTAATAAAATCTGTATAATTGTGAAACTTGTTTTCTCAAGAGATATAATGCATATTTATTCTCTGTCTCAGGCTGGTTGAGCTAATAATGATTGCAATCAATAAGAAAGTCTTTCATCAGTGTAGTTTTCTAATAGACACTGTAAGGGTCTCCAGCTATCAGATGAACCTACTTACATCTTGCGGGTAATTTACCAGAGACGTCTTACGAAAATTACTTAGAGGAGTTAACACTTATTTTCATTTGAAGCTTGTGAAAACCCTGTGAGATCAAGGAAAAGAAAAAATATTTTATGTCTGCACTAGAATGGTAACTAGCAGGTTCAGTTTTCAAAGGCCCCCCTTCACAGCCTCTGAAATTACACAAGGAATAGTTGCATGCCAGCTTTCACATGCAACTCAACTGAAAAACATGAGTTTTACACAAGCCAGAAATTTTCCTATGAAAACCAGGCATGCAATATTGCATTAAAAGTTAAGAGCACACATTTGAAAATTTGCCCCTAATTGTCTCGTGTACTGTGCTTGCAAACAGATTCACTGCCAAGGTATATTTATGGGACACGTGAAAGTCATTGTTACTCTTTTTTTTTTGGTTCCTCCTGCCTGCTTTAGTCATTTGGATTCTCTTAACATTTTCCATATGCAAGTGATGGCAGCAGAAATCTTCAACACAAAGCAGTGTGAGTGCCTGTAGCTCTTCTTGACAACCAGATCCCTTCTTGGGGCTAAACATCACTCAACAAACTCCTTGGACACACAAGGCCCAGACTAGCAAATTGTATCCTAGACTAAGCTAGTCAATGTGGCCATTTAGTGGTGCCACAGGGCTGCCAGCTTTCCTGACTATACTGTAATTCCTGTAATGTTTTATTTTTCATTTGAAGCCTCAGGTCCTAGGACCAAGAGTATCCGGGCTTTTCTTCAAAGAAAATGTATTTCCAGTCTTCTTCTTTGTGAAGGAAAGCTTGAAACTGTAACTGAAAGCCAAACTTGGGAGTTTGGAGCTTAAGACTAGACCTTTTAGGTTTCTTTAGATACCCCTTTTTCTAAACAAATTTTACTTTTAAGGTATAGCTCCTGATTGTGGAAATATATGCAATAATTATACCAAGTTCTACCAAGCACATTGTTTCTCTTACCTTGCTGTTATTTTTGTGAATAATGGTGTTTCTATCTCAATGGTTATTTAAGCGTGATTCTTGAAGGCCAGCCAAGCTGAAGTTTGCTCACATTAAATTTTGTTTGAACAGTTGTAAACAGTGATCCGTCTCAAATGTATGACAAACATATTACCCAGGATTTCTCACGTAAAAAAACTATGTCACTTTTATTGAAAGATGAAAGTTAAATATGTTGATAAACTGAACTGAAGGCACAGACATCAAACCTTTATGTGCTGATGCTGAATATTTTTCCCCTTAGGATACAGTAAAATAGGTAAATGCACCTTACATCCTTCATACAGAGGACTTGCTTTTCCAGAACTACAGTAACTGTAAAATCATTTGTGTGTTTCCATTCAAATTATAAGCATGTGTTTGAGAATCAGTGCAATGACACACATTTTGCTATATACATGTTAGTATGAGATAGCTGAATTATCATGGAAAAAAGTTCATGCTAAAAAGTTTTATTGATGTGGGACTTCAAATTTTGAATATGAACAGGAAGGTATTACATTCTGATACAGACGAAGTTAGATGAAAACAGAATTGTTCTGAATATTTGCCATTCTTTTCCTAACTCAGGTAGCAGGCAATACAGCTTCTAAAGACAGAGAATCTTCTATGTTAAATACAGTGAATATAAAGCATGTGTATCTTCATATCAGTAAAAATGCATGCAGAGACAGATCATTTCAGAGAAATTAAGACAAATTAGATTCTAAGCACCACTGCAAATTCAGTGTCAGCTTGGTAAATGAATACAGTTCTAGCATTGCTACGAAAGTGGTATGTGGTTTGCTTGTGGGTTGTCTATACAGAGGTTGCTAGAACCTTGCAGTAGCCATAATGGAATAGTCCGTCAGTGGTGTAAATTTCCCATCTATTTGGCTCTATGAGTAGTCATGTAGAGTTCAGAGGTCAAATACAAGATTTTATGGCAAATCTGAGAAGAATTGCCTTTCAGTTTAAGAGTCCAGGAGGAATCCAGCCATTACAATAGTCATTTAGAATGCCAACATAATATATATGCAAGCAGATGCATTGCTATTATCCTAAAATATATATTAATGACAAATTTTTAAAGAAATCAGTATTACAACTTCTGGTCAGCAAGAAGCTATTACAAATTATCAGTGGAGATCTGAGGCAAATACTGCCTTTAAGCATGGTTGACCATGCAAGATGAGTCTTCACATAAAGCAATGATTCTTGGTTATTTATCCACTTAAAAATAACACTAATCTCAAGCAGAGCTCTACAGGAAATTATATGACTATGTAGTGCCTTAGACTACACCAATAGCCACTCTGCAGGTACTCCTTCTCTTTACACCCTTTAGACTCATATTTTAAAGTTTTTTGAGTGCTTAACATCAAACTGGGACATGTGAGTCCTGGGTGAGACCTTGCTGCTTAGCTTAATTTTCCCCATCCAGAGCCTTCAAACATACCTGCTTCTAACTGCTGAAATAGTGACATAAACAGCTTAGGCTCTCATTTTAGACTGTCTGTATTTGTGTGTGAGAAAGATATCTGAATGTAAGTAAGGTGCTGGCTAGGTGGACTAAGACCCCAAAATATTTTTCTGCTTTTACATAAAGACCTAGGTATTGACAGAGCTAAAATATTAATCAAGCACTGATGTATAATTAGACAGAAGGGCAAGTGAAAAACGTGATTTATTATTTATGAATTATGGCATTTTAATTATACTTTCACAACTCCTTATAGCTCCTTCAAAAGCCTATGCGCTTTCCACATGTAGAAATAAATGTTCAAAGATGACTCCATCACAGGCCCTTTTGTTTCTCCTTCAAAAGCCTATGCACTTTACACATGTAGAAATAAGCATTCAAAGATGATTTTCCATCACAGGCCCTTTCGTTTTAAATACTGTCACAGTTTTCCATGGCAGTAATCTGTATCATATTTTGCAATGTCTGTGTTCAGTTGAGAACATTTTGGACTTCGCTTGCATTCCCTGTGAGAACAAAATATTTTTAATTAGAGGACTATAACGCTTAGCATCATGTTGGGTATAAATAAGCTTGCTACCTGCCAAATACCCCTGAGTATGTTATATGTCTGTCCTGGGTATCCCAAGATCTGGTTAATGCTTTGTTAAGGAAATAAGTTTTTGACTACCTTGGGCAGGAGTGTGGCATGCCAATTCTCCATGAAGTAGGGTTGTTTCTCTGAGTGATTTCTCCAACTTCACCAGGCTGTTTGCGAAAGCATTCAACTGCCTCTGCCTATAAATATAGTCAAATAGCAGGGAGGAAGGAGAGTCCTACCAGACAAGGATCAGGAGCAACCACAAAGCATGTGACTGGGGGCTAAAGAAGGGCATGCTAGTTCATATTCCTCAAATGATATGTTTTGGTAAGGGTAGAAATTCCCTGTTTAGGAAAAAGCATCATTCAAAAATTCACTTTCCTGGTTCAGTCACACCTGGGAAACTGTAGATGCATACTCTTAGCACCATTTTTAAAGACAGTACTGTGTTTAAATTTCCAGAAGTAAAGTTTGAACAAGAAAGGAAAAAGGAAACTGGTTTGGTTTTGTTTTTGTCTTCTGTACGAGTTGAAAGGAAAATGGACCAACCATTATGAGTGGTTTATCATAAAATATGGCACTTCTTGCTGAGATGTGCATGTTACAAAAATTTCTTCTGCCCTCTATCCTTTGATACATTTGTAGGAAAATATTTACAATGAAAATACTGCCTATTCAGTAAACCATAATTTGATCACAAGAATAAAGGTGCAGCAATTACTATTACCAAGTAATTCTGTGGATTTATACTATCATTTAGCAGATGGCACCTTGACCTTCAGCCACTGGATAGTTCTATGTGTTGTAAAGTGTCTGTCCCTAAAAATACAGCATTTACCTGCTGAGAACAACATTATACTATTTATGAAACCATATAATTTCAATAGCCAAACTCAGCAAGATTTTATTGCTCTCTCCACCTGTAATTGTGGAACAGCTGACTCATCAGTCCGTAATCATCCCTTACCAATGAACAGCTTCACTAAACTCTCAAAGTGACTTGTTTTCTTGTGACTTCTGCAGGCAGTGCCTCTCTTCCCAACCCTCTCACTTTTTTGGACACTAAACCAATCATCTAAAAAGGTTATACTTAATTACAGCTCGATTTAATATGAGGGAAAAATTCATGAAACAAACTCTTCACTTCCTTGCTGAAAGAAAGATGAATACATGAAGATAAAATAAAATTCATTAATACCTTTAAAATTATATATATATTTGCAGTCAGCTTACATTTTGTCTATGATGTATTAAAGCAAATATTCCTCCAAGGATGGAGACAGTTTTACCCAGTTTTCCTCATTCACTACCATAGAATACTTCTTAACAAGCGTTCATCTGCTTAACAACTTCTTCCCTTTAAATCTTCATCACTATGATCACATAGTTCACTATGGTCTGCAGTACTGTTAAGAAATCAAATACCTGCAAAACCAAAGATTTTCCTATTTATTCCCTTCCATTTTTATTTCAGAAATGGGAGAAATCTTTGCTTTTGGAATTGCTGAAGCTCTATATTAATACTGTTGTCAAGTCTGAAGCTCTATATTAATAATTGCTGTAGTCAAGTCATGCTTCAGGGTTTTAGTGAATTGGTCACAAGGATCAGGAAGGAATATCAGACACTTTGGTATGCAACTGGAATTTGAATTTGGATTTGGTTTTTTACCTCCTCTTTAGGCATTTGCTCTGTCAACAGCTGGGGCTGGGACACTAGGCAGGACGGCACAGCACTGGTCCTCCTTTCTCATGTGTGATACATGGTGTTATAACTTTTTCAGGGTCAAACTGTTGACCAGAGTTGAAGTGAGGGTAGATCTGGGAGGGACCCCGTTTTTTTTGCAACAGGGAATATAGGTTACCTGTCAGAATAATCCTTTTCTAACTAATTCCCTCCCCTGCAGCAAGATGAACTGTTAAACTAAAGAGCATAGTCACATCTGCAGAGCAGTAAATTAATGCTCTTCGACGGATAGGTGGTTGGAGAGTTCACCATAAATACCTCAACTACCTGTTTTCTACTGATGGCATACAATCAGTGTATGACTAGCAAACTGAAATACTTCAGATGTACCTAAGACATTGAACTCAATCTGTTAACAACTGTACTAAACTGTCTGGTTTGTGCTTTGCAAAAGGTCAAGCTGAACAATGCAAAAGATCCCCTGCACCAAGAGGCTTGGTGAGTCTGGGGGATATGCACAATGGAATTTTAATCTCTCACTTATGTTTGCAAGGGAAGAAAAATCACATCATAGATACCAAAGAAATGCTGCAGTAAAACTCAGCATAGATGACTCAGTAAATCCAGGATCCAGGCTTCAGCAAGGACTCCTTATGTCAGAGCAGGTGGTCCCCTTCATCTCTTTTTTTGTTTTTATAAGTAGAGCATGAAGCTGTTGTGCATAACCAGATGATCACAGCATGTATTTGTCACTATGCTCGAAGTAAGGGTTCGTTATTACTTTGAAGAGAGAGACTTACCTTTTTAGATATTTTCCCAAACTCCTACTACAACAGTGATTACTCAGAAATGTTTTTATTATTCTTTCAATACATTGCTGGGTAGATTGGGCTTTTCAGAAGAGCAGCATCCTACATTGGAAGATCTTGTGAAAGGGCAAGGCTGGCCAAATCAAGTTCCTCTCTGTGAATTCCTTGGCACATTGTTGTCTCTGAGTCAATCTAAATCACAGCAGTTTCCCTATAGCCCTATTCTGTGTTAGTGATAGCTGCAGTTGTTATTGTATATTCCATGTTTCTGCCCTCTTCCATTCCCTACTTTATTCTGCTAAGGGAGAGATGATATTTTGTAACTGTCTTACCAATATTTGTGTAAAAAGCAAATATTCTTTGGTTTATTCCCCTTACAAAGTGACTTGCATTTCTGTGGCACTGGTTTGTGGCACATTGTTCAGGTAAACCAGAGGAATTTTATTTTATTCACTGCTATATCTGAAGTGTTAAGAGGCACCTAAAGTTAAAAAAAGAAAGATGGGAAATACAGAAGGAGCCATGTACTCAGCAAGTAAAAATTGTCATATCCTCACTGCTTTTGAGTGACTTTGCACCAGCCGAAGATTTGACCCACCATTAAAAATGTTGGGAAAGACAGTTTATTAGTCATCCCAGGTAAACGGAAAGAATGCTCAGAAATGAAAGACAACACCCTTTATTTGACTTCTTCAAAACATTTTTAGGCTTTATTGTTAATAAGATTAAAAAGGAGATGAGCAATAAAGATACTGGAGCCGAGTTTATTATGAGAAAGAGTACACTTCAGGAAGAGTGCTCTCCCACCACTTAGACAGAAAGTTTGTGTACACATCTTTCCATTCAGGTTTTTTTATTGCTGTTTGCCTAGGAGAAAAAAAAATCCCTATTAAAAGAATGTGAGTGGGAGTGCAGTGCCTCCCCTCTCCAGGTTACTCTTGATCCACTGATCATGTATTTCCCATAACTATGTAATTTTCTGCCAGTCATGGTTGTAGACCCTTCAGTGGCTGAAACATAATACTTCCCTTGAAAATAAAGCGAGTCATCTGACAAAATGTGTTCCTCCTGTCTTTTGTGGGCCATTCAGTGACTTTATTTTACTGAGGGAACAAGGGGAAGTTTATAATAGGATCAGTTTTGTTTGCAATTTGTTTCTAATAGATGCCAATAAGCCGGTTAACTAGGCTCTAGTTAATGGAAATTTTATTGTTTTTCCCCCTGCAGTGTACATGACCTTTTCTTACAAGAGTTTGTGATTCTTGAAAACATGTATCTGCTGCCTTGCCTTGGGGTCTGCTTACAACAGCAGGGATATGACCATAGGCTCTTCTGAACTTGTTCACCAGCCCTCTGCTTTGAGTAGACCAAAACACTTTGATCATCCTGTCAGTGGCAAATTTACAGCAGCATACTGGCTTTTGTTCCATGTGTATTTCTCCAAATATAATATCTCCCTCAAGAAATCAATGATAAGCTGTTAAACTAAAGAGCATGGTAACATCCACAGAGCAGTAAATTAATGGTCTTTTGTGGATAGATGGTTACAGATTTCATCATAAAAAATGGATAAAAGATTACATATCACACAGAGCGAAACTTTTAATAACTCAACATGACTTTTCTTAATGGGTTTTATTCATTTTAATCATTATAGTGTCAATGATGATTATAGTCTTATTAGATTCTGGTGATTGAGGAGCCTGTTTATGAGATATTGAAAATCTTAGTCTGTTCGGAAGTGTAGTTGCAGTCTGTGTAGGCTTGATGTGCAACTTCATCTGCAGGAGAAGGGCTTGCCAGGAGAGTTTCAATTAATACTTTTACTAAATTGCTCCTGTCTGATGTGACCTAGGTCACCAATGACTTAAGGATTCCACAACATCAGCTTCTCAAAACATTAGATCAGCAGGAGTGTAAATCAAACAGAGACAGGGAACTAAGGGACTGAAAAAAAAAAAGGGGGGGAAAAGTCATATGGCAAAAGAAAAGAATTTGCTTTCCTCTCTAGCAGGCACATAAGAAACTAGCCTTAAATTATCACTCTAGGCTAGGTCTTCCTAACGATGGAGCTTTTCACATAGACTTAAGGGTATATGAGTATTCACAAGAATGGCTTAATTAATATTACTTGAACAGAATAAACAAAACTGGTGCAACAGTAATTATCTTTGTAATTATTTTTGCATTCTGAGGTGCAATTATTGTATCATCTTTCAAGAACTGTTTAAAAAATGCATTATCTCTGCTGATTCCTTTTAATGTGGACAAGAATACACCAGTCTATGTTTTACTTATTTATTTTTTTCTCTTGTTTGAAGCTTGTGTAAAGAATCCTTCCTTGTGAGGCCACAGATACAATCTAAACATTATGAAATGAAAATGATGCCATAAGTTTGTTTATAATTAAAATGGAATATATTTAGTAATCACATGTAGCGCTCTCTCAGGAGAGCCAACTTCCCCTTACAAATCAACAACATTATGAGCTATAAAAGGTTTAGATCACAGCCACAGAAATCTATTCGAATCATCCTGAATAAATTTAACTTTTGGGTCATGAAAATCTCAGGAGTGCTTCAGATGCACCCTACTTCTTAGCCTCACTCTGCCCTGTGGCCTATCACTCACCATCAGACTATCAGGGCTTAAGCTTGCTGCGTCCCCTCAGCTGTAAGCATGATGCTTGTCCCAGTCACTTTTGCTGCCCCCAAGTTCTACAGGAGCTGGAAGCTGCTCCTGTGCCAGGGGAATTGGCAGGAGATCCTCAGAACTGCCATGTCTTTCCTCCTCCCCCCTGCTTTGTTTGGTATGTTTTGGGTGCAGCAGTCACTGTCTACAGAACCTTCATCTCCTTGTCTGGCAACTGCTTCTCTGCAATGTTGTGCTTTTTTTCAGAACATAGGCAAAATTCAGTGTAATCCCTGGAATCCTTTATAAGGATGGCAGTTTTGCTAAGGATTCAATTAGACATTGCAGTGTCCCTGCATGTATTCTCTTTTGCTTCTTTTCAGCCCTAAAGCAATGCTAACAATCTCCAAATATGTAAAAGACAGTTCAGAAAGAAAGGAAATAAGCTTTTCTGTGTGCATTGGGGGTAAAACAGTGAGCGTTTAGCTTAAATTGCAGCAAAGAAGGTGTAGACTAGAATCAAGCAAAAGCGCTATAGATGGCTAACAGCACAGATAGTTAGGGATTGCTGTTGGTCATGTAGGGAAGCTGTAAAAAAAACCTTTCTAAAGGTTTTTTTTAACCACCAAGAGAAGAACTAGACAATTTTCAGAGTATGCTTTAGCCCAGGTTTTTGATGATTTCTAGATACTCCTCCTTATTCGTAAATTCACACATTTTTATGCTTGTTTTTTTAAGTTCCAGGTGATTAAACAATTTCTAACTTACTTAAATTTACTTCAGTTTTGAGTTCTTCGATGTGTTTAAGGGACTGTATTTTCTTTTCCTGCCACTCAGACCGTACCGATCATAATGAACTGGTTATCAATATTTACTTTCTTAAATCACCATACGTGTTACTGAATAACCATACTTAACAGTAAAGGATTACAATAAAAATCTCATCACTATTACAGCACCACAAATGAATGCCAGAGGAGACCAACAAGGATACAAATGTATAGCAAAAATCCTTCAGCTCAGTCAACATGATGTCATAGTTTCATACAATGGCTATGAGGATCTGTTTGCTGTTAATGATTCACACTTCTATTATTCCATTTGCATTGCAGATATATCACTCCAACTACAGACCAATGCAATGAGTGAATGAGCATTTACCATGTTCCTACAGATATATTTTGGAAGATGATAAAATACAGACTAAAACTCCTCCACTGATTCCCGTGTTCTTTTTCAGCACTCTAGGTGTCATGCATTGCTTCAGATAGTTAAGAAGATGTTATTTTTATATTGCTATATTAGGCAACACATGTGTACACAACCAAGTAAGGAAACAGGCCTTCGGATTTACCATTTCTACAACTCATTCACTTGATTCCTGTTTTCTTGCTAAGCCTACTGGAAAGGTAACAAATATCTCAAAGAAGGCAGAGAAAGGACGAAGGTGCTTGTCTTAGAAATGTCTGGGGATTTTTTTAATTAATGTGCCAATCACTTAATAAGCTGCAGGGCAGACTCAGTAGCAGGGACAATCCAAATAAAGCCCACATGCTCCTGTTGCAGTCACCTTGCTTTCCTCAGGGCAGGCTTATTAACTCAGAAATGGGAGAACAAGGTTTAAAACAACACTACACACTTGGAAACAGAAATCTTTCTAGCTCTGCGCAGATGAAAAGGGGGGAATCTCTCCTTGATATCTCTATCTGGACCATCTTGTAGCTTCTTAGCTACCCCCATGTTTCTCTTGCTTTCTTCTATTTGTTATAGTTTTGCAGGAAAGCTTTTATTATGCTTTCAGAAAGGACCAGCAAACTGTATGGCCTACAGTTTGCCATGCTCCCTGTGCCCTGAAGAAGAGGCAAACAGATTTTGAGCCTTAGAGATGTTGCACAGCTCCATCTAGATCTGTTTGGCTCTGCCTTGGTGCTCACCAGACAGCAAGCTCCTCCTAAAATACAACCAAAGAGCTGCTCTCAGCTTCCCTGCCCTGGGAGTCAGGGACCGATGCTTTTGTCTGTGGTTCTCGCATTAATCAGAGAGCAAAGCAGAATGCTCCTGGCCCAGATCACCAGTAAATTGCTTCCCACTGTATGCTGGGGTGGGTGAGCAGAGGGCTGGGGCTCTCCCAGTTCCTTGGCAGCCTGCTCTGCCCATCAGGCACAGACAGGGGATGTGCAGGGGCCACCCACGGAGACTTTCACTTCCTTATTCCCTGGAGTGGATGCATGGGGCAACCTTGCCCTGTATTAGCAGGAAACACTTAGCAAATATATCAAAAGCACCGAGGCAGAAACTTGCAAACCACAGTCTTTTTATACTTCTGGGGAAGGCTGATAGCATTTAATAGAAAACAAATACCTTTCTGAACTCTCCTATCAAATTTCACAGGGATTCCTACAGACTGGGCTTCACAGGCAAGCATGGAGATGAACCTAACTACAGGACTCTGTTCAGAGTAACATAAAAACCAGCTATCTTCCTGGTCGGTTTTAGTCACGTCTAATGAGCTCTCTAGGTTTTGTCTCTATCAAACATTATGGGACATCGTAAAACTTCACAGCATTCCATCAGAAGATGGACTGTGTTTCTCTAGTGTGGACAAACATTACATTAGGATGTGCAGGATTCGGCCAAGCATGCTCAAGTCTGCATATGTTACCACCTAGTGACTATTCAGGGTACACTGCAACACGTTTTGCACAACGTGATGATGTATTGGCAGACTTGCAATGAAAGCAAATAAATGATGATTTATCAAAGTGACTGATCAATGCCATTAAATTAATGTAGAACTGTATTGGTGTAAATTGGGCAATTAAAAAAAAAAAAAAAGAAGCCTGATTTCATTAGAGTGATAGACCAAAAATACCTTCTCTAACTATTTGGGTTTTCTTCATTAGGGTGAAGCAGCCTGTCGTGTTTCCTGGAATTTGGCTGGTAGATTCATGGTCCCATCTTTTCTTCTTTTATTGAGGTAATAACTAATTGCTTCTGCTCCATACTTTTGTCATATGTAATTGCCATTTTATTGTTCCCTAAGGTCAATTTTACTAAGACTTTTAAAAAGCTGAATTTAAAATGACTAATGTCGATAAAAAGTAGGAATTCAAGGTTGCAAAGCCTGTCACAGCCTTGTGCTATTTCCTGTGGCTGTATTTTAAGGTAATTAGGAGCAGATCTCCCTGTAGTGCATCTTTGTAAAGTAACCGCAAGTGTATTACGGCACAGGCCTACCTAGTAAACATTCACGTTTGTTTGTGAGGTGGGAAGCTTTTCCCAAGCATTTTTCTAAATCCTTCTTCATTCTGTGTGTGTACCAATAAAAATTCTCCTTGTTGGCGATCACCAGAATTACTTCAGACTGCTTCCCTTCCCGAAATCAAATCCAGCGATGGCAGCATGTCATAGAGAAGTGGTTTAATCCTACCATCTCTTAATCACCCGAGCAAGGCTAATACAGCTTCTGGTGGAGCTGGCAACAGCTCAGGACAGGATTGCCAATCCAGAGCTTCCAATCCAGCTGGAAAGGATTGCCTTCAAAATAAAATCTCTAAAATCCATCTTTTTTTGCCGAAACTGCCAGTGTCAGCATCTTTGAAAATCAGGGTTGCTAGCTTAAAAAGACAGTGAGAAATTTTGCATGTTTGAAGTTCTTAAACCATGAAAAAGTAGGCTGTCAGTAAGCCCACTGGAGATAATGAGCCTGGTTGATGGGCATGGAACTCTTAGCAAAGGTAACGAATTTTGCCTTTCAGCAGAGCTTGCCAGATTTAGTCTATTTCCGCTTTTACTCCAAGGGTTTTAATTCTCAACCTGGAATTCACAGCTGAGAAATATAAAGGTACACGCTGAAATTTTCTGGACACTACTCAGCTTGTGAAAGAAAGTTGGCTAAAGTATGATACAGAAGAAATATTTTATCGCAACTATTATGATTTTTTTTCAGTTCTATGATGCCTCTTTTAAAGGTACCATAAACATTATTCGAACCAGGTTCCCATTACTAGGAAAGGTCAAATCTTACAGTAGACTCACAAAGTCAGGCTAGCCATTAGTAAATAAGGGTTTATGGAAAACTCATAAAGCACCTAAAGTGCCAGTTTATGTAACATATCTAATATAATAAACACTCTGAGGGGAGTCTAGGAGTGGAAAAAATGCAGTTTCTTATTATGAAATATTTGAATGCAGTCAAGACTTTAGAAACTGATCAAATTGCGAGAGCCAGAATGCTTTGTTACACAGCCTAAAATCTAGGAGACCTTCAGCTTCCTGAGGCAAAGCATTTTAGCAGACCCTACAGGGTGAATTGTTAATACAAACTTGTTTTCACAGTGCTCTCAGAAGTTGTGTAGGAAAGTTATCTGGCACAGCCATTGTCAGATTCACATTACACTAACTACTGTACAAACAACTGCCCGGTTTTAGGTTACAACAACTATTCTGTACTGCCAGTGAGACCAAGTAATGCTGGAGGAATGGAGCATATCACTCATTTCTGTTGCATAGACGCCTTTTAAAGAGAGTTGCTGAGAAAGCCAGTCATTGATGGCTGGTTGGCACTGAGTTAGGCTGTTTTCCTGAGCAGGGATATTCCCACAACAGTTATAGTCACCTGGTATTGTACAAACTACCTGCACAGAGGCGTTTGATTTGACACTCCACCGTCGTGCTATTTTTGGCACGCTCCTTCCTAATTTGTGATTAACAAGGATTAGGTTGTTTTCACTTTGTAAGAGCTATTTATAGTTCAATAAGAGATTTCCCTCCACCCCTTCCTACTCCTACAGTGCATCAATAGCACAATTTTAGTCTGAACATGTGACCACGATTATACAGTCATGTTAAGTAATTAAAAAAAAGAGCTGATTATGAAATACAAGGAGCTAACTAGAAACATACGAACAATGCACTGCATTTATGCAACATATATTTTTTCTAGCAGAACTAGATTCTGACAAGACTTTGTATGATGCTTTCACAACTAACATGCCTCCTTCAAGTGGACTACACTCTTTAGCAGTTCCAAAACACAACAAAACCATGTGGAACAGAAACTGTAGAATAGATCCGGACTTGAATTAAAAGATCAATATTGGTTCTGCCCAATGTTTCTGCCCCTGAACACAACAGGAGTTTTAAGACTGAATTCGTGGGAGCAGGAAGAAGCTTGGAAAATAGTTATCTAAGAGGGAATTTGACTGAGATAACAGGGTGATGTATTTGTAAATTCACAAGAGAGATCAATGTGACATAGGACAGTGCTCATAACAAATTAGCTGCGGGTTATTCTAAGTGGACAGTATACAATCTTGATTTAGGATGCAGTCATTAAAAGGACTGAAATGCTGGAACAGCTGTGCTCCTACTGAAGTCAGTAGCTAACAACAACAACAACGATAAAAGAAACTTTTCAGTATTTATTTTAAAAGCTGAATATCTGTGGATCTTCGGATAGGGACAGAAAAATGAATTTAACAATCCAGTTTAACAATTAATTTAGCAGTTAAATGAATTTAACAATACAGATGGAGGGTGTCTGTATTGAAGATTCTTCAAAATAACACAGCCATAGAAGAGGCAGCAGACGAATAACTCTACCCAGAAATTACTGCAATATTCAGCGGTCAGCTATGCTGATTACAGTTAGCAATACTTTCCAACAGACAACAGTTGTATCGGGCTGAGACAAACAGCAAGTGTACATGGAAACAGCAAGAAAAAACTGTTGTGGATTCAAGAAAATGTATTGTACTAATGGAGCTGAATAAGAACAGTAGTCTTCCTAAGTAAAAGTGCTTTCAATATAATTTGGCTGGGTGATGCAAGGTGGGAGATATGTGATAGAGATATCAGCCACAGGTCCAGGAGAATGACCAGTTGCAGGCTGTTGGTATCAGTGGTCTTGATCTCTTTGACAGGACAGGTGCATATACTAAGGTTGGCGTTAAAATTTTGTACTGTCACCTATATAAAAAAATGAGGTTCCTAGTCTAAGCTAGCCATTGAGAGAAAGAGGGCTTTCATCCTGTTGCAAGACAAATGTGACAAGAGGTGTGACGAAATCTTCCTTTGAGGAGCATGTCTCCTTCCAGGCACAACTGCAGTACTATAGACAGCCTAGAGGTCAAGCTTTTGGACTGCTGACTGTGAATGGATGCATTTAATGTGAATGGCTGCAAAATGCCTGCCTGGAAGCTCCCTTTTCCCTTGCTATGTATGCTTGCCTATTCTGATGCGGCCATGTGCTGCTAATGGATAATGTGAGTCTGAAGAGCTAGAAAGCTGGATCTGCATTTGCCTGCTTATATCCCTGGCTTTGTTTGCTTTCCCAGTTGTGCTATCTTCATGCTCACGTAACTGCTGCATGCAAACTATTATGCTTAGCCCACCAAGCCAAACTTGCACTGTTCTGTTGCAATTCTTATTTACTCTTCCTCTGGTTGCCTGTCAGCAGATGGATCTATTACTGGGGCTTTGTTTCTGCTGTTGTCAGATAGCCTCTTTCCACATCATTGCTCTGCATAGGGATGCAGCATGCTTTGCTGGTGCTGTATGTCTTCACTGAGCCCCAGGAATGCACTTAGAATAAGCACTGGGACATCAGAGTGCAAAAATCTGGTGGACAGCCTTACATGCAACTGGCAGTTTCCCGTTTTGCATCTCCCTTAAGTGTGTTTCACAGTCCAGCCTTCCCTTTCTTCCTCTGGGCTTTCCTCCCACATTGTACTGCTCACCTGGCAGCCCTCAACACATCCCACTTTCTGCCTCAAGGTCTGCCACTGGTGACAGCTAATGCTCTGAAAAATGGTGGCCCAGAGAAGTTAGTAGCAGTCATCAGCCAATACTAAAATCGCCACCCTTTTCATCGGTTACAAACCCATCCCCTACTTGCTACCTCTCTGTTTTGTCCTCTTACTAGATATGCCCTTTGGTTCAGAGATGCAAATCTCAGCTAACTTTTATGTCATGAATACAAATGCTGTTTTTATTAACCTTCCAAATGACTGCTACACGGGGCCACATCCTGCTTTTAGTTAGTCAAATGCAAGTAATGTTTCTGCTTGATTTCTTTTCTGTTTTCCAGATACTTGTGTTGCTTTGGTATCGTTTTATGTGATAGCGTTACTTTCATGTGCCTTTTTGATTACTTGGTCACTTACATATTTGTTCTCCTTTGCTGGGAATTCCTTCACCTTTACTGTGTTGTTTCCTACCTTTATTAAAAAATGAAACATGAGTAAGAGCCATTAAACATAACCAGATATAATGCAATGTACTTTAGGAAGTCATTACACTTGTTCATTTGCATTCTTTATTGCTTGTTTTTCTTATAAAGTATCAGGAAACATGAAGATTACCATTTGGTTTTATTACTTAAGAGCTCCAGCCATCCTTACTTGCGGATTAAAGTCATTGTTGCCACAATAGCTCTTCCACTTCAGCGCAAAGGATTGAGCTTGCGGTGAAATGAATTCGGTACAAATGGGGTCTGCTGGATCTCCGAGACTCCTGCCTAGATTAGAGCAGGTTTTTAAGTTGGGAAATGACATATTTGAGCTGTGATCAGTTGTGCTATCTAGGCAAGTCTATTTAAAAGCACTTTCCATTTTAAATATAGCAATAAAGTACCACACTAGCAAACCTTCTTGATAAGGGCAAAAGCAATACATCCAAATCCAATCTAAATCTGACATTGCCTAGAACAAGAATTCACATTGATAAGTCAGGACTCATTTACAAGGCCATAAATGGGTGGGTAGCTATAATTTGGGTATTAAACTTGTAAAATATATTGATGGCATGCAAGGACTGAATAAATAATTTACTACAAGAAAATTGGAAATCTTTACACAGTACTTAATTGACCAACCACTCTCACATGTTCTTGAGAGCTTCCTATTTTGCATTTTTTTTAATTTTTCACACACTGAAATGTTCCCCATGTGTATTTTTTTTCCAACTTCAATGAATGTTCATAAGTTGCTGTATTTCTGCAAACATAACCTGTTTCCATCTTTGGTTCATCAGTCAATTGCATTCTTTCTGACATTTTCATTTGTTTCTTTAAAAGCATGAATGAATCAAACGTCTTTTCTGGACACAGCTCAGCTGCTGTTATTCTTGAAACTAAAATAAAATTGCCTCAGTAATCAGCCTAACTTTGAATCCATTTCCAGTGCAAAGCAGACTGAGGTATTGTAGTTAATGGGTATTCCAGTGACCACAGTAACCATGGGGTTGGCAACTTTATACAAGCTTATAAAAAAAATCTTATGACTACCTCACTGGTCAGTGTAACTCAGGATAGTTGCAGTAGTGCAAATGAATTTTGGCTTTAAAGGAGCTCTGCTATCTACAGATATTGAAAATCTGGTTTTGAGATTCCATATAGGTCCTTGGCTGACCCTGCCCTCCAAAGCACCTCATGAGTCATGAATCAGACCTACTAAATGCGTAAGATTTTGTTTTTAAATCATCACACTTGGTTTTTGTTAGATTTCTCCTCTGAAACCAGACCTCTGGGGTACACTCCCATGATGTTTTCCTGTGACCAGAGGAAGAGAACTGGGGACTTCCACCCACCTCCCCAGCTACTGTAGTTTCTTTGGGTGACCATGGCACTACTGTATGTGCTTTATCCCTTGGATGCACATGTGGACTTTCCATCTCTCTGCTGGAGCAATGAGAGGACAAAAACGTGCCTTCCTTTTGCTCCTTAGGGATGCTGTGGGCTCTGTTCAGTGGTTTTCCCATATTAAAGAGGTCAAATTCCTTTTGGAGGAGTCGTGTAATACTTTGGGTTTGAAGGTACCTGTAAAGGGCATCTCGTCCACCCCCCTGCAATAAGCAGGGACATCTTCAACCAGACCAGGTTGCTCAGAACCACATCCAGCCTGGCCTTGACTGTTTCAATGGATTGGGCATCTGCAAAACCTGTTTCAGTGTTTCACCATCCTCATTGTAAAACATTTCTTCCATCTATCTAGCTGTATCCACCCTCTTTTAGTTTAAAACCATTACCACTTGTTCTATTACAACAGGATGTACTGAAATATCTGTCTCCATCTTTCTTATCAGCCCCCTTCAAGTACTAAAAGGCTGCTCTAAGGTTTCTCTGGAGACTTCTCTTTTCCAGGTTGAACAACCCCAAATCTCCCAGTTTTTCTTCAAAGGAAGGGGAGGCGCATTTGAATTCAGTTTCCTCCTGGCCTGTTTTTGTCCATTCTCATCTTTAGCCATTCATAGCAATCTACTGTGCAAAGAATTATGCTTTGGACAGGCAGCAGTGGTGCTTCCTCATACAAACATCCTTGGAGAGCTTCCCACTGGAAGCTTATACTAGCAGCAGAGTTATTTTGCTGGTACAGGCTGTGCAAGTTTCCCAAGAGATACCAGGTAGACTGCCAGAGGACTTTGTGGACATCAGTGCTTCTCTGTGAGGGCATTTTTCTAAGCTGGAATGCCATGGCAAAACACATGCCATACCAGTCCAATCCATATACTGGACCTAAGGTAAGCACCTGAGAGGTAAAGGAGCAAATCTGGAGGGAGCACAACAAATTCTGAGTAAACAAAGGGAGAACTTTGTTCCAGCTGCTCTGGGCCATTGCCATCAGCTTTCCTATTGTTACAGGCACCTTGAGACTCCCATCTAATTCCAATTTCCACCTGCCCTCCCCAATAAATTCCTTTTAAAATGGTAGTTAGTTTTGCTCAAAATATTTCCATTGTTTGCTGAGGAATGCCACCCCCCTCCCAGATGGGACCCTGCCCCACAGGCTGGATTGACAGCACTTTGCTTAGCAGCCACATGACCAGTTTAGAGCCTAGACCTAGCTTTGGAATAAAATATTGTGGTGGTAAGGGGAAAGCCTGGTATTCCTTGAATAGTATAGGGTGGAATGTGGGTTAGGGTTTTTAAGCAAGAGTTGTTGTACCCAAATTCAGACCTTATAAATCTCTCTTGGCTTTAAGAGAAAGGGCACATACTGGTGGAACTTACATGTGAGAGAGCCAGAAGAAAGGAGAACTTAGTGCTCTGCTTTACATGTGTGTAGTATGCTGCTGCCTGGGGGAATCAGAACTCACTTACAGTCCCGCATGGATTACCCTGGCTTTGTCCAGGTGCATGAAATAAGCAGGGCCACACATCTGCTTATTTCCTCTCTGGGGATTAGAAATTGGAGGGTGGGAAATGAGTAGAGGCTGGGGTCCATTCCCACCCGCCAGCTCAGCTGAGCTGGTGAGCACTCGAGGCGGCTGGTGGAGGAAGAGTGGAATATTATTTTATTTCTTTCTTAGGCCAGAGGTAAATGACTGCCCGAGGGAATAGGAGAGGAGAAGGTGTGCCGCTGAGTTACAGTGCCTCGGGGGGCTCCTGCTGCAATGGCACAACTACGTAACATGCTCCCTGGGGGCTTGAATCTGAAATAAAAATGTAGCCTGTTACTTATTGGCATTAATGTTCACTTACTAACATCTTTTATTGCTTAACTCTCCTATTTTGGCGCCTGGGTAACTACTTAGCCTCTTTTAAATTCACTGGACCAAATTCAGAGATCACATATCCAGAGATCTATGTAGAGTTCAGAACTGGCAGAGTAGTGTGGTCCGAAAGTAGTGAATTTAAGAAAGTCTAGGGAGAGAATCATAATGAATAAAAGTATCATGGTAGATAAAGATTCTTGCCCCCAGCCCCATTTACTTTTAGTCTGTTTAGCTGGAATGGGACCTTTTGTCTCCCTGGCTCCTTTAAATACTGAATCTGAGGTGTCTCTTAATGAAAAAGGATGCTGACTCAGAATCAGGAGTTGCCTGTGGACTCCTAGCACACTCAAGACAACTTTGTGCAATACTTGGTAATATAACATGGAGGTCATATCTCTCCAGTAATATCAAGTTCACAGCCAAAATAACATCGTGATAACCCTATATGGGCTTTCCATGAAATATCCCACCAGTAAACCTGTCTTCACCATGAAAAGAACACCCATTATTCAGCATCTTTCTGGAATCAAACCCCTAACCTCTATTTCCTTATTTAATTACCATGAAGCATGTCACCACCCTCTCTGCACTCTAGTCCATAAGTTGGACACTATTTTTTACTGGGCGTTTCTCTGGTTCCTGTCATCCTGGCTGCATTCAGAGAATAAGCTAAGAAACAGTCTTTCTTATCCAGCCCTCGTGACTGTTACAACAGTGAAGTTGGCTCAACCCCAAACATTCCCAATGCACAGCATGGGCATGGATGTCAGGACTGTTTTGTTTTCTGGCCTTGTCTGGCAGGCTCGTGGCTGGTCATTGGCCATTGAGAATGTTGCTGTCAGGTTTCTTTTCTCAGCCCATCACTTGGTGCCCATCATGCTTTTCCATGTCACTTCAGATTAGTACTGTGTCTGCATTTTCAGACCCGCATTTTCAGACCCACTCACATCACGCGCTCACTCTCTTTGACATCCCTTTCTAGTACTTCCAGCTCCCACTTCCCATCAGTATGCATTTCCAGAAAGTATTCTGTCCTTTCTCCTTCAGATATGGAATGTATATCCCTAAATGCTTACCAAACAACCTTGTTATCACCAGCCAAGGGCTCTCTTGAAACTCTGCTCTACCACGCTGCTCTTGAGAAGGCCACTGGACTTGTTGCCTACAGTGGAAACCCCTGCTTTCCCATTAACATCTGCCCATCTGATGTTTCCTGTCTTTTAAGAGAGAGAAAAGATTATCTTCCTACTGTTTGTACATGTTCTAGCACTCTGGGATTGATCACTGCTCTAGCCACACAAAATGCACATAACAGTATCTTCCTCAAAAGCCACGGCCCTCTTCCCTAAGATCTGAAATTACATGCCAGCCCATGGGTCCTTCCGTGCTACGGAGCCATTGCAGAGCAGCTGGGAAGGAGGGGGGGAAGGAGTATGTACAGAGCTCCTCAGTAAGGCAGGGGGAAGAGAAGAACCAGCTCTGTGTATTTAGTTACAGTTAATTATAAGTTTATGACCTTATGATGCAATTGTTGTAACCCTTGCTCAATATACTTTTCAGGCAGAGCATACTGAACATACAGAGGGGGTGTATTTTATGGCTGCAGTGTTTGCTTGAGCTGTGCCGATAAGAGAGTTGTAGAGAGGTCTCAGCGCAGGACGAAGTGGAGCCGTTTTGGCCATGTAGCATTGGCAGGGTCTGAGTGCCTCTGCCAAAAGGGTTTATGAAGTGTAGGTGTAAGCCATGCTGACCTGTTGTCCTCTGCTTTCTCTGACAGCAGGGGTTGAATTTTGTCCCTGCATTTTCAGAGGTGGCAAAAGCTAAAGGAGGGGGTTGGTGTCATTACCACGTAAGGGCAACTAGAATAGGATTTTACTTATTTTATTGAAAGAAAGGCAGTTTTGGAATTTGAAATTTGTTTCACCTATAAGTTTAAAAATGCTGCACATTTTTTCCCCCTCACAGTTCATATATATTGTGCCCATTTTATGGATAAGCTAACTGATTCAGAAAGTGAACAATAAATAGTGTCATTTTCAGGTCTATGAATAGATTCAGAGACCCTTGAAACCTTAATCTGCTTGATCCCACTTAATGCCTTCAAGATGCATTAACAGGACAAAAAGAAGTTTAATTGAAGTGCATCAAACTCAGTTTAGGCACTGTAACCCTTCTGCTTACAAGGTTATCCACATAAAGAGAAAATAAGGAAGAATTAGCTTGCATTTCCCTGGAAAATAAGTAAGCAGGAATGTCTGCCACATCCTGGCTGGCATTTTAATCTCATCAAAGCGGAGTTCTTTCCCTACTGTGCTTTCCAAGATGCACAGCACAAATGTGCTCTGAACACAACAGAACTAATTGAACAATCACAGCAAAGGAGGTCAAAACCCAACAAACAGTGTAGCATCTAAAATGACTCTGGAGGATTTTAACAGATGGACACTTGTAAATCTAACAGGATTTCCTACTGGTGAAAATGCCTTAGGTAAAATTCAGAATGTCTCATTAAATTGTCAGTCAGCTATGCAGCATTGCTCATGTGAATATGAACAGCTATGCAGCTTTATTGTAAATACACACAGCCGTGTATTAATATAGGCCTGGAAAGAAACATTTGGATGCGAGTTTGGCTAGACAAGCCTATCAAAACTGAAGGAGGATCAGACGTAATGTTTCTGGCTGGGATCCATTAGACATACAGAAGGGAAATTAAGCTGGGGGTCAGGCTTTTTCTCTCCCTGTTCTCAAAGTTCTATGGTTTTGCCTGTGTGTGCACTTCCATGCAAATTTGCAAATCAGTCTGCTTTAGACTTCTCTAATCCCTTTTGCTATTTTGCTTTCCTGTAACCTTCCATGTTCTGAGGCTGTTGATGAAATGCATCAACAGACCCAACACAGGTATAATAGTGCTCTGTGTCCTCCAAGTAGGTGCTCTCGTGCCAAGAACTTGAATGTAGGTTAGCACAATGCAACGAAGGGCACAGCAGTTGCACATTTTCATTTTTACATGTTTATTTTACATAGTGCCAGTGGTCTGGATAAGGGCAATTAGTCTGTTTCTCACCAAAATGCTGTGTGCTCCCCTTTACCTCTTCCAGCAACCCTACTGCTTATGAGATCTGTGAGCCTGTTGTTCAAATCCACATTCCTGTACAATCCCACTTTCTCGGTCAGAAATAGTCTCTGCTGGGTTTATTGGCATTTCTCACAGTATCTGAGTTCAAAGAAAATGATTACAAGTTAAGACAGAGCTCTGTTCTTTAAAGCACCACAGTGTATAGATCTGTTGAGTGATATATAACATAGAACAACTTCCAACTGAGGAAAGCTTAACACAGCTTGGGCTAGCTTGCTGATAGCTGCTCAGCTCCTAGAATTACTGCTTACAAACCATAAAGGCCCCAGCTTGAGTTTCATGGAGGGAGGGGGGCCCTGTGTGTTGTGCACACCACAAGTACAGCCACAGGGCGGGTAACCCACCAACTCCCTAACCTCAGCCAAAAAATCTGGCCATTGCCTGACAGGCAGAGTATGTGTATTTGCTGTCTATCAGTGGCAGCAAAACAGCTTAAAGTCAAAAGAGAATCGTGTGAAACCACTGAGTTTAGTCGTGGGAGTACTAACATGCCAAATTGACATGAGTGGTATCTGTTAAAACTGCCCTTCATTTCTGTGATATTTTTGGCAAAGAAACAGCCCATAAATATAAACAGATCACTTCCCTCCTTACTGAAAAGCAGGCACCTTGGAGGGAGGAAGCACGCTGCATGTTTATCAGAGTCATAAATTCTGCACAAGGTTTTAGAACCAGCACGCAGGGGCAAATTTCATGATTGAGGTAAGAGACTCGAGGAAGGACAAGTTAGCTGTGAGAGAAAAACACATGCAGTGTATCCCCCAGACCACAGAACGCTCCTCTGTTGGGGACTGTTTGCACTACTGTGAGTAGAGGAATTGTGCCAAGACAGGACACATGGGTCTATGATTATTGACCAAATCTTTTAGCAGAGAACAGGCGCAGCTCTCCCAGGCTGGAATAGTAACCGTGGAGTTGTGTTTCCATCCAGCATCTGTCCAAAGAGCCCTCATCTCGCTGACGTCTTCTCTCCTACTTCCAAGGCTTTTGTATTCAGGCTTGCACTGGGGAAAGGGCATCAAATGTGTATGCATGGAAATGGGTTATGCTACAAAAATTGGGCTTGGTGTGACTGTAATGCCAAAGCAAATAGTGCACAGCACCTCTCATATGATAATAGACTGAGAAAGTTGGGGCTGTTCAGCCTGGAGAAGAGAAGGCTGCGTGGAGACCTCATAGCAGCCTTCCAGTATCTGAAGGGGGCATATAGGGATGCTGGGGATGGACTCTTCATTAGGGACTGTAGTGATAGGACAAGGGGTAATGGGTTAAAACTTAAACAGGGGAAGTTTAGATTGGATACAAGGAGGAAATTCTTTCCTGTTAGGGTGGTGAGGCACTGGAATGGGTTGCTCAGGGAGGCTGTGAATGCTCCATCCTTGGCAGTGTTCAAGGCCAGGTTGGATGAGGCCTTGGGTGATATGGTTTAGAGCGAGGTGTCCCTGCCCATGGCAGGGGGGTTGGAACTTGATGATCTTAAGGTCCTTTCCAACCCTAACTATTCTATGATTCTATGATTCTGTAAAATGTAATCTTCACTAAAGCTTTAACAGAAAAATGATAGACCACAAATGCCAGGCAAGATACCTCAGTATTATTCTATATAAATACTTTGTATGTACTGCAGTTGATCAGAAGTGCAAATTATTCTTAATGGAAAGTTATAAGGGACATGCATTGTGATATTTAAAAAATAAGGATTCTGATTAAAAATTAAGAAGTTATTAAAATAAATTGTTCAGATACTATTTTCTGTAGAAGCTACTATTTCTTTTTCAAGTTTAAATTTTCTTCATTTTCCCCATCCGATTTTCCCCATCTTATCTGCCCACCCTGTTTGAATTCTACCATCATCAAGCATACACTAGTAAGTTATTACTTTATCAGAAACTTAATGATCCACACACCCTCTTTTATCTTTCAACATCTTCCTCCTTTCTGCATGCTTAAAAGTGTCTTTCTTATCACTTGTTTCTAAACTGGGCTTGAAGGAGAGAAGAAGGAAAATTGCTAGAATATTAATGATAGAACATATGCTAAACCTTCAAAACAAGAAGGCCATGAAAACAGACATAAAGGGAGAGTTCCTGTATTTGTTTTTCCATGCCCAGTGTGTGTTAGAATTCTTTCCTAGGAAAAAAACCCAACAACTTTGAAATTGTGTCTTTTGAACCGGAATGATCCTGGTTGTTGTGGTTATGAAGCTGCACCAGAAAAGCAAGGGAGAATCAGGCACAGATCTCTTTACTGGGAGAAACCCCTCCAACAGCCCTCAAAGCTGCAGTGGTGTCCTGCCCCGGCATGTTGTTGTTTTCCTGAGCATGCCTGGGAAGTGGCTGACCAATGTGCCTTTCTCCTCCAATTTGGGAAATCAAAGAACTCTAAAAGATTTGTGAGATATGACTTGTTGACATAAGCCTTGTTGATTCTTTCCTGCTACAGCACATTTATCTATACAGCTCCTAGCTTTCTTCTCGCTATAATATCTACTTGGGGTGCATGGCAGAGAAGTCAGACCTACTGGTCTATAATTCTCATAATCCCTCAAAGAGAAATATGACCTCTTTGATAACACCTTTGTTACTTTACATTAATCTGGTATTAAGGTATATTTGATCAGTAAGTTATCTGTATCACAATTAATAAAGTATTTTCGTACTTAAACTTGTTCAGATCTCTTGTGTGAATACTGTCTGACTCTGGCAGTTTCTTATTTTTCCATTTATTGAGTTATCCTATATACCCATTATTGAGTTATCACACTAAAATGTGAAAATGGTCCTTAGATTTATAGAATCAGAGAATGGTTTGGTTAGAAAGGACCTTTGAAAGTTGGTTAGTCCCAAACCTTTGCAATGAGCAGGGACATCTTCAACAAGATCAGATTTCTCAGAGCCCTGTCCAACCTGACCTTGAATGCTTACAGGGATGGGGCATCTACAACCTTTCTGTAGATTCATCCTTCTAATGATCAGCTCTATTGTAAGAACCTCGCTAAGGTCCTCCTAGTGAGCGCAAATGTAAAAGTTTCATTTAGATTATCAATAACACTTGTACCTTTTCTAACTGTTCCTTTAATGTTTTGTTAATATTTTCACCATGACAGGTCTTTGGAAGGCATCCTGCTTCTGATGAGTTTGTTATTATTAGTTTTTATGGCTGTAGCATAAAATCAGAACCCAGATTTGAACTTTCCCAGATTTTAGAGGTTCAGATTTGGACTATTATGAAAATAGGACCAAGATGTAGGGCCCAAGGCATGGCTTTAGGCATAATATTGCTTGAAAATATGGCTGTGCTGTTGCAAGGTGACTCAGGAAAAGAACATGGGCTCTAAGTGCTCATTTTCAGCTCATTTATGTCACACTGGACTACTCACGAGAAAAAAAATACATTGTCATGCTCTGCAAATGAGACACAAGAACTTGGTTGTTTTCCCTTTGGTTTTTTTTTCCTCATCAGGACTGCACAAAAACCCCACAGAGTACAAAGTAGTCTGGAAGTTCTTTGTTGCTGCTGATCATGTAGGAGAAGAAAAAGGCCCATACGTGAGATAAAGTCTGTATGTTTGTCTCTTACAGGTCTGTTGGATCATTGGCTGGATCAACAGGTGTTGAATCATCTACAGGGAGCGCTCACACTTTTGCTCTGTTGTGTTGTGAGCCACTGCTAGCTCCCTGCAACCAACTTCTGAGCTGACTACCAGGCATGCAGCTGTAGGGAGGTTAGTGCCCAAGCTAATTAAACTTTTTGAGGGATAGGTGTATTACTGCTAAGCTGGAGTGACACAGCCTTTAGCTATCTGGTGGTGTAAGCTTGCACTTGCTGGGATTGTACCATTTTGTGTATTCTGCATACAGATTTGTGGACCCATCTTAAGGAACATGGCTGACTGGCTGAGCTGAGTCTCTCCTCCGGCCCAGAAGCCTCACTTTAGCTTTCTACAAGCTGCTAAGAGTAAAAGCAAAGCTCAGACAAGTGTCCATCTTTTCTACTTGCCATTTCTCCTTCTCTGGTATATCCCATATGTTTGCTGTATATCAGCCCTCATTGTAACTTCATATTCTGTCATTGAAACAAGACACACAGGTGAATAAATGTATTAAAATAATGGTGGTGTGTCTGTGATGTGCTGTGCTGTTTTACTGTCACACTATTTCACATGAGGCACGCAAGTAAAGATAAATTAGAATTGGTCCTAGGAAGTTAAAAATAAAAGGAGTGTGGAAGGTTAAATTTTGATGAGCTGTTTTTTTAATTCCTAACCGTATATCTCAGCTCTGTATACAGTGAACAAACTCAACAACTAACTCACAGTGTGTGATTTTTACCTTACTTGTACCATTATTAATTGTCAGAAAGAGAAGAGAGAAGTGAAGGAAGGAAGACAGAAACTAGCCCAAGAGGCTTATTTTTTTTGGAAAAAAAATCCTAATTTGCAACTTCTGCTCATACATTACCTTTTCCCTGAAAACTCATGGCTTAATATTAAGTACAGCAGTGCCAAGGACCTGATTTACCCTGAACATCAAATACAGCAAATAACTCTCACATGTGAAGGAGAAAAAGCTTTTCTGTAATTGAGCTCTCACTAAGAAAAAAGTAGAGAAGGCAGGGGAAGACACAGCTCCTGACAGTTTTCACTTGCTATATCCATATTTAAAGGATAGTCCAGACAGCTAGAGAACCATGAGGAGGTTTTTTGCCTTTTCGTGGAAAGCCATTTTTTTGGTGGTAAAGATTCATGCATAAAATGGTAAACTTTGAAGAAATTGATTGCACTTTTCTGCAATCATATTTCTGACAATTTGTTAGAGACAGAAAGCTTTACCTGCTAGGAGAAGCAGAATGGGGAAGCAATACAGACACTCTGAAGCAGAAGGATGCCTGTATTAGAGGAGAAAGAGAAGGATGTAAAGAAACTCACTTTGTACTTTAATAGCAACTATTAAAAAGTCACGATACTCTGTCAGACATTTTTCTGTTTTTTAATCTAAGAAAGCAGCATGTCTCTGCTCTCCTTACTCACCTAATGCTTTGTCAGCAGAAAAGGAAGAATTTAGATTGTATTTCTAATGAATGCAGTTGCAAGGGATGCTGCCGTGAGCGCGAAGCAAAACCATCTCACTTGGCTCTCTCTGACTAGGGAACATTCTCCAGAGGAGGGCTTATCCTTGCAGAGTTTGAAAGCCCAGAGCTGTGCCAGGCATCCTGAACCTCCTTCCTACATGTGTCCTGAATATGCTGAGAAAATGTCGATGTAGGGAGAAGTTGCATCTCCTAGTTGCATTTCTCAGTGGGCAAAGGCTTCCAGCTACTGTCAAGCTACCGCTAATGTGCATGTTAAGCAGGTCCTACATGGTGACAGCATGCCTTTTTTTCTCTGGGTATTCCAGGAATTATCAAGTCTCATTGACTTTCCTGACCATGCCAGGAAAGTGTCCCTCCGTGGTAATCATAAGCATATAGGGGAAATTTGTAACAAAAGTATTTTGGCAATCTATTCATGCTTGTAATAATCCTTCCAGATGGCAGTAATAGGAGGAGACCTGGTACTATCTTGCTCTGTAGGCCAACCTGGTTCTCTAGTTGAATTCAAGAGCAGCAGAAGATAAAATGCAGTGGGACCATATTGGCTTTATCAGTTTTGGGGATTTGAATTAGGTGAGCTCAACTAGGACCCAGGACTAGTGCAAAATACTAGCATCCTCAAAGCTACTAAGTGTCCCACATTAAAGATTTCTTTAATTTAAGTTCCTGCAGATCTTTAGATTTCCAGCTGAAATCAGTGCCTGTCTGTAGTTTCCAAATATGTGGGCATTATAAAGCCTAATATTTAGGTACATACCTGCAGCATCTGAGCATGTCTTGTGCACCTGGCAAGGGTTGCCAGTGTCATGCTGTGCTTTTGCTCAGGAACTCAGCAACTAGAGCTGTCCTCTGAAATATAGAAGACCTGGGACCAAACTGTTCTACCTGCTGGAACATGCATGAATGTCTTCTTTGGCAAGTCCCATTGTCCCAGACAATGGGAGAAGTTAGATTCAACCACTTCTGCTGAAGCTGCCCTGCGACATCTAGTTCACGGTGAGTATGAAAGGAGAAAGAACATTCTAGGGCCACAGAGGGACAAGCAGAAGTACTAGTGTGGCCTGCTGAGTTCTCCAGGGAATTGTCAGAGAGCGAGGTGCAGGATGTGCTGCAGATAGGTGGGAGGCAGGCAGGGAGAGTAAGAGTCTCCTGGGCTCCAAGCCCTTTATTTTTGTCCTGACTGGATGGTCTTTCCACCACAAGATCTCTACAGGTGATCACATTTATTGTAAAGATTATTTAATTCTAACACAGAGTGACTTGGCTCCAATACAGAGAAAGGGAAGGAAAGGATTTCCCAACCCACAACTCTGTGAAAGCTAATGGACAGGCAGAGCATGTACAATACATGCTCAATCCCCTTGGTCTTGAGGCAGCAAAGGTACTTAATGTGATGGTGGGTCCTAAGTCGTCTTGAAATCAGCTGTAATTCCCTACTAGCTGAAAACCAAACCCATTTGCAGTAATTATACTGTGTTTACAGCTTCCAAAGAGAAAACAAATGAAGCAATTAAAGGAACTTACAAAAACAAAGTGAACACTCCACATTAGGAATGGCTCACATGAAAAAATATTTTCTGAAGTGATCAATTTCTTAACAGTTCAGAAATCTTGGAAATAAAGAAGTAACTGTATAGGTTTTTAAAATAATTTTAAATAAACAATGAATGATTACTCTTTTATTAAAAAAAAAATACTTAGTGCCATTAGAATAAAAAAAAAAATCTTCCAATGAAACTATGTACTTTCTACCCTAGGAAGATTTTGCCTTAGGAGATTTTAAAGTCCCTGAAATGAATACATGCTATAGCATATCCAAGTTTTGCGGGCTGTGACACATACATGTGCAATAGCTATCACATGCAATGCATGTATATAGTGTTGTACAGTAATTCTGGGATTACTGTCTTTGACTTCAGTGGGAATTGGAGGGACCCTTAAGGAACAGAAGAAACAAAGGTTAGTTTAGATGTGAATCACAATGCATTGAGTTTATGCTCAGTTTAACCTATTAAACAATGTGAGATGAGCAAAAATTACTCATTTCCATACTGCTGATTTTGCAGACTTCAGAAACCCTGAGTATGAAATAACTAACTTGCTCTTAATAACTTTCAGCATGGATAATATATTTAAATGTAGGAAAATGTAATAGATGTATTTTTATTGCATTGCTGGTTACCTCTCAGTATCAATTCAGATAAATGCAAAAGTTTAAAATTATAAAGAACTCCCTAAAAATATTTGTTCATCACAAGTGAAACAGTGGGTAGACCATGGAGCTCTGGAAGGTTCTGGCGATTGAGTCAACTATATCAATATAATCAGTACTGTATTTCCTGAATGACTGGCCTGATTGTATAGCTACATCTGTATCATGAAAATGCAATGATAAAATTGCATAGAGGGAAAGACTGGAAGTCACTGTACACAAATTTAAGTAATATTCCTTTACATTATTCTCCATTAGATAGGTTTCCTGTGCCAATATACCGTGCTCATTCCTAAAGACAGTACTCTGAAAAGACATCTTAGCACTTTAAAAGTATGTAGCTGCTGGGTGTTGGTTTCTGTAATAAATAAAATGAACATTTTGCAGAAACAATGCTGTGGGAGTTTAAAAGATAAATTATTCATATTGTAAGATAAGATGTATAAGGACTAACTTTTCTAACATTAGGGAATGGCAGGGAAATTGGTGATTATGAAATTTGTTTGCTTTCTGCTGGCTAAATTGGTGGTATGATAAATTTTTATGAAATTTCCCTATGCTTGATTGCTAGATAAAGCTGTGGTCACTTCTCTACAGCTGCTTATCTTTGTGAAGTCTTTTAATTTCTCCTTTTCTACTGACCTAGTGTATGATGCTTTTCACCAACAGATCTTAATTTCACATGCAAAATTGAACAAATAAGAGAAAAGAAACCCCATCTAACCTCTTCTAATTCCTTCAATGACCCTTAGATTTTCTTCTCCCTTTTACTACCTTTTCCTTCCAGCATTGTTTTCCCCTGTGTTTCTTTTTTTCTTGCCATGACCACAAAGACTTGAAAGACAAAGATTTGCCCAGTACCTGCAGATATATAATCTCTACGCATCAGCTGAGACCCCGGTACCCATAACCATCTTTCCCCAGACTTTCCTTTGCAACATTTCCTGTGAATGGAGCTTTCCCAGTAGAGCAAAAATACATTATCAGCTTCTAATGATGCACAAAGAGTCCAGGGTAGCAGGTGACTACTGATATTATTGGGAAGCATTAAAATGCACGATCCTATACCTCAGTGTTCTCCTGAAGATTGCTTATGCTTAGAAATGGAGCTGCAACGTTTGTATAAGTTTCCATATAACTTCTTTCTGAACTTCCACTTTATACTGGTTATATGTTCTTTCTTCCTGAGTTCCTGCACCATTACACCTCTTATCTGTTTTGAGGTTTGTTCTCTTTGGCTCTGCCTTACTAGTAAAATGGGTCATGTTTAAGAATAGGAGCTGACAATGGGGGCATGTACAACAGTGATGTTGCCTCTGTGAGAGGACACAGAGATTTAAACTTGATAGGTATGCAAAATCCATTCAAGAGACATTGGACATCACCAGTTTCATGTACGTCATAAACTTTTAGGGTAAATTGTGACTTGGAGAGCTTTGAAAGTGTTTAACTCCTTCCTGAGGTCAGGGTGTAGCAATCCCCTGAGCTGAAGATGATCTGTCCTCAGATGTGAGATTCTGCAGTGCTCATCACAGCCATTGTGCAGCAACTGAGCACATGCATAATAACTCATCCTACACAATCTATTATATCTGAAAAAGTCAGCATACAGGGGGTTGAGACAAAAAACAAAACTGAGAAACAGCCTAGTGAAAAAGTACTCAGTGTGTTTTCTGGGATTTGAGCATCACTGCAAATGAGAGCGAAAAAGGGAGAGAGGAACAGAGAGAGGGAGAGAGGAAGACATTTTTCTCAGTCTATAAGAACAAATGTCCTCCTGAGCTTTCAAAATATTCTCTCTCAATATGACTTCATTATCTTATTTACAACAAAAATATTGTATTTTAACACATACCAAGTTATAAACATAATACGTATTATACACGGGCTGCCTTGTACCCAACCCAGTCATCTGGATCAGTGCTGTAATTCACGTGGGTAAGGACCCAATAATTTGGGAAACAACTGTTGGTTTTATTTCAGATACAGTTCTGGGATTATTGTTCCCTGTCTTTTTAAAGATACTGTTAAATGAGATTTTTAGATACAGCATGCTTCCTTATGATTTCCATTTAAGTCCTATTGAATACATGCTAACTTCCTGCCTCCTTACTAGGAGAGAAAATAAAAGTTTTCAATATAGAGATTTTAAAGCAGCATGTGTGAATGAAACTTGGAACCATCTTTCAAAATAAGCTGGTAAACTTAAAAATAAACAGATAACAAGGAATTTGTAAGTGTCTCTGGAGACATGCTTGGTAAGACTGCAAACTACTTTTTAGTAGTGACTAATTTTTTTTGAATGGACGAAGATCAGATTTTCATCAATTAAACTCACAACAGATATAACCTCATCAAACATGTTTGTGTACAAAGAACACTGTGCTTTAGCTGTTGCTTTCTTACAGTTAATTTTGCTTTCCATCTGTTTCTTATCTGATCAGCAAGCATATAATGAGACTCATTGTATGAAATGCATGTAGCAAAAGTTTCTCCACCCAATGAAGACACAGTAAATTGGGACAAGAGTTAAGGACTCACTTTAAAGGTTGTTATCATTCTATATTGTTACTTTCAAAATAATAATTTCCAAATTCTCACTTTTCTTAGCCACTCTTCTTTCCTGAATTACATTCCTGATTTTTGAGTGTCAAAGCTCTAAGTTGTTTCAGCCTGATCAAATCAGTTTTGGCTTTCAATGACTGTGATCTTCAATAGGCCCATCAAGTCATTTTGATGCCCCACTCTTAAAAAAATCCAGCAAATGTTTCAGACATCTCTGAAAGCTGCTTTTAAGCAGATGTAATTCTGTTAGGCAAGACCAAATGAATCTTTGCTCACAAGAGTAAAGAAACTCAAGATATGGCCTCATGTATTTCCTACTGTACTGTTCCCATTACTGTCCCAGTTTAATGGCCATATGCATACTGATGCTCCTTTGGCCAGGATTAACAAGCCTTTTTTTTTACATGCTATTGGAAACATGTTCCTGCCATGACCTATTTGGTACCAGGATGGAAGTTTAGCTGCCACCTGAAGAAAAAGACCATTCACTGCTGCCACTGTGGCTGGGGTAGAGCCTGTGGTCTGTCTGCCAGTCAGTTTCAGCTCCTGCTGACATCAAAACCAGGACTTCTGTGGCACTTTGGGCTCCAGAGGCTTACTGGAGAAAATTCTCACCTTGTCATGTCTGTCAAAGAAGACCTTTTCATTTTCTTTCAGGCTAAGCTTCAATTCTTCACATTGATGCTATTGTCTAACCTAAAAGCTTGAATACTTTCACTGGGCCATCAGGGAGGACTATGGTTTAGAACATAGAGGTTGTTAACCCTGATCCCATCCTGCACTAGCACAGGAGCTGCTAAGCCCCATTTGAGGCTCACAACAGCTTGCACAGTGTCTCGCATTCCAGAAAGGACAGTGGCTGCTTTCCTAAGGTGGGGCCTGGGAGATGCTGGCTTTAGCCATCACTAAAAGGTTGTCATAATCCTCCTGAGGAATGAAATAAAGAGGGTGAAAATACCTTCCAGAGCAAAGATACTCCATAAGAGAAAAACCAGCATGTTGTGTAGTTTGAAGTAATGATACTTTCAAATTTGTGTTGAACTCTTACACAGGAGGATTAAACCTGAGAGTGTAATGTCTAGGCATTATAAGGTTATCAGGTATACCAATTCTTTACACCATTTTCACATAATGCAATATGTGCATTTACACTTTACATACAAATTTACTTTATTTACTAGATATTTGAAAATCTCTTCATGCTATCAGTCCTTCCTTTTTCCTTGGTTTTTTTTTTTTTGTTTGTTTGTTTGTTTGTTTTTTTTTTCCTAGGGGAAGCAGATGAGATTTTTAAAGAGGAAACTTCCATCCAGCAGCAGAAGATAGAGTTCTCTGGAGTAACAAACCCTCTGCTTCCTGCTGCTGCAATTGCCATAGAAACAGAAATGCCACTTTACTGCTCTCCCTTCTCTGTAATGAAATATTGCCATTTGAGGGGATTTAGAGGGTCGTATGCAAAGGCCTTGATCCTGCAAGGTCCTGAACACCCCTGGAGAGGTGCTGGGACTCTGGTTTCCAGGGTATTTACATATAACACATTTACTGATTTTCAAAACCAAAGAAAGCTTGATGCAAAATGACTTCTGAGGATGTGATCCCTGTGTGCCTTTTAATTGTTGCTAAAAGGGCTGAACATTTTAGAACTTAACACATTTCCTATTGTTACTGTCTGGGACTTCTGCTGTTTAAATAGTAATAGGTCTTCATAAGTCTTCTTGGTATTTATCTGAGGTTAGAATAGATCGTGGAAGGCAGCCACTGCTGCAGCACAGACAGATGCCAGTGCATCCCTAAGCACATTGGTTTAACTTGCCCAGTTCTTACTATTTTCATGTCCTTATTTAAATTTTACCCAGTCAGGTGGCTGAAGCATGATATATTCCTTTTATTTACTGTTGAAAGCACAAGGAACTATCTACAACAAGTGGGTAGATAATTGCCCAAAACGTAAACAAATTTTGGGGTTTTTTTAGATCCACAAAGGAATCTCATTTTTTACAAAGAAAGCAAACTGGGGCAATAATAATCAAAGTAATATTTACCCCTTAATAACTGCCTATTTTTATACTGGTGCTAGAGGTTAATAGCACTGTTATTTACTCCTCTGCCCAAAAGTACTGAAGGGTATGAAATGTAGCAGTCAATAAAGCTGAGCCGTCAGATAAATAACGTTCATATTACTTTCTGGCAAATTCTTTTGCTACACAGGGATATAAATAACACTAAGAAAGCAGTTCCTACATTACAAGTTTACTGATGTGTAAAATGTAATTTTAAAAAGAGCCCAAAGCACCAGGAGCATGACTTGCTGTAAGATGATGTATAGAAGGAGGTATATGACATATCTAACACCTGTAAGGAAAAGAAACTGGGAGAGTGAGACATCTTTGTGAAGGTGGGATGCACCATTAAAGTGGAAAAAACCGGAAAGAACAACTTCCATTCAGAGAAGTGATGATAGCTTTACAGACTGAGCAAAGCTTCAAAATAATAATGATAATGTTCCTGTTTCTGTGCTCACAGTCCTCAGAGCGATGGATTGGTCAGGAGCAGGCTGGCTTTCAGCAAAATTGCATTGTGTTGTATTCAGAGCAGAGGGTGTGACAAGCTCCTGATGCAGCACAGGATATTTACCTCTGAGGGTTTCCTTTTCCATAAGCCCCCAGGATGGACCCCTCCAGCAGTGAACAGCGACAAAGAGGGACACAACTGTGTCCTTTTGGACAAACTCTCTGACCTTAGAATAATACTTAATCAGTTCAGCCCCTTGAAAGTTAAAAAGACCACTATTTGCATTTTTACATTGGGTTTTGGAATGGCTTGGTGAGAAGAGAGATACAGGTAGGTAGGTAGGTAAGTAGGTAGATAGGTAGGAGGGAGAGAGAGTGGGACAGATATGGTCCCATAGCTCCACAGGGACTCTGTGGAATGGCTGTGTGGCCCTGTTTAAAGTGCTGCTTGACACGATTCTTTGGATGACTGTTTCCAACAGGTTTTCTTTTGGAACATGTTGAATAATTACTTCCCCCACACAGACTGAGGTGGGTATTTACAGGAGCTCTTGTCCTGCAAGTTGCCATAGGACGTGTTTTCTGCTGTTTTATATCATTAAAGAGATTTTCTGCACTGTGTTACCCATCAATACGTACAAATTATTAAACTTTCAATTCCCTGAAAATCTGATTTAGGAAAATGTCAGTTTTGTCTAATGTTTGGTGAGATAAAGAAGTCTCTGCTATCATCCATCAAAGACCCCAGTGACATCTGCTTTGCAGGGGGAAAAGGGAGGTGAAAGGACAGAGAGGAAAAAGGGTGGACTGTCAGCTAGTGACCTCACAGTTGAGCTTGGCTATTTCTGAGGTAGATGACTGTTCTTGAATAGTCCTGGATTTTGCTTTTTTATGAGAGACAATAAAAAGATAATTCAGGGTTATTGTCTATGATGTTAATATTTTGAAACTTCTTGGAAATATTATGTTGATATTTTAAGTTCTATGTTTCCAAAACAACTGTATTTCCTCTTGCATTGTATTGCCTCAAAGCATTAACAAGCACACAAAGAAATGAGAATAGACAGCTGTTTCTATTCTCATATATACTCTAAAATCCCAGAAATGTCTTTGTCTAGCTAAGAAAATCTGTAGCACAAACCAGAAGAAGCAGAGTGTTTAAACTGCAGCAGCATAATGACAAGAATAAGCAAGTGTACTGATAGATTGGACTAAATATATAGGCAATACATTTCAATCAGATCTTGATGCTGTGGGATTATTTACATGCGAGTGGAGAGATGTCCCCTCAGACTTTTCCCTACTAATGGCAAAAGCATTTCTGTAATCCATACAATTTTGTACTCTGTCTTCCAATAAAAGAAAGAAATTACTCAAATAAATATTAATTAAGGGTATATGGAAATGTATTTCTGCAGCAGACAAGTGAGACCTCTCAAATTTCTTTTAAAATATGTTTCAGACATGGTAGCTGCCATGATAAAAAGGATAAATTTTTCAAATATTATGAACATATCCATTTGGGAAGTCAAAACAAATATGGTGTAGACCTGGCTTTGTCTTAGATAAATAGTTCTTTTTGCGGCAAGCCCTGGAGTATTTAGAGCAACCCAGCAAAGTCCAATGAAGTGTCAGCTCAAGCCAGAAGCATTATTATTTATTGTCAGTTAGGAACTTCATCACTTACAGACATCACTGGAAATACTACTGATGATTGATACTGATGGCAATGATGATTACTCTTGCAATGAGCTTAATTAAAATAATGAAGTACTGTTGCACAGAACTTGGTTGTTGTCCAGGCAGGATAATGTATAAGCAGCACAAGGAAGTCATCAGCTCAGAGTGCTTCATATTTCAA
Source organism: Neopsephotus bourkii (assembly GCF_033783945.1). Lineage (NCBI taxonomy): Eukaryota > Metazoa > Chordata > Aves > Psittaciformes > Psittacidae > Neopsephotus > Neopsephotus bourkii. The sequence continues at coordinate 163,363 of NW_026902130.1, read as the reverse complement.
GTATGACATGGCTAGGGAAGCAAAGAGGCATTGTGTGGCATTTCTCCACTATTCCTACTCCATCTCCTATGTGCACACACAAAGAATTGCTGGAGTAGACATTGCAGCCATTGCCTCTTAGATATTAATCCTCTCTACCATAACGAAGTGTATATTGGTCATAGTGGTAGTATTGCTGTTTTTATAAGATGCTGCAAGTCTCTGAGAAATTATTTTGTCATTATTCTTCAGGGAGCTCTTCTCTGACCATTTGGTTGTGACTGTTTAATTGATCTTCATCTGCCACAGTGAATAACTCATGCAATCAAAGGTTGTAAGGGACCTGGAGGACGAAGGAGAGAGATTTCTGACCTCTCTTGTTGTTGGTAGCCAATGTCAGAAAAAGTCTCAAGCACTACAGTGTAACATCTCATTATTCTATTCTATTATCTGTGCATTTAAATGCTCAGAATACAGATGTAAACTTTGAACCATCCAGGCTGGCTGAGATGGTCTCAGACCCAAGTTTCCCACAGCACAGGGAGCAGCTATAAAGACCTTGGTCAGCTCCAATCTTGGAATAGGAATATCTGCGTTTGTAAAGGAGAATACTATCCCCATATTCTAGATGTTCTGGATTGAGTTAATTAAGACAGTAAGCTGTAATAAACATTTAAGGCCAAGTTGATTATAAGGGCTTTCATAACAAGATTTGCATTTCTGGCTTGTGTGGCATAATGATTCAAGGTTAAGCAGGGATTATTTAGAAATCATGTAGAGAATCACATATCTGTTGTAGTAGGTAAGATGTGGACACTCATTTAGGAGGAAATTTCATAAGAACTTAGGAAAAAGCCTTTTCTGAGAAGGTAATATGCAACTGTTCAATCAAATTAGGAGCCAAGTCTAGAGCTGCTACCACAGTTGTGTCGTTGGTATGGTCTAATTTTGTATATCCTGTCACTTGTCCTTCCTTATTTCTAGGTCAAAGACTGACGATGTTTAAAGTTATGCTGCCTGGAAGCTTGCACCTTGTCCCTTTGCCTGTCCATGGTTTATGAACATGACAAGTGTTTGTTTTCCTTCCCTGCTACTTTCCACTTACTTCAACTCACTGAGCACTTCCCTTTGCATTCACACCAAAATTTTGAATATAACCTTCCACTTGAATGAGAAAATACTGTAAAGCTAAGCAGTATTTTGTATAAATTACACACTCTGCAAGTGAAAAGGAAGAGACAGGAGATGTCCAGATGAAGGAGAAAGGGCGAAACTTAGACACTTGTTTTACTTGTACAGGGCATTCATACAGACTTCTCCATCGAGCTGAGGGTGCACCCTCACCAGCGCTATTCCAGTTGCTGTTCCAGTACCACCAGTATCCTCTTGATTTATGACAGTAAATTATTTTGACTGAATAGACCTTTTCTCATTAGTTAAGCCTATATGCTCTCTCTGTTAAGAGGAAGGGAACTACAAAAGAGATATGCAATCAGCCGAATAGTGGTGGTTGTAAAACTGGTTTCACATAAGATGATATCAGAGTCTGAATTTTCTTGTGCATACCAAGAAGGTATATTTGCCTTTGCAATGAGATGTTTTGCCTGTTAAACATCAAACCACACAAAGTGCCAATTGCAGAGTGGGAAACCACCTGAATCCTCTCTAACAATTGTTACAGGCAATCGTACAGATTGAGGTCTAATATTTCTTAAAGAAGGGAGAAATGGTTCAACTAACAGATGTGTTTGGCTAAGCTGTTCTCAGGCGAGGGTAGCATTTTCAGAAGGTACATTTGACCAGATTTTGTAGCACAATAAAATCTCTGTGGCTTTGTGTCTTGATATACAATCATGAAATTGAGGAAAATGGTTGCCCCATTTAGGCCATTTAACAAACTTAACTTACAGGGAAATGCATTCAGCAATATTTTCTAAAGAACTGTCAGGAGTGGAGCAGCAGAGAGAGACCAGAAGGGAAAGAGAAGAGGGGTTATGTGTGCATGTGTATGTGCCCAGGGAGAAATCATATGCAAGGAGAATTACTCAAAGGACAGGCACAAGAGAGTTTCAGCTAAGCAAGAATAAGTTTATTCAGTGAAAGTAAAGAAAATCTGTTGAGTTAACCAAAACTTTAAGGATTGAGCTGTGTTGGAAATGAGAAAGAAACCCAAAGCAGTATAAAGCAAATCAGTGCTCAAGACTAGAAATTTGGGGGGTTATAAAAGCAAGACAGCTTTACTCACAAGCCAGATAGGTACTCAATTTTAAGAGATTGGGCTTAAATGCTGTATTGAAAAAGAAGAAGAAAGTAAGCAACATTTAAATGCTTTTCTACACAGGACAGTGTTGCACCTTTCACAAATTAAGGCTTCAAAGAGTTTCCGCAGAAAGAGTAGCATTCCTTCAAAAAATCCAAACACAGAAAGGCTGTAAATTTTCCTTTCAGACACCAAATGTGTCTATGCAAACATGCTATACATAATGTGGATTCCTTCCTTTCAATGTTGATTTACCAGTTTTGCCTGTAATATAGTGAAACATGGAGTCTCAAAATGTACCATCATTCTTCAGAAAGAGATTCTGGTGTAAGGTCAAATATGTGGGCTGCTTAGGGAATTAGGAGAAAAATTAAAGCATTTCAATGACTCCCAGAAAGCACCACAGAAATTCCTGTTTAAATGTTTGGTTTGGGTTTTTTTAATGCAAGTTTTCAGTTCTGCTCCTTTTTTTTTCATTGTGAGAAGATGACTGCTCAGTAGAAAACGTTGACGACAATTACTTTTTCCTATGTTTGTCAAACTTTTGAAAGGACAAACTGATACCAATTATTTTCTATCCTAATATTTATGTTTTTTTAAGCCCAGATGCAGAACATACACATTTCATGCAAACAGGTCATTACAAGCTGTATCTTACTGTTAAAAATTACCTAACTGTTGTATCTCAAAACATAATTATAAATTAAAAGTCATGAATGTATGAGAGCATTTCTAGTGGGGCTCTGTAGAGATTGGTTCTTTGCTAAAAAGAAATATTAATCATTTTATATGGAATGTAAAAGTTACGAAGCATGTCTGATAAGGTTGGAGGAAGTGGTTAAATAATGATGAGGATAGGTCAGGTATTATTATAATCCCCATAATGTGATGAACTGGAAACAGTCAAACAATATACATTTTAGCAGTCATTTACAAGGTCATACAGGTAGGAAGAGATCAGGTAGAGAGAAGGCATACTATTAACACTGGGAAAGAAGTGATTTTGGAAAGGACCGGTTGGTCATAGCAGACAGGCAATTAAATATGATTTCTCAGTGTTAAACTATGGTTAAAACACTTCTGCAATGTTTCAATATATATAACTGAGGATAGGAGGGTGATATTGTCTATAAATACAGTATCAGTTAATTCACCAGTATATTCAACAATACCCTGAGGACTGGAAAGTTTGCCTTATGACAGAAATTCTATATATTTAGCTTATGAAAGTGAAATTAAGAGCTAGCAGTTCTGGTTTATAAACATCCACCCAAAGAGAGAAGTTCTAAGTAACTCTGATCCTTTTCAGTTAACAAGTGCATAATGGGATCCGGGCAGGAGAAACCAAAAGCAGAAAGAACTGAAACTAGAAGCATGCAGGTTTTAAGATGAACAAGGCAGATCTTACAACAGACTGATGGTAGAGGAAGAAGTTTTCTACAACCTGATGTTTTAAAATTAAGATCAGATTGCCCAGTAGTATTCGTGATGTAGTTGCACTAAAAGAGTGTATCAGTAGCTGAGCACCTACAGTCCATGCAAACGGTCTGCTAAGTTGATGGTTAGGCTCCAGACAGTCTTCACTGTTTGTGGGTATATCAGAAGAGAACCACTGTATGTGGCACATCATGGAACAGGCTGCCCCAACGTGTATCTAGTACTTATGAAGTTCAGAAACAAAAAATAAGGTAGCAGGAGCAGACAGCACAAATGTTCTGCTCTTCCTTACAGACAGCACTGCACAAAGCGAGAGGGAGAATAACCATCACTCCTTGTACGAATGAATAGCAAAGCAGCAGTGCTGCAGAGAAGGCAAAATCATTTAGGAACTTGAGGGAGGGTCTTATCCAGATTAGGTGAAAATATGCTGATATTAATTCTAAGTGATAAACGGAAACTAATCCATAGAGGAAAGTTTAATTTGGACTATCTGGTCATATGTGGTTCTGCTCTCACTGTAGCTACCCTTCAATCACCTGTCAGAACCACCTGAAAGAGCACAAAAAAGAAAAAAAATGAGAAGAGAGAGTAATCCAGGGACTGTTGTAATAGCATGATGTAAATCTTACTAGGACCCTTTTTTTTCCCCATCTAAAAGATGACATAACAGACATTGGAGAGCTTGGAAACAGCTATGGATGATAACGAATATATAAATGATTCTTATTTTGAGAGGATTAACTTGAAGGAAGAGGTGAATTTAACTGCTAACAACAAGATACAGTGTCATGTCTAGCATGAAGGTGGGATGCCTGCGCTTTTGGTTCCCCTCTATCTTAATTAAAAAATGAAAGGCAGTCAATATAATTAAAGGGCAACTATTTTTTAAAATTTATTTATTTAAACAGTTCCTAACCAGTGTTGTCACAAACCTTCATTTTAGCCACATACTTCATGGGACTGAGAAAGACAGGACCGCTGACTAAAAGAATGGCCAGCATAATCTGAAACTGAATTTTAAACAGATTTTTTATTGAGCATGCGAATAAACCCTCATGCCTGGGATGAAACCCAGCCACTAGACAAGAGAGCTAACAAGAAGCTTCCCTAACAGAGCAGTTACTCCAGAAGGCCCCTGCTCAGCAGTTCTTCACCAGTTAGGAAAGCCTGTTGAGTTGGAATGTTCAAAGGGGTAGAAAACAATTAGGTGTGTAACTCCCACCCAAGGCAGGGGGGAGGAGGAGAGGCAAATGCCAGACTTCCACCAGGCTGCTGAAAATCTTCCCATGCCTGAAGTTAAGCATGTGCTTAAGCGTCTTGGACTTTCATGGTAGAGACGGGACCCTGGATTAGAGGGCTCATGGAGTGGATCAGGCATGGGGAGCCCTATGCTGCTGTACAATAAAGCTGAAGTCTCTTTTCCTGTTGTTAATCTCTTTCCTGTCTGTTAGCCTCAAGGCACAGTGAAGAGTTAATTGATTTTCATCCAGGAAAAGAGGACTTCACTAAACAGTGCAGTCATGGAATTTTTTATTTTATTTTAAGCACCAGGCACACCTGCCAGGCTTCCAATTATTCCTCAGGAGGAGAAAGTCTACTGTTTTTCCTGTGAGGAAACCCTCTGATCCAAGCACTTGTCAGAGCCTTTACTTCATCTATGCACTGTGTTAATCTGTCTTCCCTTTTAAAGCCCAGCTGCTGGTTGAGGTTTTTGGGGGTGCCTGTCCTTTTGTATAGGTGTTTCAGGCATTTAACCAGAGAAGGAGAAAGCCAGGGCTAGTTTCCTTTTCAGCCAGGGGTGCTAAAAGCAGGGAAATGTCCCCTGCAGCCCTGCTGCCTGCTCAGCAATGAGGGAGACAAGGGTTTTGAGCCCCTTGGGGTGGGCTGGCCAATCTTCCTGGGGACAAGCTCAGAAAAGAGGAGATGCCTTGACATAGCATTTTTGTAACTAGAAGCATTTCGTGTGGGACCTGACCCTGCTGCTGAGTGCTAGGGTCTGGAAATGTCTCCTCGGCCAAGCAGCTAAGAGGCTTTTTGCACCGTTTTTGTTCAGCGGCATTAGGTATGAGGTTGAGCTCCTGCACAGGCTGTTGAAGCTGCAGCAGGGTGCTGCCTCATTTAAAATCTGGACCATTCTGGGTGCAAGATCTCTGGGAGAGCATAGTGATCCAATTCCCTTATGGACATCTACTGGTGCTGGTTTGGAAGTTCCTTAATTTGCTCCCCCAGCCCTAACACGAACAGTGTGGACACTGGGTTCTCAGTAAGAAAGGAGGATCACATTTTGGTACTCAGTACCAAAAATTTCCCTCTACAGCACCACTTTATATGTAGATGAAGTCTTAAATCTCCAAAATCAGGCTAATTCTTATTTAAGGTACCTCTGTCCTTTTTTTATACTTTCCATCATTCATGTATTGAGCCACTCCACAGTACTCTGCCAGAATAGTTTTTATAGTATTACATGGGGAAATGAAACTTGTGTTTGACATTAAAAGAAAGAAAAAAACCCCAAGCCCCAAACTGAAAAGCAAAAATCAAACAGCAAAAAATATCTGTGTTAAATTCAGACTTACACAGGAGGCAATAATGGCTCTGAATTTTGTTAAATACCAGCACGACTTCTGTTGTGTGTCTTGTACCCACTAATGGATTTTAACTTTATTACTATCCAGTTTTATTGGAACTAATCAGAAGACTGTAGGAATGAAAGGACTCCCACATTACTGAAACAGTTAATTTTTTTAAAGGCAGGCTACTGAAGTGCAAGTTAAAAGGGAGGAGGAGATCAAATCCATGTGCGGGTCATTTAAGAGCTCAGTCTCATTTTTGAAATATAGATTATCCTGGAGAACATGAATTCAGCATTTCTATGTAATGTTGTTTCATTGATTGATCCCTTAGGCTAGCAGCACTTGGCTTTAGATAGATAGTTAAAAATCAGTTTTAAAACTTTGCCATCTTTGAATATTTTATAACCTGTCAAAAAAACACCCAAACCAACCCAGTCAGAGCCTCTGCCTTTTCTCAAGTCCTAGTATCGCAGCAGCTGATCTCCAGCAGAAATGTGGGTTTTTTTCATACAACTGAATGGTAGTTGCCACGGAAGCACATGGCAAGTCATGACTCTGAAGGAATTCCTGGGTGAACAGTAGCAAAGGTGAAGCAAATGGCTAACACCTGCCAAAACCTGCATGGAGAGTGCTGATGTCATCAGCAGTGCCATCACTTTGCAGGCAAAGCCTCCGCTCAGGTCTTGACAGGTAAGGGTAGGAGGCTACGACCTTCAAATAGTCTGTTTTAAGATTCATTTTCTGTGTGGTCTTTTTAAGTCTCACTGAAGCCTGGGCAGGACCCAGCCTTTTACTCATCAGGTCCTTATTTATGTTTATTTATAAGCTTTCTCATGGATGTAATCCTGGTACTATGTGAGTGCATTATGTATATTAATGGCCTTGTCCTCAAGCTCTGCTAGGAGTGATGAAAGTGCAATTCCTCCCTCTGACAACAGGGAACTGATGCAAAGAGGGGTGAAGTGATGGGCCAAGGTCATGCACAGAATCTGAGAAGGAATCTCTTGGGCTCCAGCCTCAGCCTTAACTACTGCTCTCCTTTTTGCTTAAATTATAGCTATTTACTTTGTTGAGAGCTTTCTTGAAACTTCCCAGGGTCAAGTCTAAAATGTCTGTGGTATATCGTGATAGACAATCAGATGATTTGATAGACGTGATAGCAACGTGATAGACAATCAAATGGATACACATATACACAAAGGTCAGGACTGAGGCTTTGTGAGCGGTTTCACAGACATCCCTAGAGCTCCACCAGGCACTTCCTGTGAGCAATATGGAGACAATATCATCCAACAGACACAAAGCTGGAGGACGAATTTCTGGCTCCACCATTGGCTCAGCATGGGAGTATTGGCAATTTACTTATTTTTCATGCAGCATACTGCAAAACAGACATTCTGACGCTACAGCCATCCTGCCAAAGCCTTTTTGAACAAAACACTTGGATCAAAAGCAGTTGTTCAGATTCTGATACCCTTCATGAAATAATTTACTTTTCAAACCTTGTTACCCTAAAAATTCAATACTATACCCTAAGCAACCAATCACTGAGGTGCTGGGAATACAGCATCACAGTTAAGTAGCAGCAGTAGCAACAACAAGGTGTAACATTTGCCTGTTTGCCAAGGCCATCATTTGGGAAAAAACTGCACATGGAACCGGTTAACTCATGTGATAGTAAAATACTAGCAATCTGTATTATGTTGGCATTTAATAAGCAGCCAGGAAAGATGAGAGAACACAAAGGAAATTGCAGTCCGTCCTTAGGTATGCTGAAAAGAAAAGCATGTTATTCTCATCCCTTAAAAGATTACCATGCTGTAGCATCAAAACTGATAGTCCAGGCTAACTGGCAACGGATTTAAGGTTTCAGGACACACAGCAACTGAAATTGAAAGTAATGTGGACAGAGGTGATGTGTTTAGCCTCAGGAAGCATGGAATTAAACTGTCTGCTGCTAGAGGGTGAGAAGGGAAAAAGCTGGAAAGGGATCAGCTCCTTGTTTTGGCAACAGCAACCCACAGGAAGGTGGTGTTGGAGGAGAAATGAGGGGGGTGAAGCCGCAGCAAGTTTTCCCTTCAGTGTACCTAGCAGGAGATTAACAAAGAATATGCTTAATTATTGCTTCCTGCCCACCTGCCTCGCTCCTTCCAGAGCCAGAGCTCACTCAAATAACATTCCCTCCCTTGGCAAATGCACTCCTAATGGAAGCAGTTACAAATTAACCAAGTCTGTTGCTTCTTTTACCTAGAAGGAATTGCAATTATTTTGCTCTATCTTTTCTTCAGACCTGCTGGTGAACTTGTAGTTTCCAAGGATCTAAATCTGGATGTCATGCTGGGATAAATCAGCGTAACTTCTGTTCAAGGCAGTGATATTGTCTGCATTTACACAGGTCAGTCATACGTCAGTTCTGGATGATCAAATTCACTGTCCTACTTACTGCCTTCAGTAATTCTGTGTTATCCTAGCCAGTGCTAAATTTATTTGGTTAATAATTCATGGGCTGCTTTCAACGCATGACTCTCTGTGCTACAAATGACATGGAGTAATTAAACTACCTTTAAAGCACCTTGAGTGCTGTTGGCAGGAAAAACAGCAAGTATTTAAAAGAATATTTAATACCATGCACTGCCGGCATGCATGCTGGGAAACAAGCTCACATCCCAGACCCTACGCTGGGCCAATCATAAGAGAATGGCTTAATTGGTTGATCATATAAATTACAGTCACTTAATCATTTTAATCACCACCAGCCAATTAGCTCGGAGTTATGGGCTCTGAGGTAACAGTTATGCAAATGTTTGTTCCACCGCAAGCTATTAACAGCCATATTTTCTATATCAAGCTGACAGTGACTGATGTGAAGAGGGAAGTGAAGAAATTGAGCGTTTGTTTAATATAAACTTCTCTCCTTCTGATTAGAATGAAGCAAATGATGGGAATGCCCTTAAAATAGAGCAGTTGTCTTTTTCATCATAGAAAATACCTTCCATTGATTATGCTGGTGTGGGCATGCGGAAGTGCTCTCCCACATGTTTTTGCAAAACACTACCGTGATTGCCCCAGTGTGGCAGCATCACTGTTGCTATTAATGAACCCTTTCACTAGCAGGATAGGAATAAATGTTAGCATTCAGTTACTGGAAATCTGCAAGTGAGTGAAGACTAGTTGCTTATAGTCCATCAAGAGTCTATGATTTCCTGGAACAGAGGTGTGACACCTTTACTGCGTAGCTTTGGGTCTCCCGAGCTCTGTTTCTGTCAAAATCACCCCAAAGTCTCATCTCCATGATCATAGTGGCATCATGTTGGCCTATGTGGAGATACTTTCAGTAAGGATCAGAATTTATCCCCAACTCTTTTTCATAGCTGAAAAAGTATAGATGATATTTTTCAGTACTGTATGGCTCATTTGCCACTGGGTAAAATGAGGCAGCACAGCAAAACCCCAGATGTAGGAAATACAGAGCAGCAGAAGCATCTCTGTTACAGTGGGACTAATGGGTGAATTGGAGCTGGAACATACAAGACTTTTGTGTGATTCATTGGTATTACTTCTGTTCAGGAAACACATTGTTCTTCCCTGTTGCCAACTCAGTCTGGCTTGGTAAGCATGAAGAAGTTCCAGAGCTTCATTCCTATAATAAAGCTGCTATGGGAGAAAAAAGGTGGAGAGGAGGGGGACATTTGTTAAAATTACTTTTTTGTAGTTTATATATTCATCAGCAAAAAGTACACTAACTTATATATCTAGCAGATAAAGAGGGTGCAGCTGGCATGATTCACTAAAGGAGTGACACGTTTCTCAGAGAAACACTCGCAAAGCATCCAGTACACATGGAAAATGCATTTCTTATACCTGGCGTGAGAGGCCACATATCACCCATTCCCCAAAATGCCTCACTATCTTCAAGCATCTGATCTAAAAAGTAAGGGGGAAGGTTTCCACAAAACTCCACTGGCTTCATAATATTTTAGTTTGATTTTGTGTGTGTGTGTTGCTTCAAAATATTTGGCATTGCAAAGTTCCATATTTGAGGCACTAAGAGGAGTGACTACACATATCGCTGTCCCCAGAGTTATGTCTATGGCTTAAATTAAATGTGGACATCAGTAGAAAGAATAATAGTTTTAAGCAATGGTTATTTGAAATCAGTTAACCTGTTCCACTGTAATACTCAATTAACAAATTATCACTACACCCATTAGCCATTTGTTAGTCCTTTATCAGTTACTCATAAATAGAACCTTAATCCAAAGCACAATCATTTTGTCTATCTAAATTAACAGTCAGTCTGGAGAGATGGCATGCAAGTTAAGGATAAAACAGGACAGAGGGACGGATCTTGTCAGGTAGAGCAGAAAATTCAAAATCCTTACTATATATTAATCAACTGAAAAACAACTAGGGGCTGAAAAGGCTGCTCACAAAGTGCTTCCTCTTTGGTGCAGGGGAGGAGGAAAGAAATATGTTTCTGAGTTTCGTCTCACTCTCAGTTATGCCATGAATAAACAAGCTATATACATATTCTAAGTAAAGTACCTTAACAAACAAAGCTTTATGAACAGGTTGCAATCTCTGAAATGCAAAATTCCAGGAAAAAACCTGCTGCTGCAGCTGCAGATGGGTCTGTACACGCAAACCAACTCAATGCCAACCAGTAAAGTCTATGGTAAAGGCAGCCAAGCTGAATGGCAACCACCCAGAGGGCAATCCCATTCATAATAAGTCTGCGAGCTACGATAATATTTGCATACAAATTTTATGGAGGAAATTGAAATTGAGATTAAAGCCTTGATCTTATAAAAAGACTAGACCAAACAGTGGTCTGTGCTTATAGAGACAGGATCTGAGGCACACCACATAAGCACAGCGCTGTGCCTGCATGGATAACACAGCCCTGAATGGTGTGGAGACCAATGGCATGGCTGCAGGATAACTCAGACCTGAGGCTCAATCCCAAATAAGAAGACCAGGCCAGGAATGACACATCTCCTCTCCTTGTAAAGGAATGAAATGCCTCGTTTCGCAGTTCCGGTGGCCCAGTGCTATTGCATCTCTTGATGATCTCATTTGGCAGAAATAGTGAAAAACACTTCAGTGATACTTCTAAATTTTTGTCTTTGAGCAATACTTTACCTTTCCATAGCACCAAGGAAGCTATGGAAGAGTAGTGATATCTTTCAGCTGTGTTGACAGGATCCCCTGGCCTTTGCTGTGCCCTCAGCAGAGATACTTATGCCTGGTAAGCACTGCTTCCTCTGTCAAGGTCATTCTGCAGCTTCACAGACACGCTCTGCCTGAAATAAATTAATAACGGAGCACACCTATCAATATTTATTACAATTACTCAGGCAGAATGTAAAACAAAGGCTTCATCCATCACCAGCATGCAGTCAAACCACTGCAATGACCCCAGGACCAGGCCCCCACAACCTTCACCCTGTGTAAATGGTGTTATGTCCTGTCAGATGCAAGGGTTGGAGATGCTCTTCTGCTTCTGCAAGAAAGGTGGAGCCAGGTAAAGAGTCCAAACAAGAGATCTTCCTGCAGAGGAGGGAGAGAGCTGCGAGGGCTCTAATTAGGTTTCCACTAAAATGTTTCCCACTGCCAAAGAGGAAGTGTGTTGTCTGGGATATTCATTTACTCTGTTAGGCTGAAATCCTTCAAAATCTTTCTATGGCCCACATGCCAGAGGATGTCTTTAGAGTGGTGGTTGTACAAAACCACTCACTTCAGTAGCTAGATGGTCGTATCATAACCTGTTGCTTTTCAGCTTTAAAAAAAACCAACAAAACAGTTGTGATACTGTATGTGTGCATGCACTCTTACAAGCCTTTGAGAGAAAAAAAATCATGTTATTTCCTTGCTAGTTTATTGAATGACCACCAACTGTCATATTTTATCTTCTGCTACTGAGAAAATGTTTTTGCGGATGTTTAAGAAGATGCTTTAATGTCATGTTTTCTTAATTTCTTTACTAGTGTTATTGTTTTCCTGTTCCTATGCACACTTCAACCAACCAGTGTGCGAGGAATGCCAGATCAGGCTTCCTTAAAATGAGGCTCAATTAAGCCAGGTGGCCTTAGATTGTTAACGACTGATTAGAAAGCAAAAGACAGATTTACAGCAAATTAGTCAATAACTGAACTTTTTTCCTTTTTAGTAAAAGAGATCTCCTTTCTGCCTGTTGTTATTTTTTTATTCCACCAAGGTGCCTGTACTTATGTTACCATGTCTCAACAGAAAGGCTTTTTTTATTCTATTGACAAACCTGTCCCTTAGAAAAGAACATACTGCCGCTCCTGATTTTACTGATTAGTGATAGGGCTGACTATATTAAATACGATAATAATCTTAATATATTGTCATTTAGGTACACGATGGTGTTTGTTTTCTGCTTGTAGGGAGGTCACACTCTACCACACTATTTGTTTTCATTAGTGTGTTGAGGGCGGAGAGGTACATCAGTGCGTAACCCCAGAGCAGGAGCAATCTCCACTCAGGAACAGTGCTGTGCAAATGCTTTCCTCTCTGATATTTCTAACCTTACAATGAGCACAATGAATCTTTGACCTGCCTTAAGCAATAGTGTGCCTAAGGAGTGGCTTGCATCACAAACTCAATCAATATTTGTTTCAGGCATTTTCGTCCAGACAGGCAAATTATCTGAGGTTGCAAATGCCAGCAAACACAGGTAGGTGGCTAGACTTAAATTCAAGAATGGGTCGTGGCAGCAAAGTGCAGCCCAGTGAAAGTTTAGGCATGTTAGGGAGCAGCATCCAGATAGGGGCTTTCTGAATCTCAGTTTTGGCCTGAATTCCTGTTTGAATTGAGGTTTGGATGCTGGTATGTCCACTAGCTGTAACACCAATTACAGCTTAACAGCAAGGTAGTTCTTGAGAAAGATCCTAGCGTCTTCTGGTTTTATAAACCTAAATATTTTTGGAAATCTGGCTCCATAAACAGCTGTACAGAGAACCATCTTACAGACCATCACCAAAACACATTTCTGTCATTCTTCTTCCTCATCTCCCTGTCTTTAACATCTTCACCAGACTGCAGGAAACAATAGCAGCCGAATGATACCTAAACCTGGGATATGGGTGCATGGAAGAAGGCTGGTCCTTGCATGACCTACATTTTGAAAGCAGATATCAAAATCAGGAAGGAAAACAATTGATCCTGTTTTTCTGTGAGAGTTAAGTACAAAAACAAATATATACTTCAAACACCAGTATAGCTGGGTGAGCCTTGTCTTGGGCATGTCAAGGCATTGAGTGTACCCAATAGCTATTACCCTTTGGTACAGGGCAGGTTTTCGCAACTGCCAATGCAAAGGCAATCTATGACTGCAGATTTTTTGAAGGCACTGGGAACTGCAAACTCCCCTTTGACTTTCTTCCTTTGCAGTGATTGCATGTATGGATTCGAAAGATGCTTAAGGGCCACAGGGAAGTTAAGACAAAATCACAGCTGTACTGCTTAAGAAATGTAGCAATAGAAAGGACATGGTTAAATTAATAGGGGTGTTCTGTTGTTCAGATCTGGGAACATGGAATACAAGCCAGGTCTGGGCAGTGAATGTTAAAGCAGCAGTAAAATAGGCAACATTAAAAGTATAAAAGGACTATTATAAGCTCCTGATTTAGCCTTCTTAATAAAAAACTGAAAGCTGGCATTGCTTCCAGTAAGGGCTACTGAAAGTGTGACTGTGTTAGTGCAGGTGGGGCCAGGGAGAGGGAAGGGAAGAGAAAAAAGAGCATCAGGAGAAAGTGGGATTTTATTGTCTGATTTTTGGTTTTATTACCTAAGTTTGTAATGAAAAAGGGTAGGTGGATTGCTCCACTTTACATAGTGAAGGAGAACTTGAAGAGTCCCCACAGAGAAAGAAGGAACGCATCTTTTTAACATACTCCATTTTACATCTTTGAATCCAGAGATTTCAGGCCCCAGGCAATAGCCAAGGCAGAAGATAAACAGGAGAAGACAGAAGAGTTTTCTTTCTTCTTTTTGGGTGGGCCATAAGTGAGAAGTTATTTGATCTCTCTGAAGGCTATTTGATTGTGCACTGAGGTAAGTCAAATGACCTTGAGCTAGCTATGGGCTAAAAAAAACAAGCTACTCTTAGCCACAAGAAAGGACTTGTCCTCTGGAGGGTTCCCTGTCTTTGCCTCTGTTGACTGCCCAAGGGCCTTCTTCAGCTACTCTTCCTCACTGAAGTCCCTTAACTGCATGCCAAACTAAGGGGCTGTGAACCTGGGGACACTATGGAACAAAACATGACCTGTCAGGTTGAGAGTGGCTCTTGCCAGTGCTGCTTCCACTGAAGACCACTACTTCTCCATGTGTGCTACACTTCTAGCAATGTGCCACAGGTCAGGAATTCAAAGCACTGAAGGCCTGACCCTACCCTTCACATTGTCTAGAGGCTTTATTATTAGCTCATGACCAGAGGAACTCTGTTCTGTTCATTCTTTTCTCATACACCAGATATTGAATTAACTGATGAATTTTACCCTGAACAACTCTGTCTTCTTCCCATCACTCTTTTTCCTTTAACCCTTATGGATAGCATCTAAAATAATGGAGAGTTAGAGTTAAAATAGCTAAAAAAGGAACAGCTGTTGACCCTGATCTTTCAACTGTTCCTTTCAATTTTAGTTACTCTTGTAAACATTTTTAATGAGGGACATAGAGTATTTTTATTATTTTAACTAATTCCAATTATTTAACTAATTAAAATAATTATCTCATGCATTATGCTACTACTGATTAAGTTCATGAAGATTTTTTTCATAAAAAGAAGTAGGTTACATCTGTTTGTCACTGACCAAGGCATTTGATTTATTTTTGCCATCTTAATTGACAGAAAACAGAGTAAAGTAGACAAATAATTGAAAGACCATTTCTCATCAGTTTCGAGCTGGCAATGGATTTAGATTGACCTAAGACTCCAGTAAAGCAGGTGTGAATGAGGATCATTGAGTGTAATTAATTTCTGCTCCCTCAGTGAACAGTACAACATATTTGTCTGTATGAATGCCTGTTTTTACAGTATAGATCTTTATGAACAATTTGTCAAATCACCTTGAGAGAAATGATGTTGAGAGATTTGATGAAGTACAGAATAAGGTAGGTGGCATACTGAGTACCTGTCTTCCCACACAGAGTGTTCAGCTTCTTGGAGGATTAATCCTTTACTGAGGGCTATTATGATTCACATTTATAAGGACCAGATCACACTATGAAGAAACAAACTAAATTCCAAACTTTGATCCAAACATAAACTGGCTGCTGGTCAATTAAACAGATATTAGATCATCACTCACTAGGTCAAAGGCATCAACACTATGTTGATGTATTTCTCAATAGCAATTTCTCAAAATACTTCTCCAGCTGTAATTACAGAAGGCAAGGTTTCTTCCTTTGTCAGCTGTGGTCATGTTCTCATGCGTGGGAGCTCTGGAGGACTGATGAAAGGAATCAGGTGACAATTTGAAATCCTTAGTTCTGCACTCCTAACTTGAGCAGAGTCTTGTGCCTCTCATGCTGGGAGGAAAAGTCTGTTTCAGACAGCCAGACAAAAACACATCACTAGATGGGAGGTAGTGCTGGACAAGAGTAGGAATTTCTGTAGTTGTAGACCCCTGGAGAAGAAAAAATTGTGGGAAGATATTACAGGACAAAATTTCCTAATAAATTTTTGAATGTTAACAAAAGAAACTATGGAAAGAGGTGAGGAATCAGCATCAGGTGCTATATTAGTGCAGTAAATACAGTAATTGCTTATGGAGGAGAACAGTATGTCATGAACGCTTTGTAAAAGGCAGGAAAAGCAGCTGTTTGATCATGTGCTCATGAGTAATACATGTCTTACAGGTCTGTGATTGTTTACTATGCATCATGTTCTCTGTATTTCCATTTCTATTTTATTCCAGATAATTATAAATGGCTAATATTCCCACAAGTACAAAGCTATAAAGATGTACTTTCATCTCCTTCTAAGGACTTCATGTCATTTTAGGAATAGGAAAACCTCCTGAACTAGATCAAGTGTTTACTCCAGACTAAAAATATATCCACAACTGTAGAAGACTATGAGAGTGTCTCTGAGTCCAAAGGATGTCTGAAGATTCCTGTTAAAGATCAAAGGACTGTACAAAAGGTTATACGTACGTGGGAATCTGTGCACAGTTTATGGACTTGGCTGGATAAGGAATGTTGTGGGCATGGCTGCAAAAGAAAAAATAAAATCAAAGAGTCTCTTTCAATTATGTTAACTTGGTTTGTACCACCCTTAACCTTAGTTTTACCTTTGTTTTGAACTGAAATATTGAGGATTACAGATAGAAAAGTAATACCGGAGAACTGCTAAAGTGGACGATTTTCCATAAGCGGCATCCATTTCCAGTAACCCAGCAACTGTCATGAAGACTCAACAGCCATATACTGTGTATCCCCTTATTCTGAAGAATTCCTGCCTCTGGGCTGGTCTAAGTCAGGTACCAAGCTAAAAGCAAAGGCTAAGCCAGGCCAGCTCAGCAGAAGAAACTGTCCTTTCTGACCTTAAGGAAGAGGGAAGGATGGGATATGTGGGGAAGATGGACCAGTGGTTTTAATATAGAGAATTTGACATTGGAGGCTGGCAAGGAAACAGAAAAGTAGAAGTGAAGGCAAGACAGCCAGAAGACAACTAGCTGGGCAAGGAGAGAGGATTTGGACACTGAGAAGGAATTGTGGGATGGGAGAAAGGAGAGAGACTGCATCAGAGGCACCACTGAGGTTACCAGTGAAAGAGAAGTGTGCTGGAAGGGACCAAATCAGTCACACAAAGTGCTGAGCAAGGAGGCTGGATCTGACTGACTGAGACAAGAAATAAAAGTTCAGATATGAGGCAGGATTGAATGGTGAACAAGAGTAGGAAGAGCTGCCCAGCTCAGTGAGGAAGGGTGGTGGAGTAAGAGGATACTACACTCTGACAGAGAGACTGTAGGAGACCCAGCAAAGGGTTGCACTTGAAAGGGTAGAGAAAGATCTTTCCAAACCTGTGAATCACAGAATTATAGAACAGTTTGGGTTGGAAGGGACCTTAAAGCTTATCCAGTTCCAAATCCCCTGCCATGAGCAGGGACACCTTCTACTAGACCATATTGCTCCAAGCTCTGTCCAACCTAGCCTTCAACACTGCCAGGGATGGGTCAAAAGCAGCTTCTCTGGGCAATCTGTTCCAGTGCCTCACCACCCTCACAGTAAAGAATTTCTTCCTAATTTCTAATCTAAATCCCTCCTCTTGAGCTTGAAGCCTTTCTCCCTTGTCTTGTCACTACATGTCCTTGTAAAATGGTAACTACGATGCCCAACCTGAGTCTCACTATTCTTCTGTCAAAAAAATACTAAGAAAACTGGTAAATATTTCCAGTACTAGTCTCCCAGAATGGTGACAGCTTAGTACTATTATTATCACCTACTAGAGGTCTAAAGGTCCAGCTCTGCTGATCCACAGGAGTGTCAGTGTAACATCAGGACATGGTGCTTGTTTTTTCCATATGCTTTCCTGAAAGCCCTAGGAAATTATTCTCACCAAAGCATATTAAAAGGACTTTATTAATATAGCAGAGTTAATCACAGTATATGCTAAAAAATGCCAGAAGTGCCACAACCAGCCGACTCTTACTCCTCTGAGGTGTTGCAGTCCCCCCTAATAAAATATCACAACTGAAATGATAATAAAAAATCAAACAGATTGTTTTGGGTCAGTCATGCTGTGCTCACTTTGAAAATGGCTGCATAGTAAGGCGAGATTTTAAAAGTTCCAAACAGAAGCAATTAAGTTGGTGAAAGAAAATATAGCTATTTGCAAATATGCCTTCTCCTCCTTCACTCTCCAGTGCAAGAGGAGTCTTGAGGGACCAGTTAATTTCTGCATGTGTATGTACTGTTCTTTAGGTCACAGTACAGCAGACTGAGACACAGAAGTTCAAGCCAAAATTGTTTTGCAATTAAGAAAGTGTTGCAAGGTGAAGTTGTGAGAGGAAATAATAAAAAAGGAGGTATTTAGTAACATAACTTTTTTTCTTTTACTTCAATGGGTCTGAAGCATATGTTTTAATCTAAGGTACATGCTTGAGAAATATCATTTTGAATTAGGTCACACTTGGATGTTTAAGGGAATTCATGAACGAGGGGCAAAGCTGTATGAACTGCACATTGTGTAATGCTTTAGTTTAAGGGTCTCTGGTCATTAGAGAGTAAAACTGATGTAAATTATGTTAGTCACTACATTAAGAATAAAACCTGAGAAAGGACTGACATAGTTTAAGCAGCCCACATTGTGAGCACCTTACAGCTAATGGAGTCCTGCCTTAGAGCAAGAAATTATTTTCCAGCAATCCAGTGAGATATCAACACAAATTAAGACTTCCCCACTGTCACAAAGAACACTTTGGATTGAACCAGGGTCTCCTGAGTCTTAACCCAACCTTCACAACCTTAAGCATTGTATGTAAACTCCTTCACGCTAACTAAAAATAAGCTGAATACATTTTAAATGGCAAGCTTTTGAGAATTGTGTTTTCTCAACAACCAGCCATGGAATACAGAACAAAGCAGAGCCAAAGTGTTAATTGCTCCAACGCCATAATTAAATGCAGACATACTGTACTCTGACTGTGATTCTTGAAAGCTTGCCCACTTGTGTTTTTTTCAGTCCAATAAAAAAGAACACCATCAATATTTTGAGTAATGCAGTTTGCAATAGCTGACGTGACAATAGGTCATTGGCACAATAATGATCAGCAATGCCTCCATGCATTAGCTACAAGCTAAAAAAAAAGAAAAAGGCAGTAGTCGAGCCACTGCAAATTATTCTGCTTATGAACATCCGGTATGATTTAGAAAGCAGTGAACGCGCATGTGTTTATTTTGTGGTTCTGTTGGGGAATGGCTCAGGGATCAGATTTAGTGCCTGCCTGGATGAGCCCATGCTCTTAGTTGGACAGATGCAAGCCTGTCTGGCCCAGAAGGCAAACGCAGCAGCACAGCACCATCAGCAACCTAATGTGTGTTGTTTCTTTGCTAGTATGTCTTCATAGCTCTGGACCAAAAGCCAACCTACATGCATGCAGAGCAAAGCATTTGCAGCTAGAGCCAGTATCACTCTTCCTCCACTCATGTCCTGTGATCTCAGCCAACACGAACAGTTTTCACCTGACCCACAGCATGTAGGTCCTGCTATCCCTCTCCAAGCCTGACCTTCACTGTTAACTCTATTTAGGAGCTAAATGCAAGTTGAACGTTTATGATTTAGATGTGCCAAGATCAAGCTTTACTTCCCAGTTAAGGCGGTTTGTTTAATAAACAAGAAATTCCTTTCAAAAATTGAATCAGGACATAATCTGCCTTCAAGGCTTGGACCCCTTAGGCTACCTTCTACTTATGTTTTACTTGTATCCTGCACATTTTCTTTGTGTCTATGTCTGGAAACAAAACCAAAGCTGTGATTTTCGTGTGATCACTTGTGGGTGCTTAAATTGAACACCAAATTTAACAGGCAGCTGTAAAATATGGGCAATAAGTTTCATTTCTTTTAGAGGGTGGGCAGTATTAGGGCATTGCTCTTGTCACCACCTGTATGTCAGTGAGGTACCTTCATGTGTGTGGGAAGGCAGGGGTACTACCGCTCTCACTAGGGGTTCCCCTCTGAGGAAGCCCTGCTCATGTGCTTGTACTTTGGAAGTGCACTGAACCAAAATGCAGGTTACTCCATGGTCACAGTCCACCCCCTTTGCTCCCGGCACCACCTATCCTTTGGGCATTTACCATCTGTCCCCAGGTTGTTATGCAGAGAGGGGTTAAAAGCATTGCTACATTTACATCCTATTCTCAAGGGACTTTGTACCACAATGGTTTCTGCTGTGTCCCAGCAGTACTGGCTGGTAATTTGAAAAGTGCTTTATGATCCCTGCAGAGTGAAATAAACTTGTAAGTGAGAGGTAGAGCCTTGAGCCTGAATAGTGCTATAAAGCTGTTTAGCAAGTTAGACAATCTCAAATAATATCCCCTTGGGGGCTGAGTAAATTCTCGCGGGAGAGGAGGAAGAGGATCAAGATATGCTGGGTAGATGCTGTGCTACTGGTGGGGTCAGGGATTTTACCTGTGACATGGACCATGCACCCGTCACTCCTCCAGCCACAGGCTGCTGGGCTATGGACCCCACCTGCAAAGCCACTCTCTGAGATTGCAAAGAGGTCTTCTGACGCTCATCTGAACATCCAGAGTATCTCTAAATCTGATCTGAAGATTTCCTGAGCAAGTATACCTGTTAGCTCTCTACCTCTTGGTTCCCAAATATAATACAGCTGGTGAATTAATTGGTGTTTTTTTTCCTCACATATCAGTACTGTATCGTACTGTCACATTTGCATTCTTCTTTATATATTCCCTTAGAAATAAGACACTAAACCTGAGGAAGCTGTGGCTGCTTTAGGGAGTCTCTGACATAATTCAAACATCTTCCTGGAAAAAATATAAATTGTTCCATTCTAAATTTGTCCTACGGTTTCAAATCAGAAATAAAGCTCTTCTGAAGCTGTTAAATATGGTGCAATTATTAAAAGGCTATGGTGTGCTCAATGAAGAGGCAACAGCATCACTTCAAACAGGTAAATCATCCCTGTAAACTGTCTTAGAGATCCTTATTAATAACAATAAATAATTACTATTAGTTGTATAACCAAATTGTTTTAGGCCCATTGGAATTCAGGGAGAGAGCTGACTTCTCCAGTGAGAACTGCAGCCATTATTTTGGCAGCATTGAACCTAGATTTATGGTATTCCATTAAGAAGGAATGCATTAACTCTACAACTGTCACCACTGCATTGATGTCAAAGGAAGTGCTCTGCCTGGCTTTGCTGACTTGATTGATGGAAAATAGTATATCAGTCTGGTCGCTCTCTCTCTGATGAGAAAGGCAAGTATCCTGGATCCCTGAAGCTATAGCAAAGCTCCATTTTTCCCCCCCTGCTCTTGGCTAATTTTCCTACATTCTTTGGCCCTGGCCATGGAAAAGGAAAAACAAGACAGTTGACTTTTTTACATAGTCCAGAGAGGAAGAAACCCAATAGGCAGAGCAATGAAGATGAACCCTTCTCGCCTTCCACTCCAGTTCAGTTTCAAGCTTTAACTTTGCACAAACGCTGTCACCACAGTGGGCTCAACTTAAACAGCAAATTCAAACACCTACAGATTTGGAGATCACCACAGGCTGAGACCCAGTCAAAATCTTGATTGCGGGATAAAGATTTCTTACCATGGGCCTACTCCCCCCGCAGACGGCAAAAATACTGGATTCATCTCTGGTGAATACTTAAAATAGCACCTTTCCTCTAGCACATTAAAAAGGCACTTATTTTTTGCAAGGCAGGGAACTGCTGCTATTGCTCCTGAACAGACGGAGGATTGAGACACACAGGAAATGTCTCGTAAGTAAAATAACCAGGGACCATGCTCTGGCCCCGAGGCCAGGCAGCACAGCATGGCTCAGCTCTACATACCATAGTCTCTCCTTTCCCTTCCCCACCCCCTCAGAGCCAGGGTATTGGAGTCGAAATTGCCTGCTGGGAATGGTCCCTGGCACATGCTCTCCCCTGAAGCGTGTCTGTGTGTTGTCTGGAAGAACAGCAATCAGCACAGCCAGGACTGCACTTGGGAGTGTGCTCGCAATTAAGGAGCATGGACAACTGCTGGCCTCTGCTGCCGCCCTGCTCTGTCTGTCAGGCTAGACACAGCAAAAGGAGCTGTGTGGCCTTTTACGGACCTGTAAAGGACTTGGCAGAGCACAAGCAATCAAGTCCATAAATATGCTCCTTGAAACCGCAATCTAAACCTATTGGCATTTCAATTTTTAACAGCAAGCTGCCCCAGATAGGTGACATTCAGCATCTGCGTATGTCCCCAACTGTTTCAGTTGTGGTGACTGAGAATATTTGCCTTTCTGCTCTGAAAGACTTGGACCAGATCAGGGAGGGCACTATAGTCAGTCCAATCAGGAGAATAACGTAAAGAAAAAACAGGATCCATGATCAGATTCATTAGATTTGCAAATGAGATCCCCAAGTACATGCATGCGTATGCATACACACACACACACAGAGCTGTGCACATGCACATGTGTATGCACAGTCCAAGAGACAGTGCCTAGTAAAGCTTCTCGGAGGCACCGAACAAACACGCAGCAGACAGGATTTGCAAAAACCAGTGCCTAAGTCTCTTCATGAATCAAGCGATGTCCCCACAAGCGCGCTGGGGTCTTAATCCTTCCCATGTCTGACCCTGCTCCTGTCTGTGGAAGGCACAGTGGTCATGATTCTGACCCAGGACTTGAAAAATCTGAACTCTTCAAAACCCTAAAGGACAGGACCAAAGCTAAGTTAGGTACCATACATAAGAGAGGGAAAAATCGCATATTTTTCTGAGCTTTGTTTCCACTTTGGATCAAGAAGTAAATTCATATTATAGAAGATACCATTTTATCAGCTTCTTCACCATATGCATTGATGGTTTTGATTCTATCTTAAAAAACTATACAAATTTAGGATGCTTTCTGTTAGTTTTCTTCCTGTGTTATTATTAGAAATTGTCCCTGTAGACTTAAAACTAATGTTCTCTTTACAGAAATAATCTCTATTATTCATATTTTTGGCCTGAAATTAGTCCTTCCACAAAGCCTTCCCATCTCAGCTGGGAAAGATTAGTCTCTTTACTGTCTTGTTTCACTGCCCTCTTCTGTTACTCATCTGCTCATACTTCATTTCATCCAAAGCTTTTGCAGAAGCAGGGGGCTTACAGTGAACCCATTAATCAGCGTTTCTGGAGTTAAGATGTGGGGAAGTCTCACCTCTGCACATCCTCTCATCATTGCTGTGCTTATCATCATCTTAAATTGGTTTGTCAGCCAGCCACTCACCTCAGTTGCTGTTTCTTGCTATGCCAGCACCACACTCCCTATAAGAAATCATAAATTATAGCATGCAGTGAGGTTCATGTACTTTTGAGATAAAATAATCACTAAGAATTTGGTTACTGATATTTCCCTCCCAGCCTCTTGCAAAAAATGTGTGTTTTTAACTCAAGCTTTTATGTTTTCTTTCTGCCAGTTTTCAGTTAAGTCTCATACTTCTATTGAATGTGAGCTATTGAACTATGTTTACTGAGTTATTTCACAATTAACACAGATCATTCCAGAAACCATCATCCCTTAATTCTTTCCCTTCTAAAATGTATTCACGTATTAGGTTTCTTTAAATTGCCCCTATGTAAGAATTGAGACTGCAGTATTGTGGTGAAGCTGCTGGAAAACTACTTGCATTCACTGAAGAGGAAATTTAATGTGCACCATGCAGGACAGATCATAAACATAGCTGTGTACAGAGCAGTTGGAAAACTGGTCTTTTCTACAATAAGGATCAGATTTTTCCTCTAGATTTGCTTGACCACCATCTTGCCCTTTCTAATGCACTTAGTCATCAGTGTTTTAGAGTACCAGGCAATGTGATTCAGCAATCTTCAGGCAAAACATAGCACAGATGTCTTTGGTCAGTCTGCTGGCTAATTGATAATATATCAGCTGACAGCCTGCAGGGGAACTGGCTGCAGATGCCTCTCACTGAGAGCTGTGTAGCTGTGATGCCCATTATGAGCACATAAAGCTTCAAATTTTGTATTTTTGTAAAGAACTCTGAAAAACTGATGGATATTTAAATATTCTGAAATAAATATGCTACACATATTCCTCACTATCCAATTTTATTATAAAAATCTGCAGTTGCCAGGGACTTTGTTTTGATATAGTCACAGGAGTTAGAGATGGAAAGAAGCAGCATAAGCTTTACACGATAATATATTGTATGTATATGTATACAATAATATATATAATTTAATTGTTTGCATAAACCCTGGTAGGAAAGCACTGTGCAGCAACCTAACACACACTCTTATCTTTCTGTTTGATTGCAGACTTCCAAATAACCATTGGTAGGACTAGCAGAGCACAACAAGCGTCTGTGTCTCTGCTTCAGTTTCTATTGCCACAACAATTATCTGTATGAAACCAGTTCTTTACTATAATTCATGCTCTACCATAACAGACCCAGTCAGTTTGGTACAATGACTCTTCAGAGGAGTTAACTATTTAACTTTTTATTGTATCGAATCAGAAAGAAAGAATAGCTGACTAGAGCTGAAACATGTTTTATCCATTCAGACTTTCATGACTGTACTGCATAAACTTTATTTTAGCTATCAAAAAAACTATTAAGATGTGTTACTCATTTTAAACAAATGTTCCTATTGTAGTGTCAGATTTACATGTTTTTCTGGCTTTGACTCAGATGGATTCTTCATGGGGATCAAAGTGATAAAGTTCATTACATCAGAAAACTCACTTAGATCAACTTACAGCACTTCAATGAAAGAGAGTTTCCTTTGCTGGAACAACTTAAAGTACATGCATCTATTTTGATGTTCCTGGTCCCAGTCTTGTGATGTTCTCAGCCCAAATACTTTCCTTGGCTCCAGAGACACAGAAAAGGTCATAAAAGTATTCCGAGGTTATGCCGCTTATACACAGAACACAATGCTCAAAGTTGTAGCTTTAAGAGAAACTGGAGTTATTTAACACTCTACCAAGCGCCTAATGCATCATTCAGGAAGATTTTCACTGCCTTCAGAGGGTTTGTGATTTGTCAGCAGGCAGACATGGATTAGGTTGCATATTTAAGGACCTATTTAATTTTTTGGTCTATTACTGCCAACTTTTCCTACAGAATATTGTCCTATTATCCAAACATTCCTTTACACCTACTCACTTATTCATGAAAATGAAAGCAAGATCAGGAAAATAATGTTTTAAACCATTTTTGATAAAAAAAATTAAATCCATCCATCAGAACATTTTGTGAGGAACAGAGTAAGCTGGTAATGTACAGGTTTGAATTCCCAAATACCCACCTCTCCTGGGTTTGCCTCAGCTATTGAAGTGCTGGATTTTTTTTATTCTGTTTAGAACTGGTAGAGCTTGAGGCCTCGTTGTATCACAAAACAAAGCACTGGGATTTCTTTTTCCAGACAAAATTCCCGTTTTACAGCCACACTTATGTGAGTAAAACTGATCAACCCATCACCTTTTACTTGCATGGGCTTTCTGATTTCATACCATATTATCTTGTTGGACAGTATTTCTTCCTGAACTCATTCCTCTAGCTCATGGTTACCAGTGAACAGTGTTTTCAAACAGTTATATATTTCCACCAACAGTTGCTTATCACAAATGTAGACTATGACATAGCTGTCCGAGTTATCCCCAAATTAGGTTTTTCCACCACATGGTCTTTAATCTCTAGAGGGAAATTCTCTTTTGACATGCCAACCTGTTCGCGACAGTTCGGGACAGATCTGTCCCAAAACAGATCCCACAATAAATGGAGGAGATGAGGCAAAGACAGACTTGAAGCATGCAGGCAGTTTCATGCCATGATTACAGATAACATCAAACTACTACTATATTGCCCCCAATGCCAGCCTGTGTGACAGAAATGTGCTGACCTGTGCAAAGATAAGTATTCAGCAAAATGGATTACCGCAGAGCTAGAAAGTGATGGGTTGAAGGCATGTGTTTTCATGGATTCCCAAAGTGCTAACTGTGAATATTTGTAAATGATGCGTGGATAGTTTAGATCTAAGCTTATGTGCTGCCTAAGTACCTACACAGTTTTGCTTACCAAGTGGCTCTTAAAAGTGACCAGTGAAGACTTACAGAGCTATGCTAAATACAGAGCAGTAAAGCTACATTATATTCTATAGAGCTTTCCTCTTTCTCCTTCCAAACCTATTTCTGTGTTTAGTGTTAGATCTAAGCCCCAGTGAGACTATCAGGTGTGAACCCTTGCCATGCAGGTCTTAGCACTAAGTCATACTCAGCGACTTAAATCTAGTCCCTCTGCTCCTTTGTCTTTTAGAGCCTGAGGAGAAGGATCCTCTTGAACATGAGGGCAAATATGAGAATCTCAGGAGAACACATGAGTTCATGAAATTATCACGAAGTTGAGACTTATGGGTAGGGATCCTTATGGGATTTCCCTACCATTAAGCCAGAATCTGAAACTTAGCCAAGGTTCAGCCTTTGACTTGAAACCCAAACCCTAATTTAAAGCTGATCTTAAGTCACATCTGGTCAACAGCTTCTGAGTTTACATTCTAAAGAAACATTGAGCTGGTTTTGTTTTTTCAAAGGTGATGTGCTCCTGTTTGAACATTGAAGAAGAGAGTGTTTCCATTTTATTATTATAGTAACTTACATTTATACATTTTTTTTTATCCCCCAAATCCTAAAGTACTTTAGAAACCGTACAAAAGGATCTCTTAATCCACTTTGAAATAACAACTCTTAATGCAATACCATATAGGAGCTTAGTAGAGGATATATGCCAAAAGTCTCTAATGACCACAAACAGACAGGGCCTTGGTTTTAGGTTTCACCCAAAACACAGTAGCTCCATGAGCACAGTCTCCTAAACTCCAGGCTGGGCTGGCATTTCAATTCCAACTCCAAAGAGAAACTGCCACTTACTAAGTCATGGGTGCCACTCATGGTGGCACCAACACATTCCTCAGAGCCCTTCTGCTCAAGCCCTTGTCAGCCACAAATCCACCCCAACCTAAGCAATATGCCTGAACTGGAAGGTGTAAGAAAGTGTGGTAAAGGGGAGAAGAATATCAGAGAAAAAATACTTGCCACCCAATCTACACTTTCTTCTTAGCAAAATACAATCTACCTGTCAGATCTACTTTCAGTTATCATCTTGTTTATAAAAACCACATAAAGGAACTTGCTTAAAAACATAATACTACTGAGGAACAGAAGCCAAGATATTAACACATAAAGCGTAATCAATAAATTACATTAATTCATGTATTGATCACATAATCTGTTTTAAAAATAAGTATAACAGCCCCTCTGGTAATATAAAACATGAATGAAAATAATATACATTTCAAATGGTACCTGGGTTATCCCTCTCCTCAGAAATCCTAGACTCGTCCAATAACATTAGCAATTCATAGAGGACGTCTATTTTACATAGAGCACATCAGCAAAAATAGATTTCTGAATCAACCTGAATATTTTGATGACAAATTATATATAAGAAATTCTTTTTGCATTGTGATAAACTGGACTTAGGCTGTTACCTTTTTAAATCACTAAACTGTTAAAAATATGCAGAGATGAAAAACAGCCCTTGCAATATTTATATGGTTCATATGTTTATATAGGTTTTTCAAGACTGACTAGCAAGTTGGGAAGCCTGTGTCCAACCAGATACACCTCTAATTTTCAGCAGAGGTCTTGAATTTGGCATTTCAAATCCTATTTGATTATTTTATCTGGAAAATTAAATTAAAGGAAAGAAGGAACGATTTTTGTGGATTGTCCTTATGATATGAGATTGGAAGGAGAAGACAAAACTGAGTATTTGTTGCAAGTTTCAAAGTTTTTAATTGTCCAAGTAGAAGGCCATAAGAATCATATAGGAATTGGGTCCACTTGCATGAATCTGGAAAGCTATGATCACTGTAGCAGGCTAAGGCAGCTGCAGGGGAGGAGTCCCAAGTGATAAGCAGAAGTAATGCTGTGATGCAAGAGCTCAAAAATTGTGTCTCATTTAATTGTCTTCAACCTGATCATACATATTTCCTGTAAAGTAATTTCTGAGGATCTTAGGTCGTCCCAGAAAGATTAAGAATACTGCACTGGAATAGGAGAAACAGTAAGTATCAAGTCAGCTTTTTCATTACTAAACTATGCAAAATCTTGCTGTACCATTAAGGTATGCAATTACTAAAATATGTAAAACTGAAATAATAAACATGTAGTTTGATTAGATGAGGATATAAAAGCTGTGGTAGTAAAGTCAACATTTGAATCAATCAAGTTTATGAAAATTAAACTAGCACAGCATGCATAAATTAAGCATGCAAGCATTACTGAAGTATTCAACATTTATTAGGGAAAATAGTGGAAGTTTTGTTTTCATCTAGAATGCCATGACATACAGGCATGACCTCTGTCACCTCTTCAGTGCTGAACAAGTGAGTTTATCATGCTTAGTGGCAAATGACTTCAGTAATTTCTGTTGTTCGCTATTTTCCATTAAAGAAACTTTCAGGACAATATTTTTGGTGCTGCAGTGTATTAAAATAATAACTTTACCCATGAAAACAATGACCAGCCTTTTTTCACTTAGAAAGTGCGAAAGGAGGTCCAGCGTGCCAGACTGCCTAGCTCCTGCTGAACACAGAAATGTTGTTTCTGAGCTATGAATGCCCGTTTCTATGAGAGAATGTTTCTAAGTGAAGCTATTCAAGTTTCTGCCCTAAAGCTTTCCCAGTTTGCAGACTTCAGCCTCTATTGGTTGCAAAAGAAAAAGGAAAATCAAAAGTTTAGGTTAGCCTTTGTATTCCATTTGTAAAAATGCATTCAGAAAAATACCTATTTTGAATCTGAATGTACCAAAACAGATGGAGTGTGGGTAATTTTCCTCCATGTGTTCACATTTCTATCACAAGATTGTTTCATATATACAAAAGCAAAGGGTCATATATTATGCAGATGGCAATAAGAGAAATGCAGTATCAAGGCTGAGAACCCATCATGTGTAACAACACCTTGAGGGCTACTCTCAATTGCTAGAAGAAAAAAAGGTGGATGCTGCCTAGGGATGCATATCTGCTCTATTTATGGCCCTTCTGCTTCCTTTATTATCCCAAATTGACACATTTTCCTTGATCTCTTTCTCTTGCTCCAGAGATCCATTCAATGGTTATTTTCCCAATGAGGAAGCAAGGCTTTAGGCAGATTTGCTATGCTGAGTTTAGCAACTGTAAAGCTAATTCATCCCACTACTTGGAGAGGAGATACCTGCTCATCTGCTAACCACCTTAGTCTTTTTTTCAACCCTTTCCTTTGGCAACAGTTTTGTGTCTTGTGTCTTCGTATTATGCAAGTTAGGCTATCTCCTCTAAACCCTGACAGGGATGCCCAATTGCTTCAGGGTTTAAAACAGCTAAAAGGGATGTGTTTGGGTTTGTTGTTTTTTTTTTTTCCTTCTTTTCTTTTCTTTCCTCTTAGTAGCTGCTATTAGCCTTACCCTCATGTTTCAGTGAGTTCTCTCCCCGCAGGGAAACTGCCTGCTGCAGGGTGCTTTGTTGCTTTCATAAATCTCTAATTAGGTCCCTATCTGATTTAACAAGAAGTCAATCCTGTCCCCAGTCATTTTAAAAGCTTTACAAATCTTTGCTTTTTGAAGATCCCAGTGAGAAAACAGCCTCCTACCTATCCCACAACTAATCTTTTCTACTTGCCTTGAAGGTGTTTCCTAATACCCTAACCTCCTCTCTAAATAAAATTGGACCAATTAAATAGGAAAACACTGTAACATGTATTTCCATGCTCAAAGGATGTCTCTCAGATGATTAGGATTGGTTCCTGACTGAGGATAAGGCCCTTTACTGACAACAACAGGGTCCATGGAAGCAGGTTTAACTCCACAATGCTTTGGCAATATCAAGATATTACTTGAATTTCAAAACCTTTGGCTTTTTGTTGGGATTTTTTGTTTGTTTGGTTTTGTTTTTAAGGATTAATTTACCTTAATGCATTCAATTCTAGACTTGATGAAAGAGGGCCACCAGAGGAATTTGTTATCATTATCTCAACTCAGATGTTGGTCACTCCTTGCTTTGCATGTATAGAGGCAAAATGGAAGACGTAGCTGTTCAAAAGTTGGAAACAGAGTCTGGAAATCAAGACCAGTAGAATACAAGCAATGATTGTGCGCTTGAGTCCTCCCCCTGGGCTTTTAAAAGGAAATGTAACATTTCCAGAGTCTGAAGAGATTATTTCTGTACATGTAACACGTGGGATTAAGCACAAGCAGTTTTCCTGACAGCAAAAATTGAAATAGTCATATTACCTGCCTCCACAACTTAAATGATGGCTTCTTTTGAGGCTTTTGTCTCCGGGGGAAGCCCATCTTAACCCTGAAGTTTCTCTGCACCTTTCAGCTCAAATGCCAGAGACTTGGCAAGATTAACACATCTTTCATGAAGTCATGCAAAGCACATTGTGAGAGGTGCTGAGTGCCCTTTACTCACTGGATCAGGCCAGTGGAAATCTAGAAAAAAGTATAGAAACCAGAAAGAGAGCAGGGGAGCAGACTGGGGAAATTTCATGGTGTGCTTTCCTTGCTGTCTCACTCTTCTCTCCGCTTCCATCACTTATTGCTATGTATGACAGGAGGCAGAACTTTATGGTTGGACGTGAGCTGTTTCTTACACAAGACTACAGTTCAAAGAGAGCTGTTTCACAGGAACTGTTTCACTGCAGTTATATCAACAGACATTCACAGAGGAAAAAAAATCACAGCATTTATTAACAGCCATATTTGCTTGAGGTGCAAATTTCAAACTTCTGCAGATTTCTTCTCCAAGTATAGTTGAGTCTAAACAGGGGGGAATGAAGAACTGGAGACATAGCTGAGAACATAATTCGTGCCAATAAGAACTTCATTTCTTGACATCATTGAGAAGATGGACCCAGAAATAACTCCTATTGTTACGATAACAGCAGTAAGTGCCCAAATCCATCAGGAATACACCTGTATCTCAGATTTAGCTATCACTGGGCAATTCTACCACAAATCATTAGTACAAAAAGCCAAAAAACTCACCCCAAATCCTAAAGGACAAATGTATTGAAAACTAATTAAAGGCCAGAGCCTCTGTTTAATATTGAATACAAAGAAGATGACAAAGATTCAAAGATATTGTCACACATCCTCTAGTGATCCTGACTGTGAAACCCAGTAGCTGGGTGATTGAGCTAGAATATGTTTGTTAAAAGAATTCCCAAGGATGAATTTGTTGCTTTTTCTTGTGAACTGTTTGATGATTAATTACTGTTGCTGTCAGCCAGCAAACAGCACTTTTATTTCCCTCACTTGGATTTTTCAGGCTTCGGTGTTGAACGCTGGAAGGGAACTGGAGTTTGTGTCTCTGCTGGGCTAAAGGGCTGGCCAGTCTTGGATGTGTTCTCCAATTACCAGGTCTGCTCTTTACCTCCTCTTTGGAAAGCCAGTTGACTCATGCTTCTCCAGCATCTCTGGTGGTGTAATCTGTCTATAGCTGTCCTAAACACATCATTCCCAATGACAGCTCATGCATGTGATGAGTGTTTTCCAAGTTGTAGTTTTTACAGATCTCTAACATATGCCCCATGCAGTTATCCAAAACACTCCTGAAAGTTTATTCAGGATCACATCCAGCTGTCTAATGTGCGCATATCTCTAAATATCAAAGCTAGCTACCTTATCCTAAAAGTAACACTGGGACATCACCAGTACTAAGGAGGAACATTAGGATATTGATGTGCAAATGAGCAGACAGGCTGAAATCTCAGGTTAACTCTAGTTTAAAAGCTACTTGGTAGGGAAATTGTGGGACACAGCAGGTCTCTTCTTTGGAGCCTGGTTTTGCATGTCAATACACAGCATGCTCCCTTCTTAAAGGTATATGGTAACTAAAGAGGGAACATAAGGTAGCCAGGGGCTCATTTCAGTAGGGTCTTTATGAGAAGAGAGATTTATTTTTTGGGGTATAAAGTCTGTGAGTAAAGACTCTGGAAAATTCCTAGGTATTGAACATGCAGACTTACAGGGGAATAAAAATGAGGTTTATCACCAGTGTATTGCAAGGGGCTCACCCATGTGCAAGTCCTTCTTTTGATCTAAATCAGAAGAAACAAAGTATAAAACCAGCTCATCAGCACACTAAAGGCTCAGGAATCCTGTGGAAAAAACTGTAGACACATTCTCACATTATAGCAATACTTAGGTCATGTGTGACAGTGATGAGCTATAAAGCACAGGGTGGAGGGATTCCACATACAAAAACTCAATGAATGAAAGAATGATCAAAATATTAAAATATATTAGATGTTTAAAAACTTGCATTCCAAATTAAGATAGTAACAGAAAACGGTGACATTTCTGCTGACTGGCTCTCACCTCCTGGTAGGTGCATTGTTTTGTTTCCAAGCAGTGACAAACAAAATTGAATATTTCTCCAAAGGTCACATCTATCACAGTTTTTATTTTCTCATTTCATTCAGTGTATTAGGGTCTTGTTATATTTTCTATTTTACCTGTTCGGTGAAGTAAATGATTCCTCCTCTGGATGGAAACCAAATGTTATTTATAGAGTTGAGTCAATATTTCACAGCAAATAGCCTATCCAGTCAATTCAAATTTTCCTTCTGCTCATTATTTGTTTATGATCAGCTTGCTATTTGTTATCTCAAATTAGGGCTAGTACTTCAGTTTAGATCAATGGCAGATTTAGGCAGTCATGTGCAAATTCATCGTACTTCATCAAGTTGCAGCAAATGAAATTATTGCTAGTTGAATTCTAAGTATGTTCTTCTACCCATTAGCAGAAAAGCTTTCATAGGACATTGACACTACATTCAGGGTGGCCTGGCAAAGTTTGCTTTTCACCTTAAGACTGTAACAACTCACAGGGCCAGCCTACAAAGGAAAAGAGATGAATTCATACAGTATTAGACATAAGCTAGCTCTTTCCCACCATAAAAAGAATTACCTTAGCATTTAAAACCGCTGCACAGTAGGAAGAATTTCTGAGTTAGACCCCTAACTATTTTCACTCTGGCTCCTTTTGGCCACCAGCACAGATCTTTCACCTAGAGCCTGCGTTTGTTTTTTTTTTTTTTTTGCCAGTTCTTCTTATTATAGTATGAATAGAACAAAAAGTTTTATTTTAGAAAGGATAGTTTACTCTTTCACTGAGGGCTTGGAATATCTACAGTTGTGAAGTGGTCCCTTTGCGGGCAGAACACTGCAGTGAAGCCACAGGTTTCTAACCTCACCACAGGGTAGAGAAGCACGAAGCCATCTCATTGCAGATCAGTGTGCTTGGGTGTCTGGGTAACACTATGGAAGAGGATGTGTAGAGAGGAACACTTTTTTACTGAGCACTGGCACAGGTTGCCAGGGAGTGGAGTCTCTACCCTTGGAGATATTCAAAAGCTGTCTGGACATGGTCCTGGGCAACTGGCTCTAGGTGTCTCTACTTGAGCAGGAGAGGTTGGACCAGATGCCTTCCAGAGGTCCCTTCCAGCCTCAACCATTCTGGGATTCTGTGACTCTTCCACACACCTGAGGCCACAGGGATGACAGACTGCTGCTCAGCATAGCAGTGGCTGCAAATTTCAGCAATGGGTTGTCCTTGTTTACCTCTTCACCTATGAAAATAATAAATAAACTAAGTTCCTAACTGTGACCCTGTAATTCCTGACTTCTGGCTATTCCGTATTTGGCTACCTTTCATCAGTAAACTTGTTGATCTCACTCAACTTTCAGTTCTAGATGATTCATCCCTCTATTTCTGAGAGATCCTGTCATACAGCAATACAATTCAGAAATAGCTACACTCTTCATATTCACTATTCCTTGCAAAATTAATTGGTTTAATGATATGACCCACTTTTTATAAAACACCTGACAGTTTTTGTAACTTGAAGAACACAATTCCAGTTTCATAGTGCCAAAAAAATTAACATGGGAGAAAAAGTCCTGTCCTACTGATATTGTCCTATAGGCAGATCATTAGCTGGTATGCAGCAGTAAATCATAACATTTCCACTGACTCCAGAAGCACTCAGACTTTTTTACTTGCTTAGATCAGAATCATGATCAAGTGGCACACCTCAGCTCAAAGACAGAAAGAAGATGTAAGCAATGTGTCAGAAATATCAGCTGCAGTTTTTCTCCTTCATATTCAGAAAAGTACTATGCTTCTCAGGTCTTGTTGATGAACATGCCTAATGCTATGACCATTTCCTCCACAGATATAAGGAAGTCTACAGGAAGCAGAATTGCTTTCACTATAATATGCTTTTAGTAAATACTTTGACAATATTCTTTTAGTACAGTACAATTTGTTAGCCTTTATGGCATGCAGTAAATTAATAAGAGCTACACACTCATTTTTATTACTTTAGGTAGAAAGATCACAGCCTCCTCAATGTAACTGAGCAACTGTAAATTACTGTTAACAACTACATGAGAGAGAAGGAAGTGGAAGAGTCACCTCCACACTGATGATTGTTTCCTATTCTTCCTTTGTGGGTTTTGGGAAGGGAAGCTTTCAAATAAAATAAATAAAATAAAGGGGAGACTGATGGGTTGGAAGCGCTGTATCTCTGCCAGAGCTACTGAGGACTTTGTAGCTCACCATCAAAGGAATTCCTTACAAGTAGCAGGATTGATAGCCATTATGTTGTTAAAATACATTTTTCATGAATGCAAATGTATTTTGAAATCTTTTAAAATCCAGGGTCATAAAAAGAGCCCCCACAGAGAACAGGTTTTAAATCAAATTTATGTCTTGTTTCCACAATAATAATCAGATTAGCTGCCTAAGAATATAAAGCCAACTGAGTGTTGCAACTCCAGTTTTACAAAACTATCTAGACCACTATCAGTATGTTTCCCAGAGTGAGCATTTACAATATGCAGAATATGGTCACAGACATGATATTTCACTAAACAGAAAATACCTTTCACTGTGAATCTCACCTCAGATGACATCAAAAGAATTCCCACATAAGTCCATGAATGTCCTCAGATACAAAATCAGTGTAAGTAAGAACAGGATCCACTCACCACTAGTGGAAGGCTAAAGCTTGCAATTTCACATTGACCTGACGTGGCACAGGTGTTCTCAGATGTTAAAATAACAGAGGTTTATAGCAGCAGTGAAAAACCAGCTCCTCTGAAAGGGTGAACAAGATCTATCTACACCAGCAGCACAGCAGGAGCAATCTGGAAAGCTACCAGCTGGTTTTGGAGAGCTGGTGTCCACAATTGTATGTGTTGTGTACCTGGAGCTTGCTCAGACCAGATGCAGCCTCATCATTGAACTGTAGAATGGCTTGGGTTGGAAGGGACCTTAAAGCTCATGTAGTTCCAAACCCATGCCATGGACAGGGGCATTCCACTAGACCAGGTTGCTCAAAGCCCTGTCCAACCTGGCCTTTAGGATGGGTCCTGTGCAAAGAAGGCCCATGAGCAAGTCAAAGTTCCTGAAACAGAGCTGGAGCAGCATCCTGCTACATTGCTTCATATGAAAGAAAACCTGCTTGTATACTCTGGGATTGCTGTGCAATGTGAATCCAAGTATGGTAAATGGGCACAGTCAGAAAACATGCTGTAAAGCAAGTTCCTGCTCTGGGCTGCACCACTGGTTTAGGCACAGCCTTAAAGACTGATTGTGATGCAGCTGTTTTTGAAGAAGTGAGAGGACACTAGATACTAACTGGGTCAAAAAGTTAATTCTGGGAATAAGGACAAGGTACAATATGTGAGAAAAAGTGAATGCAGTGACATAAAATCCAACCTTCTTAATGACTTCAGCATGATTCAGGAATCACTCTTCAAACTGACCACACAGTGTGTATAACACCTGAGTGTTAGGGGTTGCAAAGGTACAAGAGAAAAAAAGTGCAGTTTAAGTTGAGCAGGAGAGCCAACGGAGACAAAACATGCTAGCTAACAAGATGAAAGGAAGGAGACCTGTAGCAATGGTTAGGGTGGAACAGGAATCATATGCTGACTTTAGGGATGAGAATGATGTGTCTCTGCTGATGGTGTTTTGAGACAGAAAAAAGACATACACATTCAGGTGTAATGGAAGAAGTGAGGATAAGACCACAAGAGACAGTGGCTATGGGATGAGGCAAGTCAGACACTTTTTACAGCCTGTGATTTGGATGCAATAGATAGAGGAGAACTGTCAGAGAGGGAGAACTGAGAATAAGCATCAAGAGAACAGAAAAGGCCAGTTTTATACAGACTAAAATGAAGATGTTTCCTTAACCACCTTGGAAGTGACATGAAGCAGCATGAACAGATACAGGTACCTAAGTGGCTGAAGATAGAAGAGGGTTCCAGAACGCTCGGAAAGATGCAGGTATTGCTGGACATGTGGGACATCTGATGTGTGAAGCCATGCAGGCCCCTGAGCCCACTCCTGCCCCTGGCTGGACTCTGGTGGTAGATAGGAGCTGGGCTGAAAGGGAACAAGGCAGAAGCTGTAGAGCTCAGGGGTCAGGCACAGCAACAGAGAACGTTTCATCTTGGATCACAGCTTTATCTCATCAGGTTCCACTCTTTGCCCACAGCCATAATTAGCACCCTCAGCACCAGAAAAGCAAGCCCCGCAGTGCTTTGCAATGCACGTTGAATAGCTGTGGTCTAAAATGGCTACAGACAAAATAATTTTCTGCCTGCTATTGATATCCTTAAGCATAAGATTTTATTATGGCCTGTTTGATAGCTACGTATTTTACCGAGCCCTTTAAAATAACTCCAAGAATTTGACACACTGGTTTCCAAGAAGAGAGCAAAGAATTCCAAAAGGTGTTTTACATCCTGTGAAATTGCAGGTTCTTTCCTTTGTTCTAAATTTACTAGTAATTAATTTCCTCTAGCAATCCCGTATTTGAATCTTGGCACTGTAAAAGCAAGGGGCTGAACACAAGCCTTCAAAGGCAGACAGCTGATGGGCTAATGCAGAGTGCCCTGCAACAACGCAGGTTTTATTTTTTTGAGGAAGTGCTTGGGTAATGTTCTTATCGTAGCCGAATTGGAAAACTAGCATCTGGCTGATGAAATAAATAAATGAGAACCAGGGAAGAATTTCTAACTATATTTGGCCTGTCCATGAAAATCATATGTATTTTCCTCAGCCCAGCCTTCTACCCTGTGTTTTCAGGCACGAAGACACAAAGCTAAGTTTACTTTCCAAGCAAAAGGGGGCACAAAATGGAAATAGTGTAAGCAGTGAAAAAATGTATTTGTAACATTTTTCACTGTTATGAGGGTTAGCGAGAACTACACAATTAAATTCCCTATGTCCAGCACCGATATTACGTTTTAAACCACGCATACCCGCATTATACCCTTATTTGTATATCCGTCACTCCAAAGTTTGTGAGAAATGCAGAAAGAATCTAGTCTGTCCTTTTTAAGACCTTTACAGCCGCAGCAGGTTTGCACTGAAACTGCTCACCCTGGTCAGCAACACTTTTGTGATGTTTTTTCCCCTTTTGATACTTTTTCCACCCATCAGAAAAAAGTTGCAGTTTTGCTGCTTTCTTGATTCAGAAGAAGAACAAACTGTTGGCCAGGTTGAAGTCAGTTGAGATGTAATGCACTTTAAAATGCAAAGACACTAAAGTACTGCAGCTCTTCTACACCCCAGGGTGAATCTCACCATCTGCTATGTTTGTGGCTGAGACTGACCTCCCTTTGTATTAAACAAAAGTAATTGTGGGGATCAAAAGAAGTTTAAATGAGGAAAAAACGTAAGTGCCAGATTTACAGGCTGCATACAATTTCTGCACACAAACCAGCAAGCATCCACGAGGCATTTATTTTTATTCAAAGGCGATGAGTATTTTACAGCCTAGCGAAATCCTCTTCAGTGAACACTTCAGCTCTGCGATCGTTCTCCCACAGACACAAGTGTCTGCTTCCCCATCCTCTCCCATGTACACTCTTTATCCAGCCAAGGATGAAAGCCACCAATGAGAAGTAATTCTTCTCCAAATTTCCAAGTATGAGCTATTTTTCTAATTCCCCCACTCCGGGTCTAAAGAGGCTCAGCAAACATCCCAGACTGCCAGTCACCAGTTGCCTATTAACATCTATGTAGAGGAAAGGCACTATTTCCAAATCAGGATCCTGCCCCTCCTCACAAAGCAATTTTCTGCTGAGATATCTAAAAGGAACCCAGTAGCTTTCCTGCAAGTAAAAAGCTTGTTAAGGCTGAAAGTAGGGTTTGTGTGCAATGACTGTCCTATGCAAATCGGAGCTGATGAGCACTTAACTAATCTGTTTACAGACCAGAGCTGCTGGGCAGGCCTCAGTGATTTTCTATCAAAGCAAAGAACCATTCTTTATGGGCATCTGGTTGTCCCTGAATTGGTAGTTTAAGCATATACCCTTGCTTCAAAGAAAGATCAAAGGATTTATTACTTCTAAATGAGTGCATTATTTCCACTTACTACTTTCTTGTTTGCAATGTGTTATTAACAGCACCATGGCAGGGGTACCTTAAGACTCCAGTTTCTCATAGATTCCGGAATGTGACTGTAGATGTTATATGTAGCCTAAAACATGCAGGATGTTACACAGATAGAGAAGCAAATAAAATACTAGCAAACAGATTAGAACATCCATTTCTGGAAAAGGGATTAAAAAAAAAATCCCAACAAAACAAACCAGCTGTTTTTTAATACAAGAAAAGGGCTAGTTTTCATTTTTACTGCAAATGTAAACAATGAGTCTGCTTCAAAATGACAGCCACAGGTCAGTGGACAGAGCCAGTTTTGGCTCCTCTTTATATGAAAAGAAATACACATTGCTCCCACTCTCAGAAACAGCTGAGATACCGCAGTCACGAAGTAGCACAACGACCAGTTCAATGAACAAATTCCTATTACCCCATAAATGCCTGCCATCCCCATCCTTTTGGCTTACTGTTTATAGCTCCATTTACTTATTAAGTCTGGAAGAAACAAGGGAGACACATTCATTATGTGCTTTCTGGCACTATTGGGAGCACATGGAAAGCGAGTAAGACCTAACATCTTATTTGCAGGCACACTGAAGGCCTACAGTCAGCTCGGGCACAGCACTGGAAAAGGAATTTTCAGGAGGAAGCGCAGAAGTGGATTCCAGGCAGCCAGGGCCAAGGCAGACAAAGCTGCCAAAACTAGAGCCACAAGCGGCCCCAGGGAGAGTTTGGAGAGGCTGGTGTGATGTTTATTGCTCAGACAGCAGAGCTGGGTGGTGCAGTGCGGGACAGGAACTGCATTCTGCTGGCTGTGACTTTAGTGGTGGTATCTAAAGATGTCTGCAGACTTGGTGTCTCCGTCTTTATCATGGTGCCAGAGGGAGCAGATTGTTGTTCCCTTATCTCTTTAACGAGAAACCACCTTCCCCTGACAGGTCACAAAGCACAAGAGGCTGCCTACTTCATTAATCACAGGCTCCATTGCATGCACAGAAGCTAACACAGTTCTCTGCCCAGGTACAAGCAGAGGAAACAAGTCATAGCAATATGGGGTAGGGACAGTACCCAATTGCTTTCCAGTGTGAGTAACATGTTGGCATCAGCTGCTGTGACCTACCAACCTCCAATTACTTAGTAGTGTTTTTCTCTCCTTCTCCTGACAGGGATGAGGAATTGGTTATTTCTGAGCATGAACAGTAAATGTAGCCCAGACACAGTCAAATGCAGGAAAAAAAGAACTACCTGACATATTGCAGACTCCTGGTGCCATGCTATATACAGGTTCAAACAAGGTAGAGCTTGTATTGAAACCTTGTCTGTAGAAATGGAGAAGAATCCAAGCATATCTTAAATCCACGTGTCTGTAGCTTCAGCTTCTATCACCAGTGAGTGACTGAAGTTAGTCTGTTTTGTGAACAGCAGACTGATGGTTGGCTGACACAATTACACAACACCAAGGGGACTTGTCCTAGGCATTGTACAGAGGAAGAGAAAAAGGCACAGACTGCCAAGATGATGTTGTAAAACAGGTAACAGCTACAACACCTAACGCGTTATTAGCCTACTAAATACCAGTCATTGAAAGCTTCCAGGCTCTACAGCCATGGAATAACATGACTGGAAAGCAAAAATGGCCTACTATTTCTAGCCACAAACTAGACAGTTTAGCTACTGGAAACAGCTTGTCTACACAGCACTGCTGCCCCACTATTTACCCAGCTTCCCAGGAAAGCCTCTGGGACTAGAAATCTGCAGATAGGCAAACAAGCTAGCTTACAGCTGGCTCAGGCATGCCTGCATTCAGTGATTACAGTCCAGTTAACACCATTAAATCGTTTGGAAGAAAGTGCTCAGAAGAAAGTAGGCAGCTCAGAGATTTTAAGAAGTATTATTTAAGTTGCTTCCCACATCACTTGCTTCGCTACAGCTGCTGGTTCTATAAATTGCCTGCATAAATCCAAGCTAGTTCTGTCATGCATCTCAAACTGGAAGACAGACAGCAGTAACTTTATTCTGGCCAAATAAAGCTTATGTCTGACCACATTTATTACTTCTGTTTTACTTGTCTGGTTTCTCCTTGGAATTTCAAGAAGACAAAATACAATTAATTTCTTTTCTAAAAATATTGTAAGGACTGAAATGTATTATAATAATATCTGCATTTCAGGTATGTGCAAACTTACCTTTTTATCAGCTGTATTTCAGTTGCTTTTGTCCAGTGCTCCAAGTCTTTTTGAAATTGGTGAACTTCATAAAATGTATGTTAGCACATTATCTCCATATATAGCATTTACTTTGACAAACAGGAGGCTTAATAAAACTAAATGAAGAAACAGACTGTGTTATCTCTGACCTCAAATGAAACCCCAGACCTCATCTCAGGGTCAAGGTCAAACGGAAGAGTTGGGTGTAAATACAGAAAAAGACAGACGGCTTTTAATTATACACTAGTTATTATGAGACATTCAGTAGTTTAGAAAGGTTCGTCCACCTGTTTCAATTTACCCCAAGTGCTCACAATCCATGGTGAATGCCAATACAACAACAAAAAAAACCAACTGCCATATGGACACCTAGATACATGTCATACACGTACTGAACACAGCAACCACCGAAATATTCATTCCCTGTCCACCTAAGAAAATTTTGTACTGTTGCTATTATTCTTATTGGAAAAAAATGAATGTGTAACTGTGCCAGCAGGCAGGATGGATTGTGACAAATCACATACAGAAAACAACAAATCTTAAACATACCAGTAGCCTTCAAAGACTGAACATCCATTATGCTCTTGCACAGAATGGCAAAGACATCTTTGCCATTGAAAGCCTGAGCATGTCAAAAACACTGTTTATTCTAATTTGTAGATGTTGAACTGAACTTCTCCCACTAGTGAAATACATTTTCACTTTTGCAAGGCTTGCAGTAAGAGTTCTAAGAACTTCGTGCTGAAGTCAATAAAAACGCATCCCTCCCACAAGTCCCACAGACTTTAAAAGGGACTTAGCAAACCTTAAGTCTAAAATACTGCAGAGAATCCCAGCTCCACATGTTGTGTCAGCGCACCAAGAAAACCCAAC
This sequence comes from Neopsephotus bourkii, assembly GCF_033783945.1. Taxonomy (NCBI): domain Eukaryota; kingdom Metazoa; phylum Chordata; class Aves; order Psittaciformes; family Psittacidae; genus Neopsephotus; species Neopsephotus bourkii. Next base: position 121,816 of record NW_026902130.1, on the reverse strand, counting down.
AGAGCTTTCTAAACTGCTTCGAAGTTTCCACAACAAAATTAGCCAGCCTGGTAAAGACAGACAGGATTCTCAAGTTTTCTTGAGAACCGCTGATTTAAATGTTTTTATATGAAGGAGAAGCCAATGATGATGATGTAAATACAGATTGAAGGCAACAGGTATTGCTACCACTTTAGTACCCTCAGTGTTGTGCCTGGACAAAAAAATATTTGGTCTTACAAATCAAGCTGGTGAACTGAAAGTATAGAAAGACATCTATTGCATAAATACAGTTAACCCTTCTCTACTTGATCCAGGGGTGGCCACAGTCTTTCTGTTCCACAAACCATTTAATAAAATCTCCTTGTGGCAAAGAGCCATAAGATTTAAGCAGCTAAAAAGACAGGTAGCTTTGTTCTCAGGCAGGCAGGGACAGCAGCTATTCTGTCCCACTCAGCATCTCACTTGGGAGATGCGGAACAAGGCTGGGAAGGAGACTGGCAGTATCAACTTCAGCAGTTCATGCTGGCGCCTTCCTCTCATGGCCACCACCCCAGCTTCTCATATTCCTGATGCCAGTAATGTGGCACAATCCCTGGCCAGAAGGATGTGCTCGAGCTGCTCCAGGGTTACATCTTGGCCACATCTGCACTGGAATCACATGGGCATTGAACACACACTGAAATCTTGGCTGTATTGCACCTCATGGCAAAATTCCCACTGATCAAAGCAGAGCCAGAATATCACATATAATACTTGGTCAGAATACCTCTTCTTCCTCCTGAGGCTTGTAAGAGCCATAAATAAAGTTAAAGCAATATAGTATTCACCAGTTTTAATAGAAGGCCTCCTCTGTTAAACGACCACCAAAAACAGTTGCTCAAGATGGGTTATACTGATTCATAAATGAGAGAAGGCTGCTTAGGATATTTTTTTTTTAAACCATCACTACTTTTATTGGTTGTCAATGTTTTCCTGTTAGTTAATAAATGCATTTGATATAGGTGAGTTTCCAAACTAAGCATGATGGGAGGGCTAGTTTAACATTCAAACTAATTTAAAAAGAAGTTACCTCAAGTTTCCCTTTGGGACATATACAAAATATGCAGTTAATTTGTTGCACCTAATTTGTGTGTATGCACTGGGAGGTAATTAGTGTAGAAATTCAACCAATTTTACAATCTTTCTGTTCAACTCAACAAATTACAGTTTTCAACACCTGTTTCTGGCAATGACAATAAGTTTAGTACTTGCTTAATTTCCACAGACCAGAAATATACCCCAAGCAAAAGATACATTTACATGCACATGCAGTATAGCATTGCTAGCATGAATACCACCACCATTATAAGTATCCAGTCACACAATATTCCCCTGCAGAATTAGGAAATGTGTATTCTAATATAAATTGTATGACTGGCTTCAGGTACTGGACATCATTAAAAGTTTCAAGGCACTTTTCATAATAAGACCTAGTTAAAAAGTTGTTTCTAACTTTGCCAAACTAACTGCTTGTTCTAAAACTTTACATGCTGGCTGTCTGCCCTCAAGCTGGGGGTTTGCGTTTTTGTTGTTGTTTTGTTTTTAGTTTCAGCCAAAATCCTCCTCCAAGAAGGAGACCACAAAACATTCTGTTGGTTTGCCAAAATAGCATTCTGGCAGCCCTTCCTCCAACTTGAGCACCCTATGCTTTGGAATAGGAATTGAAAATTTGATCAGAGGTTGTGGGGGAAGAGAAATGAATCCCAGGCAGCCCAAGCTACGAGCCTTTGTGAGAAACGTAAAAGTAACAATGAAGTTTCCACATTTGTAACAGAGACTTTATGATTTCAGAAGCTAAAAGCTTCTAGAGACTTCAGAAAGTCTCACTGAGCGTATTTCTTCCCTCATAGATCCCAACATTTATGTGTGCATATAATGCATAAAGAAAACAAATGATTATGGTTCCTGGAAGCCCAGGGTTACTGGTAATCCTAGTGCTACCAGCAAACACATTCACAGCAAACACTGCTACAGGCTGGGGTAAAGGAAGCATCCCTCAGCAGTCCTGATGATGCCAGCCAGATCCCCAAGTCAAATACAGAAGAGCCAAACTTAACCAGGATTCTCCTACAATTCCTTACCTCATACATTATTACAAGACTTGCAAAAGAACAAGGATCCTACTGGCAAAAACATCTTTTACTACCCAACCCCAAATTCATCCATCCTTTGTATTATGTGAGGCAGGAGTCAGTAGTTTTATCAAAAGAGAGACAAACAATTTGTAAAAGTAAGATTGCTCACAGTAGTCCTACACTCATATATAACATTCATGAGCCCCACATCCCTGAATAACCTAGAATATCAAACAGTTTTCAAAGAAAACTAAAAGGAGAACAGATCGACCAGTACTGTTTAATGACTTCTGTATAATGATACTAAGGTGTTAAAATATAATGTCAAAATTTTCAGAAGATTATTCGCAGACTTGAGCTAATTCGAGCACACAACTGTTACCCAAATGTGCATATATGAAAGGATTCGTCATACAACCAAAACAGGAATGTAAATGCATAACTGACCATTAAGCCTAGAGTCTGCAAGTAAGTTTGAATGTAAATAGTCCTAGTGAAATCAACGTAAGTATTGCTATTCATAAAGCCAAGCGTGTACCTGTACAGTTGCCAGACCAAAGGGATGCTGAATGGTTAAGGTAACACATATGCAAATATATTACCATCTGCATTTCACAGCAAGAGCTCTTGAAAAGCTTGATTTTGCAAGATAATCTGTAGAAAACCAAGCATTAAAAATTGAGGTAACTTAGTACAAGGTTTTGGTTAACTGTGGGAGTACAGGAGCGCACCAAAACAAAAAGCAAATAATCATATAGCAACCACTTACCAGTATAGATTTTTATTTTTTTTTCAAAATAATGGGATTTGTTTAGATTTAAAATACTCCAATAATTACCTAAAACAAAAGTACACTTTGTTAGAACTTCTGGTAAGTGCTGTTCTAGAGTTCTGAAAATGTGTGACAGAAAACAAGAAAATATAAAATCGGGTTAGCAAAATACAGTAACAGAGCTTTACACGAGGGACACATATTCTATTTTATTTTAACTATGTCTGACAGGTAAACATGCTGTAACAGCTCTCCACTTAGAAACGTGTGCCTATAAACTTAATCTGCAACCTGAATCCCAGGAAATATTCACTACTGATCAATTCAAGGCTTAGTAGGTGCAAGGGAAAAAAAACCCGATAAACCATCTTGAGCTGTGTTTCTTCATTAAACAAATATTCCCTTTTTCCATAAAGTATTAATTTTTAATTTTAATACATCACTATATGTCATAAAATTATTATACAACATTATTTTACTATTCAAGATTCACCTAAGCTTGTAGCCATAATGTAAGTTATTTTTTATGCAAATATTTAAGTGTTTAATAAAAAAAGTATGTATTTATTGCATCTAGTGAAAAAAAAAGAACCCAACTTTGATGCTTCTTACAAAACAAAAAGAAAAAAAGAAATCACTGCCTGGCTAGCTGCCAAACATTCCTGTCCTCTGGCTTGCTTTTTCAAGAATCATGAAAAAACCCTGGAGTTCGTTGTGATCTAGACAACCAAAGATGATTAGTCTGTATAGGATCAGGATGCACAGTATCTTATTAAACCCACATACTTCTCAAATGAGCCATAAGGATAAAAAAAATGTGGTTTGTTATCACGTCCATTTCCAAAGGGCAGCTCACAAGGTTTCCTCTTCACGTAAAAACTGGAACACAGCTGAGAAGTCTTTCAGGGCATAGCCTTTTGCACACATCATCCTGTAGATCTGATGTGCCTGGGATCCCAAAGGAACTGGTGTCATTGTGTTGGTGGCAGAAATCTGGGCCAAGCCAAGATCCTGTGGGAAGGGAGTAGAGTGAGGAAGACAGCAGACAGAAAGAATAGAGGGAAAGAAAAAAAGTCAGGAGAGACAAGGATGTAAATAGCCAGTACGTATTATAGGTTATTTGGTTTCTATTGTGAAGAAAGCTCTACTGACAACAAAGGCAACACTCCAGCCTTAAAATTTCAGTCCTGGAAGAAGGGAGTTTTGTTTAGTTTTTAATTTTTAAAACAGCAACTAAATGTTACTCAACAGAAAAAAAACAAACTTTGCAAGGCAGGTGATCTCCTTCAGGACAGGAGGGATTTTATGGGTCTAGATCACTACATAGCCTGGTAGCAAGACTTAGACTTATTTTCCCCACTTCGTTATGTCATCTCCAAAAACTAAGTTTCCCTGGGTATTCACTTAAGCATTTCACATAGATTCTAATGTCATAATTTTCTTGTCCGGGCAAGAGAACATCTTCCTTTCTAAAAAAAGATTAATAATCAAGCTGGAGGGATTTAAATAACAACAAACTTGAAGCCACTTAGCATACATACATTTACTGTAATGTGATTAGTTAATACCAAATGAGATGCATAGGCCACTTTGTGAATATGAATGGTTTGCAGCCTAACTGGAAGGATGTATTAAAGAATTCCTTAGGGGACTGTCCTGGGTCTGCTACAACATTAAGATTTCTTTAATTACTGAAGATAAAGGGATATAGAGAATAATTCTACTGCATTTTTAAATGCTAAATTTGGGGCAAAAGAAGAAGGGGAGTTTGCAAAGAGGATGAATTTTAAACCTTTCCTCCAGAAGTCCTTCATCAACTACATCTATAATCTGAAATAAATAGGATAGAACTCAAAGGTGAGTAGCAGGAACTATGACAAACCATAGTTAGCTAGAAACAGTCAGCTTCACGCATGCTGTACAGAAATGACAAGCTGGGCTGGAGGATGTCTTGAAGTCTAACCTGAATCAGACATGAAAGCAACCAAAGAAGGAAAAGCTAATAAGGGCTTAGATATATAAACAGATCTCCTGTCTAAGTATGAAAGAAATGCCTGCACACAGTGTCTTGCTAACAAAATCAGTTTGTGGCCCACATTTTAAGAAAGCTGCTAAAGAACCTCTCAAGCGTTACTAGGAAATGCCTGGATTTTCTGTCCATCCAGTACTATGGTGGTTTATAAAATTTGATGTGTTTTAACTTTTTTTTTTTTTAATAACAAATCTTTGATACAGAAGAACTGAGTGACTGTAGTACTGCTGAATGCACCTTTGGCTTCTCAGAGATGACTTACAAGACAGGTCTTTACTTTCTGTGTGTCTGGATTTGAATTAGCACAAGGAAATTCAAGATCTTACTCTACTCTCTAAATGTCACTTTGATCTGTAAATCGGCTCTATAAAGGTCATTCTGATACAAATCAGAATTATAGTTACTCTTCCTATTACCCTCGAATGACTTCAAGATCTAGGAAAATGGGAAAAACATACGTATCAGATGTCACAGGGACCAAAATATTCTTCATCTGCATCAGGGCAGATCATTCCTCCTTGTCTAGCAATTCTGTTGAAAGACTGATGACCTGACAAATCCAGGAACAGTTACTTTAACATCACTTACAGTAAGATATTCCATGACATATTCCTAGCCTCTTCTAAGCCCTTTATGTGAAACCTATTACCATATTATCCATTTATTCAGAAAAGCTTAAATCATGTAATGGAACAGTAGAATGGCAAAATAGCTAACTTCAAACTAGTGAAGGTGCTTGTTTTTGGTAGGGATGATTGTGATATGTTTCTTCCTTAAGGGACATTCACAGAAGCAATCCCTGAAAATTCTGAATAAATAGACTGCTAGCACAAGTATAAATTTATAGATCAGGTCTGTTCACTTTGATAATGAAACTCTGTCTCCAAGATGGTTGAAACATCAGCTAAGGTATCAATAATGAAATTGACAAGTACTCCTAATGCCAAGGTGCAGGAAGGTTGGTTTTTTTTTAATTCCATTCTACAAATTAGATCTTTGAAGGAAAAAAAAACCAACCAAACAAAATGTAAGTAAAGCTTATGTTTAGTTTTCAGGCTGTGAAGTGTTTTGCACCTTTTGTCTTGAGTTTGGAAGTTCTTTGAGTGAAATAGTACAAAACAGCTCTGAAATAAATTTGCCTTTTGCTGACCTTTATGGAAAAGTAAAAATCAGATAATTGTTTATGGCTCCTGTCATACTCACTGGAACTGACATCTTCCAGATGTCTCACTGTACCAACTATTCTAATCACTTTTTCTCAGCTTGGAATAGGGAACCAAATTCTCTTTCAGAATCTGCTTCCAATGCTTACTTTGGAAAATACCTGGTTCCTTACCTTTACTGACATAAATGAAACTGCCATTGGGAATACAGCTGAAAGGCTGTCCTGACATGACTCAAGAATAGTATGACATAAATCTACCTCTTTTCAGGATTCAAAGATGACATTTAATTAGCAACTGTGCTGTGAATGGATGATGGAACTTCTGGCCTTCAATGCCTTGGACACAAAGATGGAGAGGCGAAGCAAACTAGATTTTTTAAATGCAAAATCTTTGGAACAGGTTTCATACGAAGGTGACCAAATTCTATGTTTCAGGATGAGATTTCAAGACTGAAGAGCTTTTCTGAGGCGTCTGACAAATGTTTCTGTCCCAAACACTTAAAATAAGGATCCTCTGGCTTCGCTTGACACATCCATTCCTGACACATCCATTCCCGACAAAATATTTTTAAGAAAACCTTTGACTTCTATGTATTTGATACGTGAGCAGTAACTTGAAATCTAGTAACTGTGTTTATTGACTGTTACTGAGTCACTCGTACATTTTCATTGTGAAGTATTTTCTTCTCAACCTCAGGGTTGTGCCTACCTCTTTCTCGTTTGAATATAGCTTTTTTCTTAAGTGGCAAAAGCATGCTCCGTATTTCCCAGAAAAAAATTCTCCAACTCAATTCACAATCTACGTGATGTGTCACATACCAGGATGAAATGGACATAGCAGAAGTCTTTCCACAAATTAAGGAGCAGTGTCATAGAAGAGGTCACCCTTGCATCAAATAATATCCTGAACATGATCAGCTGTCTCATTCAAGTGGTCTTACATCCATATAGTGTAACATAGCACTGTTCAAGAGCATGTAGTGACAGGACAAGTGGGAATGCCTTTAAGCTGATGGAGGGTAGATTTACATTAGGTATTACGAAGAAATTCTTCACTATGAAGGTGGTGAGCCACTGGCACAGGTTGCCCAGAGAAGCTGTAGCTGCCCCATCTGTTCAAGGACCAGGTTGCATGGAGCTTCGAGCAACCTGTTCCAGTGGAAGATGTCCCTGCCCATGGCAGAGGGCTTGGAACTGGATGATCTTTAAGGTCACTTCCAATCCAAATCATCCTATGATTCCATGTATGAACACAAATGCTTCCCTCAGCACAGTATCCCCATGATACTAATATTCAGTGTGAAAAGACTTATTGCACTTGCATGCTTAGATGAGAGCTCTCTTCCAGGGTTGATTTCATAATTTGCCTTAGGCGACCACTGCACTGAACACAAAGTAGTTCAACAGTCAAGAGTTCTATAGCTCCCTCCTCCAGCTGTGTGTCCTCATCAGTGGGATGTAGGCCCTGACCTCCTTGCCTACTTTCCTTTGGCCTATAAGAGCTTTGCTTTCCTGACCACAGAGCGGCTCAGAAGAGAGATTTTCCTAGAACAGCCAAGAGCATGGCAGTAAGTGCATTCTCCTGGGGTAGGATAACTGTAGGTTACAACTTCCTCATACTGAGAAGGACTTACTTCCCACTTACTCCCTCATACTGAGAAGGACCAGATTTCTCACTTTGTGGACAAGTAATTTAGAATACGAGGTTATTATTCATAAGAAGAAGCACTACGTCTGCCACCAACAAAGACAATTCAGTAGAGCTCACAGCATGGTGATACCTGCAGAAAAATCAGTCTGCAGGGTGTGTGTTGAAATCTGGCTTTTTTCTGCATTACAAATGGCCTTAGGCAGAAGACAAGCACATAGGCAGTTGCCTTAGCAAGGAAAAGGGATGCTAGTCCAGTAGCACAGTTTAAGGTATATAGAAGAGATTAAGCCCAAAATCTTAGTGTTTATGCCACTATTCACACCTACTTAGGTCACCTGGATTTCCCTGGACTGTTCTCTTGAGCTCAAGGTTCCTGAATTGTAGTGCAGTCATGGAAAAGGTACCTAAATGGCTTGCTGAATGCTTGCCACACACACGTGTCCATCAGGACTCCTGGATTAAGGCAGAACTCAAAAAGACAGTGCATATAATCTCACTGAGTGTCTCAGCAGTAATTGTGGACAGAAAGGGTCTAGAGGGTAAGGAAAAGCCCCCTACATTAATTCAGAGCCACCGTAAGATGTTGTCTTCCCCTATGTTCATGCACACATATTTCCCTGTAATCATAAATTTTCAGTGAGAAGAACATTTGCTAGAAGCCCAGAGAGAAGCAAGTGTACATACTTTAAATGCAACTGTTACATACCTTAGCCATGAGTGTTGTTCCAAAGCCACCTTGATAATTATTAGCAGATGGCACTCCTTCCATCACTCCAGGAACAGGGTTGTATGTGTCGCTTGACCAGCAACGACCTGAGCTCATATTTAGGATTTTGGCCAGTAGCTTTGGGTCAAGGCCTAATCTGTCAAAGGTCAAGGGAAAAAAGTGTTAATGCCAAAATGCACAAGACATGGGTGACTTGTTTTATATCTTAGGACCCTACAATCATTTCTCTCCCTTTATTATAAGTCATGAAAAATGACAGAGTATTGATATTGGGGGTAGGGATGCTGCATCTTAAATTAAAGAACATCAATTCACCATTTAAGCAGTAGGTTTTCAGACCTTTTTTCCTTTTGTACTAAGCACATCCCCTTCACCTAGCAATTCTGAAAGTGCAAACAAAATAAAGGTCCTCAGTGAACATTAGTTCCCTTGTATTTCAATTACTGAAAGGCATTTTCTGTTCTGCTACTTATTAGGTCACCTACTTGTTCCTCCTATCAAAATTATATTCTCTAAAGCTGAACAAAGGAAAAAAAGCACAAGCAAATGTGGCACCGTGAAAGTACCTGTGTGATGTGTTTATAAGTGAACACTAGCGTGTTTTTGATTTAAGATAATGCAAATGATCCTGCTTTAATGTGAACAGAAATGCTACACTTCTTAAAAAATACTACTGCTGTATACATCTGTACATTCTTTGATTTGTTATTATTAAATCATTATATACTTATGCAAATCTGGCTCTGTGACATATGTTATCTATTCGCAAACATGCATTATAGTTCTGGGTCAACTGTTGATAAGGTTACTGATCCCAATAAAACAAAGCTTGTCAGTAGAAACATCATTTGTTCTATCATGGAGCTGATGGCATAAGCTGCTGCTCAGTGTAGACCCTGAAAGTTCTTCAGTATTATAGGAAATTAAGTCTCTTATGAATTCATATTTATGCTAATATGAAGTTGCAAGTGTAGTTTTACACCAACTACATTTATACCAATGACAAGCAGCAGTAGTTTACCTGGCCCTGTACAAACATTCAGTTACACTCCTGACAAAAAAAGAAAGCAAGGGAATTATCTCCAGTAACACTCCAAGATGAGAACAGGACATTTTAAAAAGGATCTAGCACAACCTTCTATAAAGTTTTTTTATAGAAGTCAACACTTTTTACATTAGCTCTAAAACCACAGACTTTTTGCAGATCTCCTTAGCCATGGCAATCCTAGCACCATTTCCAGGTGCTGTAGCACCTAAGGCTTTAATTTGTAGATGAGAAAAGCTCATTATCAATGAAACAGTTGCTAAAATTGATGTCTATTTATTCTAGTAGATATTTCAGATTTGAAAAATACACTTACGACAGTGGGCCCTGCAGCATGGCTACTGTTCCTGTGACGGCACGTGTCTCCTACAATTTTGCCCTTCTAATACAAAGCATTAGGATCACTTTCTGTACCGCAAAGGTAGCTTTTTAGCATTACTGCTGTGCACTTTTATTTATGAGTTGCTGCAGCAGTCCCTGGTATTCAATGGGAAGTCCCCTGCTGGCCTGAATGGGATCAAGCTTTATTCTCCTCCCCACTTTTTTCCAACCATCTGACTCAACTGAATGCTTTCAATGGCCATTTACTTACCATTAAAAAATCCCCAAACCCCAAATATTCCAGCACCAATATATTTTCACAGTATTTGAATTGTACTTTCATCTTACACAGTGCATCAAAATCTTCATCAAGAGCCAGTCTGAATAACAGCTTTAACTGTAATTCAAAAAACCCACCCCGGGAGCAGGAAATACCTGAGCTTTCAAATACACAGAGGTTGTTTTTTTTTTTTTTGGCCAAAACGAATCTCTTGGCTTGTTTGTTTCCTTATCATTGTTACACCCAGGTCAGTGTTTTTAACAATGTAATGCCTGCCTGTGCCTTATCTAGCTGCATGCAGAGGCCCATAATTACAGCTGAGAGTACGCTGCAAGACAGAGCGCTTATTATTTCAAAATGCATATAACCTTCCCAAAGAATGCTCTTCTCACAGTGTGAAAGTATACTTTAAAAGATATGTGTGTATTATACAGATATGTGAAATACTGTCTGCACTACAGCTGGCACATTTTTGCTCTTGAAAAAGAAAAAGGAATATGGTGTCAGTTTAAAATCCCTGCCTCTTCAAAATTCATTGCTCTTAAACACCACACAGATTCTCTTCAGGAGACCTGAACATATTTTTTTTTCCTCCTTTGCAGCAAGTGTATCATTAATAACAGCAAGTTAGAAGTGCTTTGCATTTCATCTTTCTGAGGATTCATCCACTGGTGCATATATAACTGACTGTTAAAATTAGACATATATTAAAATCAGTTACTGAAGAAGTCCTCTGTCTTCCACTGTGCCCAAAGCTTGTAATGGTCTGAAACCAGCTAGAATATACAGTAATTGTCATTCAGGGAGAGTCTATCCTAGAAAGACATGCTTCAGTGGAGAAGACTGAGTTTCCATTTGAAATCAACAAATTAATCCAAGACAGGTATCTGAAAGGGCAAGTTTAATAGGAAGCAGCTACTGGGCTCTCAACCATGATAAAATGTTATTGCTGTTTCCCTGTAAATTGGCTGGGAACATACGATACTCTCTGCATAAGAGCTCCATTTCTGTTCAAGAGATATACTGCTCAAGCTATCAAAATGATGACAGTCTGCCAGTCCCCATAACAACTTGCCATTGGACGTGGCAAGAGCTTGTGCATGCGCGTGTGAATTTACAATTACCAAAATATTCTTCTCCCTTATAAGCAGAAAAGAAACCCATGTATAATTGTACTTATAATAGAGCAAAAACAATTGCTTCCTTCAAATCAACGCTTCTTCAATAACACTCCTAATGAACTGAACGGCAGAAACTCAGCAACAAATACACGCACACCCCCCAAAAAGGTTAAAATAGGATCCCTCTGAGCCACTTCTCAAAACTCAAGTTTTCCTAGCTTTGATAAAACCATGTACTGTAATTTTCATACACTCCTCCAATATTTCAGTCTGGAACAGACAGAAAAATTAAATGGCATCTCACAAAAAAGATACATCCTTGTCTCATTTTAAGGTGTAACAACTGAAGTAGCTGAACTATTGAGAGTTTCCTGTCTCAAGGTGCTTTGGACAAATACCATATGAAATTGCAAATACTCAAGCAGACCCTTAGGACCATCCTACCACAGCTAAAAATGACTTTGCCATTGGCAATTTAAACAAGGTAAGTGCTTTCAAGTGTCATTACTAACTTTCACAAAACTTAGCTATAGCTCCATGCCGAAGACATCAGAGCTTCAGTGCTCTCTTTTTTCAAGGCACTCTTTCTAGGGGATGTGCCCAGGGCTAATCATCCCTCAGCCTGCAGCATATGCTCCTCTCTGTGCTGTTGACTCCCATTTTCTGCTCATGTCTTCCACTACAATCCATGGGTGCTCACAGAAACCAGATCTAGAGACTGAACCACATTTAGACTTAGCAGCAGAGGACAAAGTTCTTTTACCATTGTTTCACTTTATATATCTTAAAAAGGAAGCAGGCACAAATCCATACACAGTAAAATTGCTTAGGAAAGAGCTGTATTTGCAGCTTTTAGCATAAATCTGGGTGCGTCTGCAGGCCCCCCTCACAGAGAACCCTCACTGTGGGAAGCCCAAAAGTGATTTTGCAGTGAGGTTATTTACCATAGAGCCCTTATTCCTCTCCTGGTCCCTTATATCCCAATCGTATTAAACAATCTTGCCCTGCCTTGTGTTGCCATATAAGCCCTTCCCTGTGCCTGTGCAGGCAGTTTCTGAAGGGATGGCAAACTGCTTGGGAGGCAGCAACTTCCACCTGACATGAACACAAACCAGGTATTAAGAGTACTTAATTTCTGATCTTTATTTTGCTAGTATTTCACATTACACCACTGGAACTCAGGGCTCACTAAAAGAAAGTTACTGACACCGAGATGACCAGCAAAAAGAAAAATAGTCTCTGGCTGTGGACAGTATCACCTAATATTTTTATTTCTTATTTATGAAGTTTATATGTACTCTGTGTGTTGGTTTGACATGGTCAGTAAGGCATTTTGCAATATCCACACTATCTGTAAAACTGTATAGCAAAATCTACTCAAGATTCTTCTACAGACAAGTTGCTCTTTCATGCTAGAACAAAAAGAAAATACAAATGACAATGTGAATTCATTTCCAGAATGCCTGCCACACGTTCTAACTTTCAGTGGCACCATTTGTAAAGCATCAAGAAATTAATGGAAAAAATCCAAACTACAACAAAAGCAGAATTTCAATGGTCAGAACTCATGATAGATTTTTTTTTAATGTTAGTTTGAAATTTAAACAAAATCACTTCCAATGAAACCACACATCTTCATTTGTTAATGAAGATGATTTGTACATAAAGGTGATGTTAAAGCAGAAAAATGAGTGAAATATAAATTCAGAAGCTACACAGCAGTATTGCCTATTTTGCTGGGAGTTCACTGTGGAATTTTTGCTCATTAATGTCTGTTTTCCTTCCTCCCCACCACATTCTATTTACTACTTACGTTGAAGCTTGGAAAAATCCTGTAACTTCAAATATGAAATAAATAAACCAATAGCAGATGTAACTTAAAAATCTGAAATGAATAAACCAGTAACTCTCTGCTTCAGAACATGAAAATTTAGACTACGTGGTTTATGAAAACGTTAGAGAAAAGGTGGCTTATTAATAGAATTAATACCACCCTGTTTTGAGGACATTGTGACAGTATTAGCTCAGAGTAGATATTGGTTTCTGGAAGCTGCTGTAATATGACTTTCTAGCTACATCTAGTTCAGTCAGCAATTTTTTGAATAATTAATTATCCAAAGTGCCTAAACCTCAAGATTTAAATGATGCTGCAGATATACACAGTGCATGGCATGACAATATTTTATACTCTATCTAAAGTTGAGAACATGTCTAAGCTCCCTAATTCCTATTATGAATTTTTTAGAATTCCAGTGTCCTTTATTAGGTCAAAGTCAGAGTTTCTTCACCAGATATGCATCAATCTAATAAATCAGGTTCAGCTTCTACTCTCTCCAGATGAGGCAGCCACACTATCCTTCTAGTTTTAGACTTAAAAAATAAATAAATAAAAATGTATTAATACAGCAAAACTTAGAATTACAACTTCAACTGTGAACTTGTACGTAAGAAATCTGTACGCACCAGAAGCGGAAAGCTCTTATTTTAGTTACAAGCAGAAGCCATCTTCTCCCGGATTTAAATCACAGCACATTAAGATCAATGCAAGGGCTCTAAATTACTTCATAAGACTTTAAATTACTGCCTCTGTTGTAAACCTCATGCAGCTTTTTCAGACTAAACAAGACTCTGCTCTTTGTATAATTTGGGTTTCTTCTACAATAAGTACAGTTCTTCCTTGATTACCATGATTATAGGGTAGGAAAGCTTGCATATTGTCACCTTCACACTGGGTTTCTGTTTAGAAATGCTAACTATAAATTCAGTCAAAATTTAAACTGCAAAAGGACAAAATTTAAAATGAAAATTCTGAACTCTTCAAGCTACAGTGCCGGCAGACACCAACTCATTCTGCACAGGGCTTACATGCCCAGAATATGTGCCTTCCAAATCTCTTGATTTTATCTCAAATTGTAACTCTAGTAATTCCTACAAATGTAGATAAAAATATAATGAAAAATCAGTTGCATATGCTGTATTAAGTGAACAATGACTTAAACCAGAACCTGATGAAAGCTTTACACTACATTGGACTACAACAGTTGTAAACAATGCTACTGTTTTTATTATAGCTTGATGCAGACATGCTTCAGTATCTTACAGACTCTCAATTTTAAAATGTAAATGGTACAGGATATTGATAAACCAATTAGCACTGATGCAAAGCAAATTCCTCTTTTATCTCAATTACAACATGACAACTTAATAGGTCAAGATAGTCTAACATCTGAGACAAGGGCAATTCAATAAAACAACTGCATCTTGATATGGTAATTAAGAGGAAATGTGAATCCATTACATTGCCTTGTGTATGTGTGCATATGTAGGCCTTCTTTTTTTATTTATTTAAGCACTTGATGCCCTCTTGCTGGCTTTTATAGTGTATCATATCCACACAAACACATAGTCTAAAGCCCAGTTGGTAAGTATCTATGGTATTTGTAGTTTTAGCAGGCCAACTTTCAGGATGCAACTGTGCAAATAAATAATTCATGAAGAGACCTTAAAATATACACAATTGCAGCATAATCTTTTTAAACATAAAACTTGCCTGTTTATAAATTTGCGAATTATTTAGATCTGGCTAAGAAAACTTATGAAAAGTTCAAATTTTGTGATACTGAACTGGTACTTGCATGCACTCTATTGGAAAACAAAACAAAATCCCAAAGACCACAGCAAAATAAATAGCTTACAATTGGAAAGGAAAAATAATTTTGCTTCAATATGCTGCCACTTAAAGTCAAATGTATTACCTCCTAGAAAAGAAATGGTACTTTTAGCATTGACAAGAATGCAGTGGAGCATGCTCCATCCGTTTGACAAAGTAGCAGTTTTGGCAATTAGGACAAACTGCAGAGATAAAGTAAAACAGAAAGGTAGATATTCTTTTTTATGCTTTGAAACTTAATACACACACTGTACTAGAAATTTTACTTTACAACATATTTTGGAACAATTTAGCAAAGTAAATAAGCCATATGGGAGTGTAATACTCTGAATACACTGTACATTAGCTTAGAATACAGTCACCTTTATATTACCTCTACATGTTTATAATGCAAGATAAACATTATTGTACATTGCACTACAGCAGAACAAATGAACTCGTAACTTCAGATGCAGAATGTAACAACCTATACAGCCAATAAAAGAGAATATTCATGTTGTGCAGAGCCATACTTCCTGTAAAATAATCCATTTAGCATGTTTTATAAGAGAACTTTCGGCAAAAGTTTATCTATGCCATCTAACCATCATTCTCTCAGCAAAAGTCAACCGTAAACCACAAAAACTGTTAACACAGTGAAAATGTTTCAATCCAATAGCATAAATCAAACAAACCTGATTCCAAGATTCATTGCTTCAGCAGTTCCAATCATACTGATGGCCAAAAGCATGTTGTTGCAGATCTTTGCAGCCTGAAAATAAGTTAAACCATCAATTAGTTTCTGCATTTTCATAGACCTAACATGTAAGAATCTTCTTTAACTAGGTCTGGGACAGTATGATCAAATCTGTTTTGACAGCTCTCTTCTAAAAGCAGCAGCAGTAAGCACAGATCTACGACAGCATAAAGTCAATGAAAGCTGCCCTACGGTTCCTTTTTTTCTTAGTACAATAGATCAATTAGTATACATGGCATGTAAGGGGCTCTCTGTCCTTCAGAACATCCAGTAAACTTAAATTCAGAAGAAACAAAATTAAACCTGTGTTCTCTAAGAAGTATAGTATCAAGCCAATGTGGAGAAGTACCACATCAGATGTTTTGATGCTAAACTATACAACATGGTGGAGAAGAGTGCCATGAGGTTATTTCATAAACACATGGTTGAAGACAAGGAAACAATCAAACAAGTATAAAGATATATTAACATGCTTTTAGTTCTGGAATAAAAGAGTAGGCATCAGTAAAGAAAAACAAAGTGATAAAAATAAAAGATCGAGGTAGCTAGCAATGCCTCAGGAAGCATTACCTGTCCGGTTCCAACCGCTCCACAGTAGACCACGTTAGAACCCATGCATGTCAGCAACTCTTTGGCAGCATCAAACTCTTGTTCCACTCCACCAACCATGAAAGTAAGGTTTCCAGCCCGAGCAGCTCCAACACCTGAATCAAGGCAACACTGGATTTAACATCACTGTTTGGAAAAAAACCCCAACTTGTGTAGTTTATCTTACCAGTAAAGGTGTGATGATGTAAAAGTTACGTGCTTAATGAACTTCTCAAAGTCTATGTAAAAGTAAGCCTATAGTCCCAGTACTTACAGGATCAGAGATCTTAATTCTCAAACATTTGGTCACCTTATCTTTCAGGCATACTGGCAGATAAACAATTCACAAGACATGCAGAAAACTGACAACGCTGCTCTTTGTAGCTCCATATGCAGAAACAATGAATCCTTCCTGCACCTTCGTACCCCACAAAATTCACTGTGTCTGAACTACTGAATAAAAATTTTGTCACACTACTCTCCCCACACGACTATTGACAAAGTTAACTCTTATCAGCTTTTCCAAACCTAGGCTAATTTTCATTATGCTTCCTGATTTTCACATAATTGAACATCTAAAAGACACAGGCATATAAAACCAAGCCTTCTGAACCTCTGCAGTCTGCTATGTTTCTAATCTGAAGCGAAATTCTACCTAATTTCAGAAACTTTGTGTTACGTTTCCTAAACTTAACACATACAGAAAGACAGAAAGAACTCTGTAAAAAACAATGTAAACATGATTCTCACACACACACACACAAACACACTATTCCCAGTTTTGTTCCTATATAGCTCCTGTAAGTCTGCCCTATCTTTACCACATGTCAGTAAGCGCACACCACAGCTCTTTGATTACAGAATCATAGAATGATTTGGGTTGGAAAGCATCCGTTTTAGGGGGCTGGAACTAGATGACCTCCCACTAGACCAGGCTGCTTACGGCCCTGCTCAGCCTGGCCTTGAACACTGCCAGGGAGCATTTACAACTTGGGCAACCTGTTTCAGTGCCTCACCACACTCATAGTAAAGAATTTCTTCCTTATATCCAACCTAAATATCCTGTTTAAGATTGAACCCTTGTCCTGTCATTACAGCCCCTAACAGATAGTCCCTCCCCAGCAACCATGTAGGCCCCCTTCAGATACTGGAAGGCTGCTATGAGGTCTCCACGCAGCCTTCTCTTCTCCAGGCTGAACAGCCCCAACTTTCTCAGCCTATCTTCATATGGGAGGTGCTCCAGTCCCCATGATCATCCTCGTGGCCTCCTCTGGACTTGTTCCAACAGTTCCATGTCCTTTTTATGTTGAGGACACCAGAACTGCACACAATACTCCAAGTGAGGTCTCACAAGAGCAGAGTAGAGGGGCAGGATCACCTCCTTCGACCCGCTGGTCATGCTCCTTTTGATGCAGCCCAGGATGCAGTTGGCTTTCTGGGCTGCAAGCACACACTGCCAGCTCATGTTTAGTTTCTCATCAACCAACACCCCCCCCAAGTCCTTCTCCACAGGGCTGCTCTCAATTCCTTCACTGCCCAACCTGTGCCTGGGATTACCCCCAACACAGATGTAGGACCTTGAACTTATTATACAGCTCCTAAGGACAAAACCAGCATTTTTTTTTCATGTGATACTTATAATCTCCATGAAATATACTATTTCTTAAAAGAGGCCTAATTCTGAATTACTGATACAACCGTAATCTTATCCACAACATTTAACGGATAGAACTGCTAGCTGCTAGGAAAATTTGGCCCAAACTGATGAACACATCAGCTTCCTCATTATTTTTCACTTTGTCAAGAAGCACAGCTACAATACATTTTCTGTGCTATACATCAGACTTTGGCCTGTTAGGATATACAGCTGCAGATGATGACCTGCTTTCAAATTAAATGTGCTCAACTAGGTACGGTGTTCTTACAAACAGAATGCCCAAGTGAAAACTTGTTCTTACTCCACGTGGTGGACCATTTTGTTTCTACAGTAAGCCAGGCTGCTCTCCAGCTGTGGTTCATAATTCTTTGTCATGAACTAGCTACCATAATAAACATTAAGAAATGTTTCAACTGAAATAGTTTCCAAAGTGTAACTGGAACTGCCTGCGCTGAGCTAGATGTTGTGTAGGAACAAATGAAAATGCACTCTTAAAAAGTTTATTAGTTGAAGAGATTTGTAAAACAAACGAACAAAAAATACAGTTGAACCTCAAACAACAGAAAGTTATTCTGTTAAAGTAACTTACACAGGGCATTTCTGTTTTCCTTGTTTCTCATTAATAAATGAAATTATGCAGGATAAAACATCAGAAAGATAAAATAATAAATCTACAACTAAGCCACCATGGCATCCAAGTTAGTGCACAAAAGATTCTGATAAAGTGTGCAATCATAGCACACTAATCAAAGCTTATCTCAACTTTAAGCCTTAGGTAAGCACTATACCACAGCAAAAGAATGAAGTGGTTGGCATTGGCCTTCCTTTCTGACATTGAGGACAGTTACACTGCAGCTCCTCACAGTGAAGAATTTTAAGAATGTTTGTTTGCTTTCCCATAAAAATTTCACTTGATGCATTGTCTTTGTGCAACTGCTCTGTGTCTACAAATGCCCCTTTCTGTATCTGTTACGCATTGATTTCCCTGATCCTGCTTTCCAACATGCACCATCTTTTGAAGTCACCAAATAATTTCAGATAAATTTGACAGATCAAGGTCTCAAAAATAAGAAAAGCCTACAATTATGAGAAAATAAGCAACAGAGTAGAGGAAAGAGGCTTCCACTGATGAAGTAGCTGCTCAACCTATATTACAACCGAGAGCCACAGGATTGCAGGACTGCTGGGATTGGAAGGGACCTCCTACGATCACCACCTGTCTTAATTTTTGCCCATTGCTTCCTGTCCTGTCACTGGGCACTACAGAGAAAAGTCCAGCTCCCTCTTCTCATTCTCTCTCATCAGGTTTTTACAGCCCCTTGAGCCTTCTCTTTGTGGTATACAGTCTCAGCTTTCTCACTTTCTCCTCTAATGAAAGATGCTCAGTCCCTTCATCATCTCCACGGGGCTTAGCCAGACCCACTCCAGTAAATCTGTATCTTTCTTGCACTGGTGAGCCCAGAACTGGAGCATCCAGAAGAACTTGGTCAGACCCATAGATTTACAAAGTATCAGTCTATGAGGCACTGCAATATCTGGAGTGGTAAATCTCTTCCTGCTCAGGTTGAAAGGCACCCTACTTGTACCCAATCCTTAATCTTACTTAACAACTCCTCCCCACGTAACTCACAGGACTGGGCTAAGAGCAAACCCTAACACAAATAGGTCATTGTCATCTTGTTGGCTACTAGTTTACTATGTACATGGCCACAAAGACTGCTACATTAATAAAAACAATGATTTTCATTCCATTCCTCTAGCTATTTTTATTCAAACCACATAATGGCCTTTACCACTAATCCTGTGATATGACCTGCAGCAAATTAAGTAGACAATTTAAGTCAAAGCTTACAAACAAAATCCAGTACTATCCATCATAGGTCAATAGCCTTGTATCTAGATTACAGACTGCTAAATAGCTTCAGAGAGTCATTTATTAGAGCAAAATTAATGCTGACAATAGTTTTCAGCTGGTTAATCTTCTGACAGCTGCACTCTCTCACTTGTTCAAACGCTTACTTTTCAAGTATAAAAAATAAATTAGTTAAGTAGAAAAAAAAAAGAGCAATTTGTTGTATAATGTAGAAGGCTTGGAAAATTCTCTTTAAAAAACCAAAAACTCATTTAAATTAATTTAAAATTTAAATTTAAATTCAATTTAAAACCTGGTAATTTTTTTCATCCAGAATCCTTGTCAACTATCAGCTATTTTATCAGAATTAAACAAGCAACACAGCAAATTTGTAACGCTGGCAATTAAAAAAAACCCACCCCAAAATTGGCAGGGAGTCTAGCAGTGCAGAAACTAACTTCAGCTAAAAATAGAAATAAAAAATCATGAGATGGGAACGCACAGCTTTATTTCACAATCACAGATTCCATACCAACAACACAAGCCAGTAAAGTATTATCAGGTTCTAATACTAAAGACAGAAATGGAGAAAGCGGAGCAGCTGATGTAACTTAAAAAAGCTAATGATTATTTTCCATATTTTGATTTTTTTAAAGACATTTTACCTCCTAAGGCACTGCTTTATGTACCACTGCTGATTAATCCTTCAGAATCTATTTGCTCTTTCTAAGATACTAAAAGCCTCTTCTCATTGTCAGGGATAGTTTTCTGAGAAACTGTACTTGTGATTAGCATGTGTAAGACTCCCTCCATTGCAAAGCAAGACTGCTGGAGCCCATGGCTGCAGTCCTACATGTGGCCTCTCTAGTATGACTTCCCCACATCTTTGTGCAGAACCCTTTAAGGAGGTCACACCAACAGATCCCACAGAGTAGCTCAGTAGGTCATACATCAAGTCAGATGGTCATAACACCACCAGAATTTTTCCCAGAGACATAAACTGTCAGGAACAGGTCTGCAGATAAATATTATAAGAGATCTAGCTAGTGAGGTGGCATGCAAAAAGTTAATCCGTGATAAAACATGGTGAGAAGTTACAGACTAGCAGTGCACTATGGCATACGTATCTAGAGATGGGTTTCCCACTCGGGAATAGAAAGTTTTGGACTAAGATCTGAAAAATTAGTTTATCAAAAGAGGTACATAAACAACTGCTCTTCAAAGCATCCTGTTGCATCTGGCTGAGTTACCTGTGGGGCAAGGAACAGTTCAATCCACATGATTCTCACTTTGATTGCCAATGGATTGCTCAGTGAACCTGGTGCAGAGCAATTACTGAGTTCAGAATATAAACGAAAATGTGAATGGAGGCTTAGAAGCCCACATATGAGAACAGTAACTGGTTGCAGATATCTTGGGACAGTTTAGAGGTGACCTAACAAGCTTTAGCCTCCAGGCCAGGCAGTTCAGTAGCCAACTTACCCTTCAATACTCACTCTTCTGTGCTTATTACAACAGTTTTTAACATGTTGGAAAAAGTCTTGTAATTTGCCACTCATGTTTCCAGATTAAGTGTCTTAACTCCATAGCTACATCATTAAAGTATCTTGTTTTCAGTTTGATCATTAAAGGTATAATTTGCTAGAGAAAAGATGTTGATGTAAAGATGTTACATGAAAGTATCTGGTTTTGGTTTCAGTTTTATTACATTTCCATAAGAAGAACAGAGTACAAATGAGTTAAAAAGAAGTGGTATTATAAGGCTACTCATTACAGCACCATCACAGTACTAATACTGAAAACAGTTACACTGCTGAAAACAGAGAGCACCCAAGTGTACCCTTGTGCCAAAATATTGAAATCACTGTTGCTTTGCACCTGCAGATAAAAAAAACCTGCTGCAGACAAAGTTGAGAAATAAAACTGAGACAATGTGAACACAGCTGCTTCAGAGACTTCAAAAGACAGGCTGGAGATGAGGGCTATGGCTTCAAGCAGCTTAGGAAAAAAGCATCTATTCCATAATTTTTCTATTCAACAGGTACTCTATTGAGCCATTTTAACAACTTGTTTTGTGACCTAAACTGGATAAAAAAGTAAACAAGAAAAACGGTGATAGTGTTTGAATCCTCTCTCCTGTTCTACATGTCAAGCCTAAGAGTTGTAATAGGCTTTGTCTATTATACAGGTGCAAGGGAACACTGGTCCTTTATTCCAATATTTTTGCAAAAATGCAGTTTAAGCGACTGTAGTTGCCTCAAACAAGCAAGTTCTTGTCATGTTTGCTCTCCTTCAGATAGGTTGAACTTGAGAGCCTGCATCTGTGTAGCTTGTGTGTGTGTTTTTAACGACTGAGAAGTTCTTACTAAGTACCTGCCAACTCACATGAAATACTTTGTCTTTTGCAACTCACAAAAAGTTAAACCCAGATACACAAGGAAAGATTAATTGAAAAGGTTACTACTGTTTTCTATGTATACAAATCCAAAACCAACTAAAAGACATGTATAGGCAAAATCAGCTACAAACCCCTCCTGGAACTAAACGCAGATCATACTATACATTTAAAACAACCACGACGATACTAGTTATTTAATAACATATTAATAGGGCATCAATTTTTTCTACTTGTTTCATAGACAACATCTGCCATCCTCAATCTATTTCAAAGATACAAGTAAACAGAACAGTCTCAGAAAAAACCTCCCACAACACACCACTCAGTGGGCTTTTGTAAAAACCAGCATCAAAGCTGGACCTATGAAGCTATTCTGCTGCTCTATAACTAAAACACAGTAAATCACTTAATTTGCTCAAAAGAACTTAAATGTTTTAACCAGTCTGCCATCAGTGGAGATAAAGAAGAGGGCCTATGGGACCCGGCTGCAATGTGAGCCGTCTTTAAAATGCAATTGTTCTAATCATTTTCTACAGATGCAGCCTCACAAGGGGCTGCTGTCACAGGGACCATTTACGACTTGTTATGGTGTCTCTATTGTTTACCAGCGACATTCGCTAAAAAGGCGACAGCTGGGATGGAAAGCTGCTCCTCAACGAACAATATAATCCCGTGAAAGTAATCAACAAATTTAAGGGTGTTAATTAACTTTACACTTTATCATGTTCAATTAGTTGTCCTTTCTCGAAAAGATTGCCGTGCACAATCGGTTTAGAGCGTGCCATGTTTGATTTGTAAGTGATCACTGTTTCTGTTTCAAAGTCCATGTCAGATGTTCTCTTGGGTTTTGGTGACACAGATGAATGGTTCCACACATGTTAGGGGGTGATCTGGTTTAACATAAACCAGCATAACATAACCCCTTGTTAACGTATTGCTGGCCTTTCCAGAGCAAGCACAGAAACGCCCGTGGATGTACACATACATGCACAAAACCCCTGCGGCGGCACCACAGACAACAAGTCAAAGTTTTGGTTTTGCTGAAATGCAAAGACACAAATAAATGGGCAATTTTTCATCATTATAGCTCAAAGCAAGACTTGTCTTTTAGGGGCACGCTTGGGATCATTTCTTCCCAGCAAGATCCCTAGTTCTGCTGCATTATGCACTATGCACACGCGCCTTCGTACATTTTACATAATGCACACTGCCTTTTTTAATGGCAGCTGAGCAAATGCTGGGTAGATGTGCAAGTTGTTGTGTATATCAAATTCTGTAGTGGCTTTTAAATGCCTGTACTGTATTTATAATGGCAGGGGTTCTAGAAGAAAGTTGAATTAACCTATTATTAAAATTTGCCATTTTCACTTTAAAGCACTGTTCCTGCTTGCTAATGGGACAAGACAAAGCTCGTGATGAAGTGACAACATACTTGAAGGTGCACCTTAATGAAAGTCATTGCTATTTCTCTCTTCTGATAAATAGAGCTTTGCATCACCATACCTCATAAACTAGTGATGTTTCGACAAAAATGGAAATGGAGGTTCAGGTTAGTGCTTTGAAGATTTATTCAACAAGCATTCAATATTACTCCAGACAAAAGCGTGCCTAAGGAAGTAGAAACATCTCTTTTACAGCTTAATCCAATTATGTAATTTGTTAGAAAAAGAAAAAAGCCTAGTGGATTTTTATTCTGCTGCAACAGGCAAATTAAATACACATTATCATCATTATTTAGGCAGTTACATTGTACATAAAAACAAACTACAAAAAAAACCCTCCCACAAAACAAAACTAAATAAAAATGCAAAGAAAGCCCAATGGAAAAGTTGTTAACTCTGAAAGCTAATAATGGAGTAGGTTAAATATTTAAGAGGAAATTATAGACCATATCAGAAATAGCTGAAACCACAAAACAAAGCACTAGAAAACATTAGTTCTCTGCTACGAAGGAGATCTGCAGGGAGAAGGGAAGCGGTCGATAGATCCTTAAATTGGACGCAATAGCTGTTCTTCTATCCCAAGTTGGCAGCTGCTACATTTGCAGACCTGGTTCATTATTTACCCATAATGACCATCAAGCTCCAGTCAAAGTCAGATCACAACAACTGTCAGCAGCTCTTTTAATTAGCCTTGTTTGAATTCAGATAAATATCACAATGGCCCAGCTTCTGCTGAAAAAGCAACAGAAGACTGCAAGGATAAGCTGCTCTGACTTCCTAACAAACAGTATTGTGAAAAAGTCCAGAGAAGAAAAGTTTATTTGTTTTCAGTTGAGGAAAGGATGGTGATGTGCACATGATTATTCACTTGCATGATATTCATATCACGGCCTACAATTCCTATTTATGGGCAAATTTGTGCATCTCAAATGCCAACTCAAAGCGGTACTCCACAATCAAAAAGGTAAACTTTAAGAGATGGTTTACAGGTACTAATTAAATCTCTAACCTCTATGAAATTGTACATTTTGAAAAACTGAATCAGAATTAAGGAATGCACATATTAACAGGATTATCCTCTCTCCTAATTTATCTCCTTCTGTTTGTTTATCCTCAGGGAACATAATCTTCTGTTGCATCAAGCCACTCTCATTCTCCCTGTGTCAGCAGCAGAATAATAATTCCCTCCCCCTCCTCCACTCCCCCCTCCCACACACAGAGGCAAGAATGAAGACGAGTGGATCAGACTGTGTGCATCAGCATTAATGCTCTATGCAGCTATTTTCCTATCAGTAGCAGAGACTGAAAGAAAGATGCACGAGAAGTGCACAATATGCTACCTGTTCTGGGCAGCCCAGCATGAGAGGGAGTAATTAAACAGATTTTGCCTCCTACAATCAGAAGAAGGTAGATGGTGCAGCCAGAAACTGCTGTAATAATGTTTCTTTAGCACTTCCCTTGCTGTCATGTTCGGTCCCTATTTTGCTGGGTGCTGTCCGAGGACAAAAGACAGCACCAAACTCCCCAGTGCCGATCTGAGAAGTGGTGGTGTAAATGCAAGGATCCTCAGGGGCCTCAAGGAGAACATGCTTTGGGATCTACATGAACCATGCGGATACATGTATATAAACAATAAGCACATACATATGTTATAGTAGCAGAGGATATCCCTTTTGGGAGGAGAAAAAATGATGTAAACATCATCAGGAACTTCAGGTTGAAAGCACTGTAGAAGGAAGGATACAGAACTGATTAAACAAAATTGGCAAAATATTAATGAACAGCTTTATGCTTTTAAAGGAAGCCCTGAGTGGAACTGCATGGGGATTAGTACTTGAACTTGGCCATGGACACCAGAATAAAAATTTTCAATCTGATTTAGATGTATTATAAAAGGATGCCAAAACATAGAAAAGATTATGCCCTTCTCAATAAATCATTCAAAAACTGAGTAGAAGCTGTTATTAAGGCAGTTTAATACGAGCAGAATGGACCAGAAAAATTTTACGAGATGGTATTAAGTAGCGACTGATGCCTCCAAAAGGATTAGCCAAAGAAAATAAGTTGCAAAAGGCAAATACACAGAGAAGATACTTTAACTTTTTCAACAGAGTACAAGATGAAAGGCCTGATGAGACTGTTCTGTCTGCAGCAGGTTTTTTAAAAACATTACATTTATTTCTAGTCACTGTAATGTCAAAGAGAAATATCAAAGCACCTTAAAAGTTAGCAAGTAAAAAGGTTAACAGTACTGCAATAAGAAAGCAAATGAAGTATGACTGATTAAATTATTTGCTTATTTTTGGTACCCAAAACACTCTATCAAAACCATCTAAAAATAGCAGTTTGTGCCAGACATCCTTCCTATTCTCCCCTTTAATCCATACTCCACGAGAAAGCCCCAGACAACAGAAAAAGCCCTTACGTGTTTTCACTGAAGTACCAGATTTAGCTACTCCTTTACCCATTTCTAATATTTTTATATATGATTAAAATCTGTCTTGGGGCTGCAGACTTACACAGAAATACTGAAATTTAACAACAACAATTGCAAGTATCTAGACTTGTGGACAGCAAAACTAACTGCACAGAGCTTAGCACAGCCAAAAACAAGTATTTCATTTTTCATCTGAATCTTAGCAAGAAGGTTGGACAGCCAGTGAAGAACGAGAGCAGTACATTCCATATATCCAAGAAACCAAAGTTTCAAAGCAGCCTTCAGGACAGCCCAAATGTAAAGCACATGGCACTAAGCTATCTGGTTAACCATTGCTAGGTTCTGAGTAAGCACAGTATCAAATACAAAAGAAGTATCAAATACAAGAGAAACAAAGAAAATAACCCACCATCTTCTTGCTCAGCACTACTGTTTGTATTTCTAGTATTTTAGGGGAATTCCAAAAATAAAACATGAACATGCACACAGCTTCTTAACTGTGTAGGCCAGCGTTAACCCTCTGCACAACTGAAATTTGTTAGACGGGCTCTAGCACAATTCCCACTTGCCTAGATGAGGCTTCAAGTCCTAGAAATAAAACTTACTCTCAGTCACATAGTACAGAAACAAGAATAACTTTTACCTGCATTAGAAAGGTGACAGCGCTGCATTTAACACCCACAGAGGTCATAACAACTCACTTTCTTCAGACGTTGCTACTCTATGCAGAAGATCAGCCACCAGAAAATAAGACTGCTATGGGACTATAGGACCTAAAACTCAAAAGGTTGAACATTATGTCCCCTTAGAAAAAGAGAAGGCAAAATCCCACAAGAGCTATTCTATCTGCTCTAACTAGAATCCACAGACAATACCAAACCAGACAACAACATCAAACCCCAAAAGCTTAATTTTCGTGTGGGATAGCAAAAGTTACAAATAGAATCAACAGTCCGCCTTGCCCTCACGGCTTTTCATGTCATCTATTTTGACTGAGCAAGATACACACAAATTCAGGACCAACAAAACCAGACGTGTGGCCAACCCTGCTGAACTCTGTATATTACAAAAAGCAGTTAGGCATACAACACCCTGTTTGCAGATTCTGCTAGTTGGACTCGAATGTCTCTATCGGGAACAGATGAAATACTCCTGCATTCTACCTTAACTCCACAGCAAAATGCAGGTTTGTTTACACAACATTGTGGAACAGATTAATAGCTGAAACCTTTTTATTATCACAGAAACCCAAAAATCTTTGAAGGAAAAATAAACCAGGAATTTATATTATTGGTTACATGTTTCTCTAGTATTAGTGCAACTGTAACAAGACATTAATCCCCTTTTACAAAAACAAAATACTTGAAATACTTCAATTCTTTATGATTTTCTTTGCCATGCTACCCTCATATAGGCCCCCCAAAGCACCAAAACACTGCAGCATGGGTTTTTTTTTGCTGAATAATGAAGGCATTAAGCTCATTGCTAAAAAAAAATAATCACACTGAGGTACACATTTTACTGCATTACTTGGTAGGCATGGGTTCAAGTGTTCTCCTTAATAAAAGGTTTGGTTAGAAAGCCAGCTGCAGAAGCCTGAAGTCATGCAGGTAAATTTCTATTGATGCATTCATTAGTCCTTTCCTGTTATATAAGAAAATAAAGCATTGTAAACACAGAAAAACAAAGCAAAAAAGTATTAAAATGGAGTGGAATAGCATAGCATACCTATTCCTAAGAATTTCTGGTTTATTTAAAAGCTGAAGATGTAGCAATGCCACATGCCAATCACAAACAGTGGGGGCAAACTGACATTCACTACATTAAACAAGTATCCAGTATTTAATAGCAGGAATTTAACACAAATTTAAAATAAAATAGCAATGTATAGACAGAAAAAAGTGTCAGGCTCATAATTTTAAAATAAATCCACCTCCAGTATTTTCTGCTGGAGAGTTGCCCAGCTGTGAATTTTGATTTTACCTCTTTTGGGTACGGTCTATGACAGGACAACTGACACAGCTTTACCAACTGAAATGGGAAAGAAATGCTTAAATAATAGGACAGAAGACTGCATCGGACATTTTTGAACAAACTTCTGAACCTTGTCCCTTAAAGTGTAATCAGTGGTATGAAACCAATGATTCTTTTGATAACCATCACAGTGGTGATGGACAGATACGTCTGTCCTTTCTGCAAGGCACTTCGGCATTGAATCATGTCCTTGGATACAGTAAACAGCCCACACAGCTTCTCCTTTAAAACTTATGCTTATTTTTAAGCATACCTAACTCTATATCCATAGAGTAACAAAGCATTTTCTGCTGCCCAACTTCAGCATATTTGGAGTTAATTCTCAAAGCTTTTATTTGGCACTGAAAAAGCAAAGCAGTATAATAATGCAAGATGACAACAACTGCTAGGAAAGCAGCCTAAATTGGAAAGATACACAGCTTCCATTTAAGGAATCCCTTCGTTATAAGGCCTTTCCCAGTTCTATTTCCTGTTTAGGGATCCTCTGTGCACAATTCTATTATTACTCCTCTGCAAAACAGATAGTACATTTCTTTCAGAGAACTAGATTTAGCATTGCCCTCCAGCCTAAAATGCAATGTACGTTTCAGTGTTCTCAAATGTACTTGATGCCACTTATCCAACGAGTTCAAACCCTCGTAATTTATTTAAAGATCATCCTTCTTTATGTATGAACTAATTCTAAGTTTAGTATTGAAATATCTTTAAAAAGAGATACTAGTCTTATTAACTACTTTTATTGTTTCAGGATGAGCAAATATGCAATCATATGGTTTAAATTTGCAAATCTTTACATACTCCAAATGCTGCAATTTCATGAAACAAAACACATTTTCACATTTAACTGTATTGAATGACAACTTAAGGACACCCACTATAAAATAACTCGTGTACCTCTTTTTTTCCCACTACCTGTAACTATTCCAATACTACAACTTAGGCAATTTTGCACAAAACCAAACTAACCTCTTTTCTTTAATGTAAAGGTATCAAAAGTCAGTACATGCCGTGGTCTTCCATTAAAAAAAAAAAAAAGAAAGAAAAAGAGCGCATTTTGCCTATGAACAGAATCAAGAGGGTAACAAAGTTAATTATTTCTCATAATCAGTAATTATGATTAGATAAGAGAGTCTTTGGTAATGAACTGCTCTAATGATGGAGGACCTCCATCCTAAGAAATATAATAGTACATTAACATAACTGTGTATGCAAAGTACATAGAGCCGCTGCCACAGTTAACTTGTCATTGAATGATTAAATAGGAATTCATAATTAGAAAAATCCACAGTGTAATTTATTGGCCTTCTTGACAGTTCTGGTTCATTAGAAGTTGATTACTAAACAGTGACCTCTAGTGGCCTATGTTTTTTTCCATGCTACCTTGTTTCTCTTGGCAGTTTTAGCTGCTATTAAAAAAAAAAAAAAAAAAAAAAAAAAAAGGAGAGAAAAAAAAGGCAATTTGAGGAAATAAAAATGTTTCCCTTCAAAATTCTTTTTTTTTTTTTTTACTTCTCTTAAAGAATACAGTGTGCTAACAGCTTCAGAAAAAGGCTTCCCTTTCAGTAACCATTTGTGTAAAAGTATCAAAATGTACATATATGTGAAACCCTCCCCAACTTCTCAGTTTTAAAATTAACACTGAGGTTACCCCATGGTTCTCATGCTAATTAATATTTATATGCTGATTAATTAAACATTTTCTTCCAGAAAAAAATACATAACACATTAAAACCAAAATCACTTTCCAGTGTTAGTTACAAAGACCTTGAGAAGCTCACACTTCAAGTAAGCCTTTGTATCTTAAAGTGAAGTATCTCTAAGTACTGCCTTTGAACAACAGCCACTAGAAGAAATTATAATAGCCCAGATGGAGGGGGCAGACGATAGCGAGGGAGAAAAATCCCCAGTTCTCTCCTTCAGGTAGGAGAAAAAAGCCCAACATTTCATATTAATTGCTAAACACATACTTTGCAATGCTATTAAACTGACTTTCATGTTTTAAAATACTTAAATTTAACTGAGATTTGCATTTAACTGCAAAATCTTGTAAGCGGAGAGTGGAATTTACCCTCATTCAACATAACTAATCAACTGTTAAGCTGTTTTGACAACCTTCTATTTTAAAATTTTCCATTATGACAGATAACGTGTTTTCTTACACTAGAGAGTGATTTTTTTCTTTTTTCTAAGTATGATTGTTTTTAACAGGAAGTAGCACATCTGAAACTAATATAGAAGCCCCTGAAACACAGTATTAAATAAAAATCCACACTCAATGCAATGAATTAAGCAATTTAGATTTCAGTTATTTTCATTTTGCATATTTTCTTTTTTCAGCGCTAACATCGTAGGAACGATGTGCATGTATTTTTCTTTGCTTTTGTCTAACATGGAACTCACTGCAAAAATAATGTCCCTTTATCAGAGAGAGGCTAGAAAATAAACTACATAGTCCTGTTTCATACATAAACAGATTTTGCAGAGAGAACTGTACCAGTCTCCCAAACAGGGAGAAGTCCATCATCCCTGTATTCTGGAAACAGCTTTAACAATTGCTACAAACAGAGAAACCTACAACTACAGGATAGAGATCCCCACCCTGATTTTCATGTCTGTGTGTGCAGATGCGTGCATGCACTCACAGGATTCTAGCTGTTTGTGGCGATGATTTAATATAGTGACTGGATAATGAGCTGTGCTCCCCGCAGCAAGTGAATCACCATTTAATGCTATTATCAACAGTTCATGACCCACCGGCATGAAATGTCAGCCTGATTAATCTGAACACTACTGACCTCTGAGAGGAAAAGCTACCTTATTGTCAGAATTTAATATATGATAAAACCATACACAGAATATAAATACCTGATCAAGCAGAGCCATTAACAGAATATCCACTTTATTTTGCTCTGCTGTTTCTTTTTAACTTGCTATGGCACAATTTAAAATAAAATAAAATATACTTCTGTCTAGTCAAGCAGGAAGCAATCCATTAGGACCCATTATTTTGATGTACAGTGAAACATTTCAAAATGGCTGTCCAAATACAAACCCCAGGTTGATACAAATAAGAAAAAACAATTAGAATATGCTAGTGTAAGACTTGCTACTGTCAATTTGTATCAAGAAATGATCAGAAATTGTTCTTGCTTTTCTAAGGTCAATGAAGCAATAAGAATACAGATCTGTATGCAGGGAAAGGTTTGTATGAGTGATGCTGCACAGCTCATCGTAGAAAGCTACCTTAGCTTAGTAAGACCAATATGCTTCAAGAAGATTAGAAACTTGTGCCAGCTATCTTCATGAATATAGGGGCAGTGCTCCTCATTTTATTACATTTACAGTGAAAGTTTATAGTTTTGTAATTCATTACAATATAGCCCCACTCAAAACACAATTTTTATAAATATATCTATTGTCTGTGGAGAATAAACCATGAAAACAAAAAACCCCACCATTTACCAGTGAGTTTAGTACAATTTTGCTGTACCTTCTTCAGATCTCTTTAATTAAACTGGCTAGTAACCTTACAGAAAACACAGAACTTCAAAGGCAGCTTTTCAGGATTCTGCACATCAGGGTATATAAATAAACCAGACTAAAGCTGGTAGAACTACATGGCATTTACCTGTCAAGTTATATTAACTGGCACAAGCACAGTGACTACTAGGGTTTACTGCTAACACACAGTACTGCAAAATATGTGAAAACTGCTGCAGTTACTTTTAAAATCAAAACCACAATGGTTTCACTCCTCACTTTGCATTGTTGTCACTTGGTACTGAAAGGGTTAAGGGATTTTCAAGACAAGGGACTGGAAAAGAACTGAGTGAAATCCCCAAAACTGCCCACATACGAATGGAATGACTGTGGGTGAGAAGAGAATGATCACTCAAAGTACTGACTTAAAACCACTGGCAGCCAAGGAAAGAATATGTCAAACTGACTTGACTAAAACTTGGACAACACATGAACCCTAATGTCTGAATTCCCAGTTCAGAGCTCTGCTGGAAACGTAAAGAAGGAATAAAAGAATTCTGGATACTTACGCAGGAAAGTAATTCATGCTGCCAGCACAGACATATGTTTAAGCTTTGCTTTTCCATTCAGAAACCCAACAGTTCTTGTATTCTAGTTGACTAATAAGTGTTGGCTTTTTCGCAAAGGCTGTCCTATGCAGCTGCAAATACTGCTAGCTGCAGTGTGTCTGAAAGGTTAGCAGTATCTGACAGCAGCTTAAAACCTCTTTTGCACCCCTCCTCTGAAAGGGAAAGAGGGGTTTGCCATATAGTAGCACAGCCATGGTGTGCTCACTCTTGGAAGCACTAGATCTAGTAATAAGAGGCATTAACACAGAGAGGTTCTATTTATGTCTCCATCAAGCACAAACTGTACACCTGTCTGACAGGATGCTCCAAACCCTTTCCATTATCTGTAACTAATGACTACTTTCATAATCAGGGTCCCGTCTTACTCCTGCAGATTAGCTCACCTGTGAGTCCTTCCGCTATCTAAAGCTGCTTTGCCTTTATGGCTCCTCATTGCCCACTCACACCACAAACCCTTTAAGAGGCTCTGCTCGCCATAGTTATTTTTGTTCTGTTCAAATAAACGTCATTTCACCACTTCTGCCTCCTGGAAAGAAAGAGGAACAAGGGAGGGGGGACTTGCTCTTCCCCCATCCAAACACAATCAAAGTCCAGCAATAGAGAATTCCATTCAGACTAAGGTAACAACCCTTCATAGTCCTAGCTGTGCTGGGTAGACACCACAAGTTTCACAAATGGCAGATTTTGCATACAGTGTTGAAGATAAAACATGCATTAAGTACATATTAAGTATATTAAGTACATTAAGTATTAAGAACAGCTACAGGTTGGGCAAAGAAGAGATTCAGAGCAGCCCTGTGGTGAAGGACTTGGGGGTGTTGGTCGATGAGAAAATGAACATGAGCCAGCAGTGTGCGCTTGCAGGCCAGAAAGCTAACCGTATCCTGGGCTGCGTCAAAAGGAGCGTGACCAGCAGGTCGAAGGAGGTGATCCTGCGCCTCTGCTCTGCTCTCATGAGACCTCACTTGGAGTATTGTGTGCAGTTCTGGTGTCCTCAGCATAAAAAGGACATGGAACTGCTGGAACAAGTCCAGAGGAGGGCCACGAGGATGATCAGGGGACTGGAGCACCTCCTGTATGAAGACAGGCTGAGAAAGTTGGGGCTGTTCAGCCTGGAGAAGAGAAGGCTGAATGGAGACCTCATAGCAGCCTTCCAGTACCTGAAGGGGGGCTATAGGGATGCTGGGGATGGACTCTTCATTAGGGACTGTAGTGATAGGACAAGGGGTAATGGGTTAAAACTTAAACAGGGGAAGTTTAGACTGGATATAAGGAAGAAATTCTTTACTGTAAGAGCAGCGAGGCACTGGAACAGGTTGCCCAGGGAGGTTGTGAATGCTCCAGCCCTGCCGGTGTTCAAGGCCAGGTTGGACAGAGCCTTGGGTGACATGGTTTAGAGCGAGCTGTCCCTGCCCACGGCAGGGGGTTGGAACTTGATGATCTTAAGGTCCTTTCCAACCCTAACTATTCTATGATTCTATGACTCTAAGTAACAGTTAAAATGTATCAAATAAAAGAATTCTTACTTAATGTTGGACAGACAGACTCCCAAACCATTTTAGGAATACCTTGAAGATGGTGGTATCTTAGCTTATCACAACATGGAAGACGGAACTGATGAACCTCGAGAAAAAAGAGACCTGCCATTCTTGACTAGAGGCAGGCAGGTGACAACCAAATAAATCAAATTTTCCAAACTCTCTGTAGTTCAGTTAATTTTATTTACTTGCTGTGTTATTTGCTTTCTACTCTTCCTCATTATATAAGAGGGTCATATAAGAGAACAAAACAACCAAAATACAATGTATGCTATTTGCAACTCAAGCACTGTAAATAAACTCAGCAAAATTGCAGGTACCAACACTATAGAGTGGAAGTGCATGTAAGTAATCAAGGAAAGATACAAATAGGGTTTGAAAAGTGGAGACAAGGACGGAGGACAAAAATGCATCCTGTCTAGGAATATAGTTGAAAGGAAGGATCAAGAATGAAGTAGAGAACATACATGATTTATACACTGGAAGGAAAGAAACAGCTGTCCTTGAGGGTAAACAATTTTCTCATCTTGAGCCACATTTTTTTCTATTTTCAAAATTTTTTTTTTAGAAAAATCAGACTGCATTAGAAATGAAGAATCGCATGTACTGAAGGGACGTAATTATTGTTAATACTTAAAGAAAGAAGTCAGAGAACAGTCCAAACACTCCCATTTTCAAGTATCTCTGTAATACTTCGGCATGCATGTAACTGCTTCAGTAGACTTGGACTGTTTTTTTCCTCCTCAGTCACAAAAAAATAACAAGGAAGCAAGAACCTGGAATAAACAATATAATTTGGCATGTTTTTTTACTTGGTTTATAGCTATCTATAAAATATCCAAGATCATTCTGAAATGTTAGCAAAGAGAAAACAGTGGCTAGAATAATTTTAAGTATGCTTTTAAAAGCTCTTAAATGAGAAGAAAAAGATACATTTGCCTTCATAGGGAGATAACATTACAGTTTCAAATTAGCTTTTTAAGTACACAGGAATGTAGATGAAGAAAGAACAGAACTTGCCTGACACAAACAGAGAAAATAAGGTTTTTAAGAGGTTATCCTGCAGTCTTTCTGTGCTTACTCTGGTCTTTTATATAATTAGGAAACATTCTTATTTTTTTGTCCCCAAATGTAGCTCAACCAGAGATTTGGGCTTTCATTCATAAAGAATGATGAGGAAACTGGGAATGATAAGTGAACTACAGCAATTTATTTCAGAATACAGAGTTAATTCTAACACTCTTAAACAGTCTTGGATTAACAGGGGAATCATGTACATGAAGTATACAGCCTGGCTCCTGCTGTACCCCTTATTCATCAACAAACTACAGTTCAGTGGGGGCTTGAGTAGGGAAAATACAGAAATATTACCAGGTCAGTACTTGATAGAAACTTTTTTGGCTACATATCCAGAGACTCAGCAGGAAGCCAATCTGTGCTCTCTGTACTGAGAAACCTCAAAAAAGAGGTTTTGATGACACCTGCATCTCCCTTTTCCTGGAGAGTGAAGGAAAGAAGGAAGAGAGAAGCGAGTTGTTTATTTAATTCTCTGTAATCTTAAATAAATTATTGCTCCAAATTTGAATTTAAAATTTGAAATTACATAAAAAATTAAATGTCTGAACCAGCTTCTGAGCAACTGGCATAAAAGTAAAGCATCCACACCAGAAATTACTAAAATTAGCACAGACTATACACAGACAGTAATCAGATATGCTAAACACAGCCTAATATTATGATCTTATCAGGGAAGGTAATCATACCTGCTACAGTGTTTGAAATACCAGCCCCTTAACCACTTTTGGCTAAACATATAAGGTGCACTTTGGCATTCAACAGTTCATTTTGCTGTGTGTAAAGTAAATTTTTTTAGACTACATTCCTATCTCTGTGCACCCTCCATGTATTTATATCAGCTATAACTCCTGCTTTTCTTTGTGCAAAATGCACACACACACACACAAAAAACAAAGGGACCAGAATCACCTACAGGAAGCAAAGATTCACGCTTATGTTTTAAAAGGTTATTTTCTATCTTGTGTCAAGGGTTAGCTAGAACTCAACCTAAGAAACAGTAAGATGATTATGTAGACATTTCCAGAAATTGCCAGGCCTTCCTTGAGGTAGCTGTTCAGTGTTTTGATTAGAGATTTGCACTGTTGTGCCAGGAGAGATTGGTTGGTCAGTGGTATTTCATGCAAAACCAGTTTAAATTCCAGGTTAATGTCCTAAAAAGGAAATTTCCAGAATCAGATAAAAGTGCACTCAAAAGGTTTCTGCTTCTTAAACATATGGACTTACAGGGATTATACGCACATCAGGCTTAAAATACTTCCTCACCCAGAAACAATGTACGTATCAAAAATTCAGGGTGGCAAGGGAAGAGAGTTTTGTCGAGTATGTCCTCTAAATGTCTGTTTTTTTAACCTGATAGACCCAAAGTAGTGGTTTGCTTAGTGATCATTGCTGTTTGAACAGAAATGCTTTGAGGTTCCCATGCTACAAGTCACAGCCTGTGAATTTTATGCTGCAGCATCACAGGACTCAACAAAATTTATAACTTGTTTTTTCAGTCTTCTTTGATGAATAGATATAAAAGAATTAATTAAAAGGTTTAATGGCATTATTCCACTTCTTTCAAAGTGAAACTTTCTGTAAATTACTTATTGCATGCTGAGCATTTATTGCAGTCAGTAAGAAAAAATACAAGTACAAATGTCTAAAGCTCATAAAACAATCAAAGCGGTCTCTATTTTGACAAATTCTCTTATTCATTCTCCATTCATACAGAGCTCTTTTAAAAGAGAAAAGCTGTTCTGAATTGTCTCTGAGATGGTATCAAAATACTCTTGACAAAAAGAAACCCACATATCCCTCCAAATATTGAAGTTTTTGGTCTTCTTTTTAGAGTCTAATTTGTATCTTCTTAAGAAAAAAGGAATTCATGCATCTTGCAACAGAACAAGATGCATTAAAGAGACAAAATACATTAGGACATTCTACAACTGATTCTAAACAGTGCCAGAAGACCACCAGACTGTTAAATCCAGGTTGCAGTAGTTCAGGCAGGGAATTCAAGCCAGCTTGCAGAGAAATGGAGTAGGAACCCAGCATGGAGTCTCCTACGTTGGAGATATTCAACGCCCGCCTGGACAAGTTCCTGTGTGATGTACTCTAGGTTACTCTGCTCTTGCGGGGGGGGTTAGACCAGATGATCTTTTGAGGTCCCTTCCAAGCCTTGGGATTCTGTGATTCTGTGATTGAATTAGTATGTTAGAGCATGCTCACGGACTGAATGAATGAGATGCTTCATGAGGCTGCTTCACACTGCTCTCACCCATACAGAATCCTCTGAGCACAAGAATGCCTTTCCTGCTATCAGTTGGGTACAACATCCTCCTTCATCAAAAACACATGGCAGTGTGACTAAAGGTAGGGTGCAGTAGTGCAGGCAGGGAATCCTAGCCTACCTGCAGAGGTGGAATCATTAAATTAGAGCAGTCTCATAAGGGTCTCCGGGCTACCTTCAAATTATGAAGGGAGTAGAGATGAGCCTACAGCCAGGTTGCCCTGACCTCAGAGTGGTAATAGAGCATGGCTACAGTAGTATTAGGCATGACTTTTAAAGTACCCAAGCTTTCAGAAGTGGAAGGTAGGACTACATAAAGGTTGTGATAAATCATAATCATAAGTGACAGGACTAATCAAGTGAGGAAGAAAGAAAACCCGGTGGCGGAATCAACTGGTCAGGTTTACAGAGGGTGAATGCTACTTGCCAGAAAGATAGAGAACAAAATAGGAAGGAAAAGACTGATGTTCAACTTTGAAATAGAATTTCTCAGAAAACAGGTAAAAGTTAGGGCTACTGATTTGACAGAACTCTATAGATGACTACACCA
The DNA here is from genome assembly GCF_033783945.1 of Neopsephotus bourkii. Classification (NCBI taxonomy): domain Eukaryota; kingdom Metazoa; phylum Chordata; class Aves; order Psittaciformes; family Psittacidae; genus Neopsephotus; species Neopsephotus bourkii. Next base: position 84,246 of record NW_026902130.1, on the reverse strand, counting down.
TAGGAACAATCCAGGCACTTTTGAAGAACAATAGAAAACAGGTATCTCTCCAGCCTTCCCAAAGGAAAGTAAAACAAACTCAGTGAGGCAAGATAATCCTCAAGAGATCAGAACAGCTAGGGATACTACCTCCAATAAAAAAACCTGTTTGTAGTTCCCTCAAGTTTGTGGGAGTTTGCATGCATCAGAAAAAAAAACTGCCCAAATCAGTAGCCTGTATGTTAGACAGCAGGCACCTACGTTTTTTGACTATGTCACCTTGTAAACAGGGAAAAGTAACATCACTAAGGACAGAAATAATAAGCAGGTAAGAGTATGTAATTCCCCGTAGTAGTTTTATCACTGTTTTGGGAGTGGAATGACCTGGATCCTAAACTCCTAGTGAACAGGAACATTCCCAAGTTTGGAAGGGGGTACAGAGTTTAAATCCAACAGCTTAATCCTTAGTGCCTGGGGCTCAAGGATGTTAGGACCAAGCAACTTGGAACAAAAGAGGGACAGACGCAATTTTTTACATCACTTTCTTGGAGGATGGGAGAGGAAGAGATTTCTAGACTTATGCATATTCTTTTCCAACCTATATAAAACACTTCTGTGCACTACCTGAGTAATATAGTTGCTGCCTCAACTGTTACTAACACGTTCCTTTACAGTATATTTCCATAAACAGCTCTGCATAACTGAACCTGCTAAATATAGAATATAGCAACATTAGTGCCCGTTGAAGGGATACAGGGCGGAAAAGCTCTAGTATTTTGCCTCACAAAAGTGCTAAGCACATAAAAATGTATTTCTGTCACTGGGCATGCATGGTTGGATGCAGTAATACTGGTATTGAAACTAAACAAGTAGAAACTAACACGAAATGATAGATTTCCAAACAAAATTCTGGAGAACAGGTTAGTCTTGTCCTTGTTAAAGGATGGAAAAAGCTTTCAGAAGGTTCACTCACAGCGGTATTTAACAGAAGCAGGTTTCTGAAGCATCTTAACAACCCTCACTGGTGACTTGTTACATCTTACCACCAGTCCCTGCAGGTCCTGTACCCTGACAGGCAGAATGAAAAGACTCTCTAACGGGGCCACTGGCTGTCAGAAGCCACCAGCTGGCCTGCCAGGGCTTCGCAATTGCAGAGGCCAGCTGACAGTCTGGGTGTTGCTGACCATGCTGAGAAACGTGCCACCCAGCTGCTGTGTGGTCACGTCCATCTGGAGATCTCCAGCCAGACAAATCTCTGGGCCTGTCAGATCTCTTCAGCAAGCCTTGTTATGCAAATTCAATTACTCAAGTGTGCCCTATTACTGCTTGCTAACTGTTCCTAGAACCAATCTCACACTGACAGTCAGCTCACATTTTTACCCACCAAAAGTACCTCATTTATTCTTGCTCAACTATTCCCTTGTATCATTAAGGCAGAACAGGCAGAGTCCATAGTACTGTAACCTCTCTGCAGTGGGTTACTATTCCTTGCAAAGAGCTTAGAGAGAAATTAATTTAAAAACATACAGCATCTAATCAAACATGAGTTAAAGCCACACTATCTACATAATTTGCCACTAGAAACAGGAATTATAAAACTTTGAATTCTAGCTCATCTGACGAGTATTTTAAAAGGCAAACAAATAAATGTGAAACAGAATATTCAAGCAAGCAGTGAATTGTGTTTGAGGTGTTTGCTTTAACAGGGATACAGGTAATGAAAAGCAAGTTTCTCATTTTATCTAGCACGCTGCTGTTCAGATTTGTTCAACTAGCAGGCCTGCTGCAGCAGTAACCACCTACTTCTTTCATAAAATATTTATTTACTGATTCTAATTTAGATGTAGTCTGAGCTATTAGTAGTTTTCCCTGATGCAGAAATAAGAAAGATTTTACATAAATAATTCATCATATAAGTATAAAAATGTGCAATAGAAAAGTTTGGTGAAGATTTAGAAAGCATTGTACTCTTGATTTGCTCAGTACATAAATAAAAGTTTCTGCTAAAAATATTGTGAAATTGTATGCCTTAATTTTGAAGAGTTATTCAAAAGCTGACATATCAAATGCTAGCAGATAGAACAGTTAGAACAAACTAGTGTAAGTATCTATAACTAGCATCTATTAATTTGAAAATGTTTGATTTTTTCAAACTGTCACCAAGCAAAAGAAATATTGCTAGTGAACAGGAATACTAGAGAGGCTTTTTAAACTACAGTGAGTACAAGGCTACAGCATGGTTACTTAGCTAGATCAATGTGCAGTGATTTTACAACCAATTCAAGTCTCAGGGCAGATGGTAACAAATCAAGCCAAGTCTCTCTAACCTAGTTCTCTTCACAGGAATGAAGAAGCCTTTCTAAGTGTTGAGTCGTATTTTCAACTCCTTTCAACAGTGAGCTTCTATAAAGAGAAAAGGATTAGGGGAAAAATTATTTCAAAAAGTTATCACTTACCCTCAAAGTTTTGTCTTCAAAAATGAAATGACTGCTAACCTAATTTAAAACAAATCAGTGTTGGAAGACTGGGGAAAAATATCAAGATGCAATCATAAGACTATGAGTTGATTAATGCCTAGGAAATTCAGCTGTTGTGAAGGAAGACATGAGTCAAGCTTTGGGAGAAACTAGAAAATGGCACAGCACACCGTGCTGGCAGAACGCTTGGCATGAGATAGGGAGATGGGAAGAAAGATGTATTTGAGAGAGAGGCATTGTTGCATTAATTCTTGAAAGGAGAAGATATGTGATGCAGACAAAGATCAGAAACCAGGAAAAGGATTCCAGGAAATACATCAGACTGCAAGAAATGTGAAAGATAATAGCAGGGAGACGAAAGATCATGAGAAGCCAAGGAGAAGTTAAAACATGCAATTTGCCAAGGCCTGAGATAACTGGGTCATGGACCATAGTCATACCAATAGTATGGGAAGATTTTCAAACAAACCTAAGTGAAATGGCTGCAATATTTAGAAGACACCCAAGTTACTGGAAAAATTTGAACAAAAGTTAAATATGAGAGTGGGACTGGAGTGTGAAAGGGAAAAGTACTACTGATGGGGAGGGATAAAGAAAATAGAGACACATCTGCAAGTACATCAGAAAATGAATGTCTGAATTCAGAACAAAACTGTTACAGACAGAAGAAGTGATTCTGAAACAGCCTCTTCAATTCTTATAAAGCTACCCAAATTCAATTAAGCAAGGTAGCAAGCAAAAACCAGCCTTGCTGTAGGATCCTAACAAGTGGTGTAAAAACCCTCAGAGAAGTCAGAAAGATTGTATTTCCCAAAGGAAATGATTTTTGTTGAACTGGGCAGGGGTAGATGGTAAAAAGAATGAAAGAGCAAAAGCATAATAGAAATGCACACTGTTGGCACATCTGGTTTTAATTTAGGAGCACTGCTTTTGAAGAAGCTTTAAGGGCTTCATTCCGAATGAAGCCAAAGATATTATTGTGAAAATCAACTGAGGGATGTGCATGGAACTCAACACCCCTTTCCTCATCTTCACCTTTTTAAAGAGGTGGCATGACAGAGCATTTTATAAAAAAAAGGGGAGACTAGGAAAGTCTGAGAGAATACTAAATATAAAATCAGTTTCATTTTAGTTTCCATCCACAACACCCACATTATTCCTATGCAGGGATCAATGAGTACCCTGGGAAAGTTCTGTTTAATTGAAGTAATCCTAAATGACACCTTCCAGACAAAACAATATAGACAGTTCTGATGACACCACCCTCAGGCTACTAGTGTCTGAAAAAAACCAAGTCAAATTTGCTACAAAATTTCTGTAACAATTATGCAAATATTGTCAATATTATCAGGCTTTTCGCTATTTATATGACGTTAACATTTATTTATTGCAAATCAAGATAAATGGAAGTTAAAGAAGCAATACTGACCCACGTTCCATTGGCAAAAAAAGACACGGATAGGTAATACAAAGACAGGTGTTTCAATAAAATGGAGAAAATCTAATGTCAGCTAACTCGGTCACCTGCAAAGCACCTTCAAGATGACAGGACTCCACCACCTGGTAGTATCCAATACTGATCCACCATAACTGCATCAACTAGTAATTTCCCTCTTTGTATTGCTTAGTCACAGAATTGCCAACCAAGCTCCTAATAGTTCTGTTTCATGCTAAGAAAAAGGGCATAACTATTTCTCCCAAGAGAATGAATGCAAGCAGCCATTGGAGAAATAGCTTATTGTTGACTCTTTCATCCCAATCTCTTGTTCCCTACCAGAAGTAAGGAGGTGTACCTCACAGGTTTTTCTAGACCAAGTTATAAAAATATTGTGGTTTTCCTCCAAGAATGCCAAAGAAATCAGAAAGTCTGATCATACAGTTCACATGGCAAGTTCTACTTCTGAATTATGCAGGATTCCACACTGATGTTTCATATGAAACATCAGCTTTAAAGCTCAAGTGGTGCAAAGTTCTCATTAAAACTGGTTGAACAACTTAGTCTCCCCCACACACATTCAAAAATTCCAGCTAACAGTCTGGGGTTTCTTTTTTTTTTTCAATCTGAAAGGCTGAAATCCTACATGAGAATAACATAAAAATAATTTATTCTTAACCTCTGTCATTTCCTAGGTGCCTGATGCAGTGAAGTATGAAAATGTATATGCCTCCTAGATTTTTGTTTAATTGTGTCTAATGAAGCTGTGGGTGTTCTTGGTAGATTTATACTGATAAATCTTGGTAGATATGCTGATTTAATTCTTTAATTTAATCTTAACAAGCTTCTGCTCTAAATGATAACTTACATCAGTGCATTCATTTTATACAGTAATACTGCATTGCATGAGAAAAAAATTGAGTGCTAGTTTTTACTTTGTTGCCATAGAATAGGGTTGAATATCCCTTTATCATCACACCTTGAGAAAAGTCAACCATGGACAAGCTCTTTATTCAGCCTACACTGTGCCAGTGTAAACTTCTGCCACTGCCTACCTTCAGAGATTTAATTTTGAAAAGTAAACTATTATTATTTTTATTCTTTTCCTTTGTTTCAAATTCCATTTCAACAGTCTGAAAGTCTCCCCATTTTAGCTGCATCCTTGTGAAAGCAGTACAACCAGAATATATTATTCATAAAGCAGTGTCTATACTGGATTAAGATTTTAATATTTTTTTTTCAGACCTGCTTCTCATAGATGCTAACATTTATTTGTTTTGCATCCATCCACATTATGCAGAAGCTTTCACTAATTAGCATGCAAAGATATACAGTGAGGGGCCTAAAAAAAGAAAATGTCTTAAGTGCATTCAGCTAATTCAAAATCAGGCAGCAATGAGGAGTTAATCAAGTGTTTTTTCCTTAGTGAGTACCACTTTATATTTATCAACACTGAACTGTATTTGATCCCATGCTGCTTGATCACGTATCTTAATTTATTGCTGTACAATTTAATTGAATGTTCTTTTGTAATCATACCCCAGAAAGCCAATGTATCTTGGTCTCTTCTACTCTCAAATGACCAAAACAATTTTGAAGGACTTCTAAATGTATGTTTTTTCATTTTTTCAAGATAATCAGTTCACAATGTGGAGATAAATTTGTGGGGGTGGGAGGCAACTCTACCATCCGTAACATTTCTAGTTTCACAGTGTGGCAGCAGGTAGTGAAAGGTGCAGAACAGAAAGCAAGAATAAGATAGCTTTAGTTTTCCTGTTCTGAAAGCAGGGGCAGATTTCAGAGGGATTAGAGAGGAAAACCTCATTAGATCAGAATTGTTTCACTTAGGGCCACTGACACTGATTCAAGGGCATTTTAAAGGGTTAAAAAGGGCAAGCTTTATGTCTAGGAAGAGCTATCATTCATCCAGGCTGCTGGAAAAAGTTTGGTCCTATCCTTTTGTAAAGATTCACTTTGGTTACCCAGCCTGTTGCATCCAGTTACTTACTGATGGCAGACAGGGTTTTTCCTAGGCTCACTGAAATACTGTTGAGAGTATCCTTTGCACTGAAGGTGTCATCTGCATGGTATTGGGTTCCTTTCAACAGCAGCTGTTTGGTATCTGCTGTACCTTTCCCACATTCCCAGCAATCACTACGCTTCTTCTCAGAATCTGTTCTCATAAAGGAATTCATACTAGACCCAATGTGTACACAAATATTAAAAGCAGACATCAAATTGGCTCAGAAGAAGAGAATACATATGTGGACCTGAGTGCAATTCTATCAGTATTTCACTTGGTGCAAAAACCTAGCTCATCTGCTTTTACAAGACTTTATCCCTTTCTATCAAAATACAAGCCAAAGGAGGAAGGTACGAAAGTAGGAACATGAATGTTCCTTGCCTCAGCTCATTATGAGCAAAGTGCTGAATGTTTTCTGTGAAAACCATTCCTTTATGTACGTGAGATTAATAATGGAGTCTGTAAGGTCATTCTTCAGCAATTTTCAAGTTCTCTGAAAACTGAAGTGGTCAAGTCAGAAATATAATCAAGGCAGAACAGAAGGATATCTATGACAAGTGTTCACCTTGTAAAGACACTATGACAACTAATTTATTCCAAAACAGATGGGAGCCATTATTTCCATATAGCAAGCTTCCATCCAGCTCACATTAAACACACAAATACAGTTAAGCTGCAAGATTTTAACACACATGATCCAAGTAAAAGAATAAATAATTAACTGTTCCAGCATTTCATAGAACTTCACAAAAGATGAGCTGTAGACTTGAGCCTTTGGAAAGAAAAAAATAATTGCAAATATAGGCAAGGACATGGCTTGACAGAGGCACCTGTAAAGAGGTGGCAATGGACAAAAATTATTTGGACAATGTTATGAAAACAAAAACAAATTTTACAATGGCCCTGTCCAAAAGGTGTATGAATCTCTAATATGCCAAAAAATCAGGATTTGCTCTCTCCTTTATCATTAGGTGAACATCCAGAGAAAGATTTTTTTACCGTATTTTTCTCCATAAAATTTGGTATTTTCATTTACCTCCCATTCCACCATATAAAAAGAACATTTAAAAAGACTAAAACACAGGGTACAAGAACATTTACTACAGATATATCTCTGCAAATTGTTCTGTGGATACAGACTGCATTACAATAAGGAGTATTTAATAAAAATGCATGCTATGGATGTAGATCTGCCTTGATGAAATTCTGAACTTATTTTTGTCCCAAACTTTAATTTGTGTGATTTTGACACAACAATAGTACACCACTACTGCAGCTTTATTACTTCGTAAAAGGAAGTCTGGGCAAGAAATACACAAGTTCACTCTGTACACAGACTTCTTCTTTCTTTCAGCTCTGCCCTTTGATTTTACATTTAAATATTATCAAGATGAGGTAATAAAAACTCTGTGTTCATACTGAACTATTTTCCAGTTTTTAACCTTGTGCCAATGTCACCAGATTTCTGCTTTGAGCATGCCTACAGCACAATCTACACTTCATGTCAGACAAACTAGTTAACTCACAAACTGAAACATCACCCAGTTGTGAGGTTGATGCCAATTATGAATAAATCTTTTCAATTTCAATCATGTTCTCTGGAACAATTCCTTCAAACAGAGGCTCTGAGGTCTCATATGAAAAGATGTTTATGCTAACTAAGTCTAAGGCATTTGAATTTGACATTTATTTTTGTTGTTTGAGCAAAAAACTACAAGCCACACTTTCCTCAGCACAGTTGCTTTGGCCAAGCAGGCTGTTATCTGAGATTTGTGTTTCAACCATTCAATGGAAGATTTAAGTGAACTACTCTCAGTATACTTCCCAGACCTGACAAGTCATATCTTTTTCATGAGAAACTTAGTTTCTCCACTGCTCCCAGCATCTCCTACTGAACTTTGATGAACTGTAGGAATGAAGTTATGAGTCACAAAACCTATGAATAAGAAGACAAACATGGAAAGAAAAATCTGCAATATCAGGAATAAAAGATGATGGCAAACTACAGAGATGGCGTGAAGCAGATCTGCCAAGAGGAGACTGGGAGAAGGAAAATGCAGAGTCACAATGAGACCCACGAGACCCAAGCCACAAACAGGAGACCCTGGGAGAAGCAGAAGAGAGATTTATATGATGGGAAGTTTCCCTTGCATAGGAGGAGCAGTCTCCATTGAAACACTTTACTGGAGGAAGTTAGCATGATGCCATATGCTCACCTGATCAAGGCAAGTAAGAGTAGGCCAACAGAAGGCTATCATTAAAGAGGTCAAGAGACACATACAATTAAACCATCAAAGCGATAGCTATACCACAGATAAGATAACCCAGTAGGAAAACAAAAAAGGATGGTGGGTCAGAGAATTTAATCTCATGGAATGACAGGCAGGAACTTTTCAGACACAATTTTCAATCATTCTAGATAAAGAAAGCTTCCTTCTGGCCCCTTGAATGGCTTCTTCACAATTGACTTTGCCACATGTTACAAGCAGCTTTTGTACTCTGTCTGCTTCTACTCTCCTGTGCTGCACAGCCTGCTGCGTCAGTTTCCAAGCAAAATTAAACCGTACAACAGGCTTGTCTTAGCTTCAAAGTAGGAAGCACTGTATTAAATTTCTTACCACTTAATACACTCCCTTTTAAAGTTCTGATGAGCACACAGGCTGGGTCGCATGTTTGGGATAGCAGTACCACACATCCAGCCATGTGCCAGCCTCCTGCAATTTTCCCCAAACCTCTACTGCAACAAGCCCACCACAATGGTGGTCTGATACTATCCCTTTCATTACAGCAGCCATGTCCACCTCCCTTTTGTGCTGGCACTCTGTCATCCTGTTTTTGTTGATCAAGCCTCTCCTTTAGCTGTATTAACTGAGAGATCTATTCAAAAGAATAGCTGTTCTGGCCAGTCCCACACACAGCCACACTGGATGCTCTAATTAATTGCAGCAAGTGCAAAAGGATAATAATCATTCGGCAAAATGCTCTTCTGCACTCCTAGAAAAGACAGAGATGGAGATGGAAATGCACTTTTTATTTATCACTTATTTCTCTCTGTTCTCAAGAGCAACATTCCAAATCTGCCCCCATTCTAAATCAATTTCTCCCATGTTTAACGACTCAAAGTTGATAGTACTGGTCTTGGTGATAACGTACAGCCACTGCAAAAAAGGAAGCCATAGGAGTGTTTCTATAAACATCTTCCCAGCCACCAGAGAAGGGAGTAGGTAAACTTTGGTACAGACATCTTAGCTCTTACAGTAAAATTGTATGAGTTACATAAAGAAGGGTGCTTGTGCACCCTAGATACCCTATGTACTCCGGAAAAGCTGCTGAACTGCAGGTACCAGAAGAAGGGTGCTTGTGCACCCTAGGTACCCTAGTTACTCTGGAAATGCTGCTAAACGGCAGGTACCAGAACTGAAGGCTATGTCAGGAGGAATGAACTGAAATATTCCTTAAGATTCATCACCCTACTAAGTCATGACATTCACCCAAACAGTACTTCTTCAGCAAGAGTTTCAAACCCCTAAAGCAAAGTTTTTTTTACAGGAAACTCCTACAGTAATCTCCATATGTATGCATAGCACTGACTATATTAAGCTAAAGAGGCATATAGGCTCCTTCCTCCAGATCTCCCAGGGAGATTATTTCCCATGAGAACAAGGGGGAAATAAGATCCCTATACTGATTTTGTACTGATTTCATAAAACCATTCAGACATCAAGTCTTTTTATCACAAGGTATGAAAAAGCATCTCTATGATCTGTACTTTAACTCCAGAGTTGGAGAAGACCCATGAGTTTAATCCTTATCTACTGCTACTCCTTGGCCTTCTCAGTGAATAATAAGGCACTGATCATTTATATAATGTTAAATATAATTCTCTAAAGCTCTCACTCAAACAGTATTTATGATCTGTAGGAAAGCCAATGAAACAGCGTAGGCTGAAGCATCAGGAATACAGGAAGGGAAGCAGAGAACTACATTTTCTTTATATTTATTCTTGACAATCACTCACTTTTTTTCAAAGTTAAAAGAAGGCAAACCAGAATCAGTGCTCAAATGAAAAACAGACGACTGAAAGTAAATGCCACTAAGTAAGAAGTATTATAGTCATCAAAATGCAGAAATTAGCTGAAGAACCTACATTCCATGGTGTGAGTGTAGTAGAGGACACAAGTAAAGGAGAAGATCAGAGATACCAAATCCTGCCAAATCTCTGGCAGCAGAACATATACACACAACATGTGGCTAGCCAGAAGTCTGCCAGTCTGCTGGGCTTTGGACACACTGTAATAACACACTGCAAATGCAAATCAGGATAGAATTCCCATGTCACAGAAGTGAAGTGATGACAAAGAAAGAGCAAGGTCCAGCACAGCCACAGAAAAAATCCCCACCACAGAGCACAAGGCAGAAACTCCCAAATACACTTAAAAAATTATGTACTGGCATAAAACAGCGTAAGCAAACATGCCCATTCCTCTCCCATAACAACTGCATTGTATTAGTCCCTCAGCAACCTAAGCTGATTTCACAATCTTTATGATTTTCTCTACTGATGCTCCTAATTGTGGATCTAGCTATCAAAGACACATTTCCTTCCATTGATAAATTCAGCCTCCAACAAAATACCATCTATCATATTCATTTACGAACAGTAACTGTATGTATTTAAGTTATGGAAACTGTATGGCGATTACTCCAAGATTATGGATTTCAATCCTATGAAAAGAAAAATTAAAGAGAAGAATATGAAGTCACCCACTAGCTACAACACATTCCAAGCCAAACCTGATTGTGTGGTTTTCCCACATACAAATGAAAATAATCCCCTAAAAACTAAGCAAGCTTCAAATGAAGATATTTATAGTATTTTCTGCTCAGAAACAGCTCAATTATTATGGCAACGGACAGAGGAGTTCTGTAACACTGAAATTTAGGCATAGGGACTTACAGCTGATGTACTGTTCATAGTCAGAAAAGGGCTTGACCATCTGACCTGCAGCAAAATACATTGGTACTGCTGGTAAGACTGATAACACATACATGTGTGCTACTGACAGTGCTTCTGCTACGCATTTTTCAAACTAGGTTCTTATAATCCCTTAACTCTAGTTCAGTCAGCAGTGAACAGAAATTAATTCCTAAGACCCTATTAGAAGTACTCATGTAGCATTAAAAAAAAAAAAAAGATTTTTATCCCACTTTCATCAATTACTCATGCTCTAGTTTGTGAGCAAAAGTTATTCCTTTGTTCATTCATTCCTAGAATATTGTAAGGTTAAAGATTCAAAAACAGTAACTTGCATTCTGGTAGGCCCCCTGTGTTTTAGCTGGCCACTTAATATCTTCTACCAGTTAAAAGGGTCTTCAACAGAAGTTGTTTTGCATTGGTGGGATGGAAAGAATGCTCCTATAAAAGATCATGTATAATTAGGTGAAAAACATTACAGAATAACAGAATATTACACTTGCTGCCAGACAGCAAAAACCAAAAACCAGAGCAAACTAAATTTCTAGGGAGAAATAACAGCATATTTCTTAATATCCTCATGTTAAGAGGGTTACTGAAGTATCCCTCAACATATGTAAAAATGTGGTCACAGTGCCATAAATTCAGTACGTGGGAAGTGTTGGTACTAATTACTGGTATAGAACCTTGACATTAGACATCGCAAAAACCAAGCATCAACTAGACTAGCTCTTTGACAGCAAAGAGATAATTATTAGGCTTCTACTCTTAAGGAATTCCCAGGACCTATTAATGTTGGCATACAGAAAAACACTGATCAAAGAAGAATATAAGCTTTTTTCTCTGTGATAAAAGACCCACCTCTAAGAAAAAGATTACATGCAGACAACAAAAGATCACTTAACAACTGTGTTGTCATGGGATTGCTATAGACGTCCTTATCATACCATCATTTTTCATTTTTACAGAAGCATCCAAGGACCTGATTGACTAAATATATCAACAATTTATTGAAGGCTGCAAAGTTAGAAAAAGAACTGTATTGCCTGTTTAATTTCTTCTGGCTTTGTCACTATCTATCCAAGAAAAGACAAGCCACCAAATTTGTGACTGAATCCATGCAGTGAAAACCACATGCTCAAAGAAATTATAGGATCGTCTATCAACTTGTCTGAATTCTGGAACCCAAACACAACTTGACATGCAAAGCCTATTTTCAAATCTACTTAGATAATGAGAATCTTAAGTCCAGCTACATGTGTCTTTGGATTACTGCCACTGTTTAGTATTTTAAGACCTATTCTGAGACTCTTAGAACTGTTATGTTTAAGATTCCAGCAACATGTCTATGATACAGTGTTTATGAAACAAGACACAGAATTTTCAGATCTGTCACATCTCAAAAGTATAAGAGCTGACTACAAAAGTGTACCTACAAAGGGCTTTAATTCTTCCATATGCTTCTTTTCCCCAACATTTTGGGATATAACTCTGGAATATATATCTGATCTCTGCAAAATGGCTAAAAATCTTTTTGCTGGGACGGGAGTTAACCAGTTCAGTTAACCAGTCAAGAGTAGTGGAATTTCCACACTTGAAGGTTTTCAAGACTTGGCAGAAGAAAGCTACAGTCTACCTCATCCAACCTTTGCAACAGTCTTGCTTCAAGGGAGAGGCTGGACTAGATGACTTCCAAAAGTCCTTATAAATCAGAACTCCTATAAAAATGAGACACCAGGACAGTACAGCATGCTGATACTTCCTTCCTAATGAGTGACAGAATTTGTCCCCCTTAAATAGATTAGATATTGCAATAGCCTTGACATGCAGGAAATAGTTTAGGATGTGCTAACCAGTATTACTTTCTAGATTTCGTAGTTTTGCAATGCTCCGGTTGTATGTGCTTTTGAGGAAATCATATTCATCACCCAATAGGTCTATAGTTTTTCTATTAGTCAAAGCAAGAATTATATAGTCATAGAATGGTTTGGTTTGGAAGGGTCCTTAAAGCTCATCTAGTTCCAGCCCCTGCCATGGGCAGGGGACACCTTCTGCTATACCAGGTTGTTCAAAGCCCCATCCAGCCTGTCCTTGAACACTTTGCTTAACATTAACAAAGCTATTCCTTTATTTGTATAATATACTCATTCAGACAAACTCCTCCCACAAAAACAAGGTGTAAAAGCATCCTCACTCTTCATTTGGAGAGAGACATAAACCCTTGGCACTTTGAGTTAATCAGTACAGAGCTCTCAAAGTCAGGGGTCCCCATGACCCCTTCCTGCTTCCCCTTAGTAACTCTGGATCTGTCTTATGTATGTAGGTGACACTTCACCTTTTTCTTGGGCAGTCCACAATCCAGCGGTGTCACAGTCTCCCCCAATACTCATTATAGCATTTTCTACTTGGCTACTTCTCTTCGCAGTTCACCTGTCTAGAGCTGCATGCTTCAGAGGCTACATGAAGAAAAGAGATGAAGCAAAGCAGCATCTTCAGCATGCTACTTTCACTTTTAGAACTCCCCCCCCACCCCCAAGTCAAGCACCTCCTGCTCCCCAAGAGATTTTAGGAGAAAATGTTAGACTATGCTAAGACTTATAGGACAGTCTTACTTCTCTTTGCCTTTCAATTCCTTCCTTTAGAGAACATTCTTCCCCCAAAACTGTCTCCAACACCTTACTTGCCTGTCTGTTTTCACTGGGAAACACATACCTTTCCATCCTCACTTTCTTTCACCATAGACATTCATGCCCTCAGTCATTCAAATTGTCCTGTCAGTAGAAGAAAAGCACATGATTCAGTAGTTTATTGTCTTTCAGTATCTACAGCTCTCAACTGCTACCTTCTGTTTGTTTCCCATACATATACTGATTATTCCTGCTATTTGGTAGTCTTACTGTTGATTACTCTTATTATTACTCTAATGGTTTTCAAAGGATACAGGTTATTTTCATTATATAAGACATAAGTGTGTCACTTGAAAAATAAAGTTAACAGGAACAGAGATACATTCTATAGTTAGGTGAGTCAGCCTTGGAAAATGTAAGGAAGATTGTTAAATATTAAATAATAAAATCAAAATCCATGACAAAGTATAGTTTAATGTAACAGATACAACTTGCACTATGCTGGTCAATTTTTCTTCAAAACCATCAAAATGTTAACAATTTTCCTACAGTTTATTAGTATGGATAAAATCCTAAAAACCTTTTTAAACTAAAAGGGAATGGATTCTTATAAAATATAAAACCTGACACTATTAAAGAAGGCAAAGTGTTGATACTATGTTTAGAACACAACCACCCTCATTCAACACCTTGTGTGGAAATGACAGAGAATGTCAGTTTTGAAAAAAAATGGTAACAAATATTTTTCCAGTGTTTAATCATGTTATTTTGAGTTTCCTATAACACTATACATCATACATATGTAATAAACTATATTTATATGTAAATAATTTCAAAGTTATCTCAATATTGTGAGGCAGTGCAGTGCTGCAACTTTTAACCATTACATGATTTTACAGAGATAAAAAATCAGAGACCACAACATGCTTAAGTTACTGACAAACTGAAAATCTATCAATTATCCTTTCCATAAAATATTTATAGTTGCAACAAAAATTATTTAACTTGATAACCATGAACGCAACAGAAATAATTCAGCAAGAAAGTAAGGTGTATGCTACTACAATTACTGTCATTTTATGGCTTCAATACATGTTAACATGGAAGTCTGAATCCAGTAAACACATCAGAGAATATCTTATTACCCCGTAACACACATAGTCAGCTACCTCACTGGCATTATAAAATGGTTATTTTAGGTTCTTGTTGTTGTAAGAAAATTTTACACTTTTGGTCATTCATTTTATTGGGTAATTTCTGATATGTAAGGTAGAGCACCGTAAGATAAAAGAACATGGATATAAATGTGCACATAAATGCTATTTAATATGTCCTATCTACTAGCACCTAAAAAGTATATAGTCCATAGGTGAGAACTTTAAACAGTTTACTACTTGCTTAAAACATTATTTCTGAAGGAATTTTAAAAAGTCAAATTAGGAATAAGCAATGATGTACTTAAAATTTCAAGATTGAATATTCTGAATTTACTGGTTGTCAACTTACTTAACAGACATTTTTAAGAAAATGAAAAATTCCAAAAGAATTTATATCAGGCACATTGTTCATAAACCAGGAAAGGACAGAACTGCTTTTCAGACCACGTATTATTTCTCTATGAGAGACAAACACACACTTAAAAGATGTTCCCTGACACCTTCTCATCCCTCTTTATCATCAAATGAAGTGGATCACATGAAGACCATATGAGAATTAGGATTTTATATTCCTGTTGCTGTAGAATGGTTTTTACTCCAATAGCTGTACTTTCCTCATTGTTTAACACTTGTTTCACAAACACTCCAGCCTACACCCCACTTCTCCACACAACAGCTTTTCTTAATAGCTACTTGGTGTCCTGGAAGGAGAAGTTCTGCAATCCAGTGAAGGCACAGCCCTGAGCAAAGGTACAGGAAAGTATAAATATGAGTAACAGGACTGACCTTTGAAAAGTTACTAACCTTCTTGAAGACACTGTTTGAACTGTTCTCAGTCCTGCTCCATTACCCAACACAGGCCAGCTGCAAATTGTGCTTCCAAAGTAGATTCTGCAGATTTCAGTTCCAAAACTTGCTGGGACTTCTAAGGGTTTTACCTTATAATCTCTCTACTTATCTATTTTACCCCAAATTTATGAAATGATAATTCTCTAATCCCAGAAAATGGTGAAAACAATTGTCCTGGGCATCTATTTTAAAAGCCTGAGGGCTTTTCCACAGAAGCAGCTTTAATTTCTTCCTCTACATTTACTTCCAAGCAGGTATGACCTGGAGTATAAACCAGAGGTTAGGAGTTTTATATGTTCTCATTAGTGTGGTATCTTTACCTGGCAACTAACTAGTGGTTTTTCTTTTTTTATTAAAAATTGGATTTTGCTTTACTTTACCAGTGGCATTTCAGTGCATCTGCTACAAATCTGAGAGACTTCAGGAATATGCAGACTTTTTTCCCCCCTTAAGAAAAGGGCTTTCTGTACCTTTTAAAATTTCACATAGGGTTAACCAAAATATTACTAGGAACATCAACGGAAAAAAATCATATGCAAAGCCACACCCTTTGTGCATGTGTAGATGTATCTCGGAAAACACCAACGTTTGACAAGAAAGTAGCCAAACATTTTCCAAATTTTCTAAGGATCACAGGCTGCATATTTAAGCTTTTCCATTTTCACTGACGCAAGCCAAAACATTTACAAACAGAAGGATGAAAAAAAAAAAAAAAGAGAAGTGTCTATGTAGGAAATAACTCTTGTAAAGTTTAAAGCAGTAAGTACACAAATACTATAAAATCCACCCACTCTAAAATGACTGTAGCTGTAACTCATTATAGTAATTAAACATTCCCATTATATGCTTTTATTGAATTTTTTATTTTAAAAAACATGTTTCTCAAACTACATCAAAAATGGATAGAGCAATCCACAGCATTGCCGTGGTTTTGACACAATATGTACACAGGCACATATTATGTCAAATGGAAAGTCAAAGACAATTCTGTTTTCTGAAGTCATTAGAAGACATTTTATTACTCTGTTCTTTTCCTTTCTTTCCCCACTCCCCAGTTTTTGTCTATCCAGCCCAAACAATGCTTTGGATCTTAAATCTAATTTTTTTTCCTTTATCCATACATTCTTGTTTTTCACCTCTGTGCCATGAATCCCCTAGCTGCTCCCAGCAGCAGTGGTGTCACACTGAACTGAACCAGCACACGGAATCAAAACTGCGTTATGGTTATACAGGTCTGTAAGCAAGCTGCTTCAACTTACAGAGGTTCTTTCCTCAGCAACCATTATTTTTAATGAGGCCGGTTTACTTTTGGAATCTTGGCAAAGAACAGTCATTTACTCTAGTCCTAGAGCAATGACTGCAAACTGGGCAAACATAAAGATTACATGCAATGTAAAATCTGCATGTGCATATCATTACACAAAAACCCCATGATGTGCTGGGAAAGAAGCTATCGTGTTTGTTAATGAAAAGAACAGTTTTATTCCAAACCAGTCTACTGTATCAGATTTGATAGAACAAGTGTTAAGTAAACATTGTGCTTAAAAGCTTTGATGAGAAAATCTAACACGTTAAACTAAGAAACAGTTCAAGGACAGCAGGAGGCAATTCCAGAACACAGGCTCAATCTATAAAGGCAAACTACCACAGCTTTTTGATGTTAAGTAAGTAGCAATATCAGTATACAACAAAGCTTAGAGGCAGACTGTTGTATCAAGTTTAAAAGTTTAATATCCAGGGTCAAAAGCCTCAATTACCTAATCTTAGGTACTACTTTCCTTAGTGAAGAAATCTATGTGGAAGTATGATTTGCTGAAAGCATTACCTAAATTGCCACATGGGGTTTTTCTTATTCCCCTAGTATCTGAATTTTTGGTGTTTCAGTTAGGCTGCATCTCAGACACTCAGACTACATAAGAATACGTATGCTTGGACTTCAACAAGGTGGGAGGTCAGAGACATTTACTTTGAAAACATATACATTTCTTAAAATGGATTATGCTCATTTAATGGCCTAAGAAAAAGGGCAGCAGCATAAGAGGAGTGGCATTTAGTAAAACTGCAGATAAATTACTGCAGTAATACTTTAAATTCATCTGTTTCCAGAGAAAGAATAAAAGTACACATTCAAAAAATACAGAACTGGGGAAAAAGAATCCTCCTTAGTCATGCTACAGGTTTACCATGTTTTTGACTACGTGATTGTATTAGATTTGTCAAATAGGCTACATGACACGTTATGAGCTATTTAATATTTCAGTTAATTGGTGAAAGGCGATTTTCTAGTTATTTTTTATGGGTATGTAATCTTTTTTGCCCATTTATAAAAGAGTATGGAGGTATAAGAAAATGCTAATTGAAAATAGAGGAAATATATCCTTCTAAGGCAAAAGAGAAAAAAACACAACTTCATAATCGTACTTTTTCATATTTATTCTGAATATAGCAAGATATCATTGCACTTGATACAGAAAATCACACAGATTACTCTTCGTATTCTTCTACGCCTGTCTACTCCACAGCTTTTAAGACATTTTTGTGAACTTCACTGCCAGTGAATCCAAGCCCATTCCCTAAGTTAAACAGGAATATAATTCTGCTGCTATCACATTACTGAAGCCAAAAAAAGTTTTGCCAATACCCTGCTATGACAATTTTAACACTTTTTACCTTTGTGAACAAAACCTAGAATGAAATCACTTTGGTTTTAAGGAATATTAAACATCATTATCAGATATTCTAAGCTAAGCCCTAAAAGTAAAAGAAAAGGAATGAGGTGGAGGGGAGAAATGTCTTCTTCACTAATCTTTATAAATTATCAATTGCCTATTTTAAGCAGGCTGGGTTGCAATGCCACCTGGTGGCTTAGAAAAAATATGAGGATTTTGTTTGAGCAGTGTTTAATGGCTTGGAAAAGATGTGATATTCTATAAAAAATACCAAACATGGCAACAATGTTTAAGTTAACCATTTGCATTTCTCAGCTAACAAGTTTTTTTTTTCATTCTGTTGCTCCTAGTGTGCAGTATTTTAAGTCTTTAAGTTCGCATGTCTAGGTCTAACTTCAGCTGGAATTTTACAATGGTTTTCAATTGTGAGTTGAACTTGTCGATGAGTATATTATACTGTAAACAGCTGTACACATACACACGAAGTCTAATTCACACAATTAATGCCAAAGTTGAATTTCCCCCATTTAAGGAAAAATCAAATACAGCAGAAGTTTAAAAGGAAGGTTACTGAAATGCTTTGTAAAATTACACTGTATAATTAATTCCATAGTAAGAACGTTTTTATGGTGTGTGTTGGTGACCTTTTATTACCATCAAGTTCACAATGCTGGTGGGCTGCCTTTTAATCCCTCCGCAGACAAAGGCCCTAAATAAACACAGATCCCTTCCTGGGAAAAAGTCCTCTCTGGTTAAATGGTAAGGAAATGAGTAAATCATTAGTAATCTTTAAAGCCAAAGCTATAAACTCAAGTTACCTTAAGTTAAAATGAAAGTGTCCTGCAAGAGTTTCAAAGTTCTGTCACAGATAGAAATCTCCAGCTCTTGACTCCAGACTAGGCGCCAGCTGATAAACAAACAATTTAAGTCAAGAGCTGGAGAATTCCCAGCTTTTTCATTTAATGGCTTTGGCCAAGAGTATTTATTGCCTCCAGTTTTATTCTCACTTAGCTCTAAGAGGAAATTTAAACTCATCATTATCTTAAAGCCCCATATGGGCCACAGTCAGCTCACCTGATAGAGCTCCTTTTACTCTGCCTAAGTTCTACTCCCCACTAGAAGTGATGTAATAGTGTAAACTAATTAAATGCAGTTTTAGGCTGACTTTTTAATAGGCTAAATAAATTTTGTTCAATATGGTTTATATTCCCACTTGGGGCAGTAACAATTCCAAAAAGTTTAACTTTACAGTTCCCAGTCTAAACTGCTAGCAGTTTACTCTGTAAAGGACAATTGAAACAAACAAACAAACAGTCTTTGGAACAAGAGCTGTCAACTGTTAAAAGCAACTGAGTTGAAAATTCTTTGCCATAAATTGATTCATTGGCACTAAAATGTACACAGAATTGTGGAAAAGCAGACTGAGTAACAATTCCAGGACTTCAAACTAAACATTTCAGGACATACATTTAATTTAAATTTGGTTTAGTACTTGTTCTGGTTTAGAATGAAAATAAGCAGAGCTATGGAGCTGGAAATTAAATATTAACTAAGCATCCATGGTTAAGCCAAGGTGTTGAATGTGGTGAGCAAGTCCAGCACGGAAATATTTCATTTAACTCAATGGGAATATAGCGTCATCCTGTCCTCAGATGTCACCTTCCTCCTCCTGTTCTAAAAGTATATACCAGGACAAGGTTAGAGCTCTTTAATACAGATTCTAATGCTAATTCTGTTTAACCTCAGAGATTTTTAAACCCACCATGATTTGAATTCAATACTTGTCACCTCATCCCAGGCATCTCCCCCAATAAAACATGTTTGTCCTGTAAGTTAATAGTTTAGAATCTTTTCACTTAAGAAATAAATTTCACAAATGTCAGAGATGGAGAGCTGTGCATAGCAAAGTCTGACTACCATTCCTAAAGGGTTAACAGAACTCAAACTTGAAACCAGGAGGTTATATTCCCCTCCCACCCAGCCCCCTCCCCACAAAATACTTTCCTAACCTGACTTGGCTGAAAAAGCCAATTAATTGTTCCAGTGTCTGCCAAGACTTCTTATTCCTTTAAAAATGCGGATAGTGTTTGAGACAGCTGGCTATTCCAAACCCAGGTAACACCCCTAAATGTGGAAAGAATGAGGGAACATGAATTATGATCAGTATTTTAGATGGATTTGCAATGAAACAGACAGATATATTAAACCTACTATAATTCCAGCATATATTATTTAAAAAGAAAACCATGGTGTCTATAGACATCTCTGCTGCTCCACTGAGTATATGGAAGCATTTTAATGCAGATTGCATTAAAATATGTGGAACTAGTTTTTCTGTCTTTGTTAGGAACTGATAGTACAGAGACTATAATGTCATTTAAAACACACGCACAAGAACCAGTCACCAAGTGACAGACAAGAACCCTTCTGAGCCAGAGCCATTCCAATCCCGGCAGAAACTAGTCATTTTAGGTCAACTTAAGGTCATTCTAAGGCATAGAAAAGAAACCCTTATGACAGTTGTATGCCGAATATGTGGCTTAGCATTGAGGGGAGAACTGCAGTTAAATCATTATTTACTTTTCTACATGAATAAGAGGTCTAAAATACACAACAGTACTAGAGAAAGAAGTCCATCAAACTAATTGTGCAACATCTCTACTCATTAAGAAACTCATACTGGGTGATTGCTGCTGACTGAGTTGTACTTGGAGTCAACATAAAGAAGAAGGAGAAAGTGAAACATTCAAATGTTAACTGTTAATAACTGAAACACTAATACATGTAAAGCTATATGATTTTACTGTATTGTAATATAACATAACTTTTTTATAATCTCATATTTTAGAAGGGGCAGCAGTTAATTGTATTTGTTGATACCATTTCCACTATCAACAGTTAAATACATCAGATTTATCCTATGTCTTTCCTGTAAATATAGATTTAAATTTTTAAATTTAAGATTAAGAATTTAAAATTTTAGATTTTTTCTTTGAGTTAACAGGAGCACTTGCATGTAATATGTACCTTGTGCACTTTTGAATATCCTTCTATAGTGAACATGTACACTAAAACACAGATAAGTGTGAGTGAATATTGACAATTTCTAAATACTGGGGAAAAATTACAGAAATTTCAACAAATATATGAAAAAAAAATCAGGAACTGGCTTTTTTTGGGAGCATGTTTACATATTTATGGCCATTTTTAGTTTGTTTGCTTTTGTTTGTTTTTTTAAGGAAAAGAAAAATGTTGAGAGCCTATGTGCAACATTTACAAACAGGGCCTTATTTAAGTACATAAAAACTGTGGAGTTCTGTCTCACCGTAGTGAGTACTTATTCACAGTGACAATTAAATCTGTTGGCTTTCACCAGAACTATCTGAAGAGGGAGGCAAAGTAATGATTGTCTGCACAAATTATCTCTAGAGTTGTAAGGTATCCAAATCATATTGCCCTTCAAAAATACATCCTCAGCGTGGGAAGTTCAAATACGGCTGAAGCAACACAGGCAGGTGACCAAGAGCAGGGAGGTACTGTTCTAGTGAGAGCTGTTGGTATATATTCTAATAATACTTGGCAAAGCTGCAAACAAACTTCAGTGGTTTCAGCAACCTATATGAGCATTAGGAACAGTTATAACTACACTAAAGCCATGCACCAATAAAAGAAACACTCCTTTGCAACTGCAGTCTACACCAGGTACTTACAGAAAAGTACATTTCATCTAACAATCCTCCAGTTCTTTTTCCCCACATACTTTGTCACTGGAAATCAGGGTAACAACTGGAATTTAGAAAATGTGTCTTATTTCATCAGCCAGTGTAGAGGATACTCAAGTTGTTGTAAAGTGATAGAGCTTAAGGAATGCTCATACCCAGCTGCTACCTCATGAGAAACAGTAAAACACCTACTAAAGCGGATGGACATTATCTCTGCTTCAATTAGAAAGTTAGGAAGAGATGGACAGCATTCAAAGTGAGTCAGTGTTTGTTGTGCTGAAGAGACATAAATGAAGTAGTAACGAAACATAACAAATTGTGAAGCCTAAATATATAGTTCTGCTTCAAGGTCGCATTTGCGGGAGATGCTGCTTTGAAAATAACCACAAAATATTTTAACCCAGTACTATTCCATTCCCAAGAAAGGCAGAAAAGAGTATAAGTCATTGTGCTACATTTTAGTTTAACAGGGTTTAAACAATGTATTAGTTCAGTTAGATTCTGAAAATAGCAAACAATAAATGCTTGAACTTAGTTGACACCAAATAATAAATCCTCTACGTGTAGTTTGTGATGAAGGATATTTCCAAATAATTAAAATTATTAGCTTAATAGCTGCATGAAAACTCCACCCAAATCATGCCCAGGATGTCAGCTCTACGTAGTGCTTTGAAATCCTTATATTTCCAAGACAGCAACTCAGAAGTGTAAGACAGACAGATTACCCTGCAGACACTGAACAGACACTGAGGACATAACTCTTCAATTTGCTCTAAATTCCCATTGTAATGGATGGTCTTCACTAGATGCTGAAGTATTGTAACTGGAGCTTTACAGATGTGCTCTATTGAAGTACTTCTAATGATTTTCTTTTCCACAACTGCAGAGAGTTTAGGTTTCTTGATCCTTAGCAAGAAATGGACACCAGTGAAAATGTACTTAAAATTGAAGTTTTGATAGCGATTAAGTAATTATGCATCTTTTGGCATTTGCTGTTTCTGTAAGCTTCTGTTTCTAGAGTCCAAAGCTGAGAATAGTGGGTTTGAATATATACTGAAGTTTCAGCCCTCCGTGTTTTTAAATGTTAATGCCAACAAACTAAAAATAAACTAATAAAATTTAAAACATTCAAGATTTGGAATGTTTGACCTATGAACTCATTAACACCTGGAAGTAGGGGGGGGAAAAGCCAAGACGGAAAAGACTCAAATACGTCAATGGGCTCTAATGCCTTATGGTTCAGTGAGCTACTGGTATCTGCTGCCGTAATTAATTATGATTCCCTACTCCCTCTTGCTAATAAAACAGAAGACCAAATACAAACAAAGCAGTTTCATTACTTATTTGTCCAATGATTAACCTGCATGAACCACTTGCAAAAAGAAGATCCACAATGATGAGCATACAGGGAGTTGTCAAGCCACATATCCTCTCCCCACTTTGTTTTCCACTGAGTAGCTTTTTCTTGTAATTCAATAGCAAAAGGGGGAAAAAAAAAGAGAAAGCATTATTGTACTCCCCAGCTTACTGCACCACGTGATGAAGGAACTGACTCAGAAACTTGTCTTCTATTTTCAGTTGTACCATTTGGACTAATAAAAGCTTCTACCTCTCTGCACACGATTTCCCTTCTTTGTATTCTTAAATCACGATGTAAAAGGACCCTGATACTGTGTTATTATGGTTAGTACTGAAACATTATAGATAGGTATTATTTATGTGGCAAGAACTTAATTATCATCATAATAGAGTACTGTGGCAAGAATTTATTACTTTAAAAAGTGTTGAAATTCCTCTGTGGTTCAGCATTCAGGAGCAAGGGAAACTGGCAACTCACTCCACTTTTAGACTCGGAGGATTACTGCACCCAAGCAGCAATTTACACACATCCCACAAGAAATGGCAGAGCCATAGGAAATGCCACTCTTAACCACACAGGGTTACATTTGACTGACAACTGCATTTGGCCTGTCTTTTTCCAATTAAGCTCCATTTGCTTTCTCAGTTGGACTGGGTGGCTTGAGGCGTCTCAACAGGACATCCACTGTATGCTACTGCATCCACTCCCCCCAAAACCTTCCACTGCCAGAAGCCAAGGGGATGCTTCCTCAAAGCACGTCATCGGGTAGGGGCAGGCAAGATGGGTGAGCGGGTGGGAGTGGATGTGTGGCACATGAGAACTGGAAGCAACCTGAAAAAGCATGGTTTTAGTAACTTACGAAATAAAATAAAAAGCACCATTTTTCTTTCATTATATAGTCTGACCAAAAAGCTTCTGAAACCAAAATTAAATAGTGTGTTCCCTTCCTCTCCCCAACACACACACTCTAAAATAAATAATGGCCAAACTGGTTTAAATGAAATTCTGTAGAAGAATTGGAAGAAAATGGCACATTTGAGCCTGAAGCAAAAGTAAAACCGCCAAGTTATAAACCTCTCAAAGGGAAGGTTTATAATGGAAATGCCAACAGACCCTTAACTATGGTGGAGCTGTTAGGTGCCAACATATAAATAATTTTAGTTTTTGTGGTCACTTAGGATAAATTAGATACAGTGCAAGTGGAAACAGTAGGGTTCTGATTCAGTAAACAGTAACGGCCAAGAGTGCATGTTTGGATTTTTAGACAAGTACAGCATAGATTTGTTGCTGGCTCTGAAATGGAGTCTTTAAGGAACGTTTGGACTTTTTTAAGTAGTAAGCAAGCCATATTCTGAATTCTTGAGGGCTTGTAAAATAAAAACTCCTTAACAAGCTTTGCTGCCTACTGTTTCAATCTTCTAAGGATCCTTTAACCCAGTTACCAAAAAATGCTCCACTCAAGCTTGGTGCAATTGTCTGCTAAGGAAAACAACATCCTAAATGTGACTACGTGCACTATTTAGTGTTAAGAATTGCTAAGTATGTTAATACAGTGGGAAAAAAGTGCCAGTGACCAAACAGTAACAGATAAATCACCTTCTTTATTAGGTGTGCAGTCACTGCACCACAAATAGAAATACCTTCCTATAGTCCAGTTTGTCCTAGCACAGGAATTCTGCATTTAGGTGATCAGGCATGTTCATTTTGGCCCTGGGAGGCATTTACTGCATTGTTTCACTGCAGTCAAGCCCCACACCTTAGCATAACACACTGAGGCCATAAGGGATGCTATTAGTGCTCTCTGCAGGAACTTCCATCTTGGACAGGGTGGGAGCCCTAAGAAGCAGCCAGGGTTCAGCCCAAGGCTGCTAAGAGGATGCTCCATCTCAGGAAACTCTCCTGCTTGCCAAATTCCTATCAGCTTCTCATTTAACACTTCTGCTATGAAACCTTCCCACTGCCCCAGCAACACCCCCAACTCCCACTAATATAAATTCTAAGATAAATATCTGCAGAAATAGGAAGCTACACACACTCTGACAAGAGCTCTATTACAATGTACCACATGCTGATTACACTACTGAAAATTCCTTTTCCTAATTGTCCTCCAACTTTTAAAAGAGAGAAGAAATCTCTATTCTTCCATCATACTCAATACAAAATGCCTTATTCAAGACAAAAAACCTTTAGCTGCTCCCAAGTACTGCTTTTATACTTCTGGCAATTGTAGCGATTCTGGGAAATAGTTTAGCCAGAGAAATGTTCGACATCAAAAATCAACTGAGTTTGAAGAGCTAACTATGTATAGCCATGTATATGCACAGATCTATGAGTTGCTTTTATATTGATTTCCGAAAAGTCATGACTTTAAGTAAAACCAAGAAATCTAACACAAATGAAAGGCAAATAGCGTGCTCCCCAGCCAGAGCTAAAAGTCAGTGTGACTCTCTGTACTTCCGCACCAGCAAATATACTAAGAGCCACAAGCCATGCATTCCCACCATACAATTTCAAAAAGCAATGGAAACACAGATGCAAAACAAAATGACAGCAAAAAAGTGTTGTTTCTGACTGCATATGGTTAAACGATGTAGTTACTGAGTACCTAGGATCTTACAGTTTGCAGCAGCTCATATCAAATAAAGCAAATGAATAATAATTATGTCAGATTAGTATTTCTGACACTGACCTAAACCATGCTTCTAAAATCCCTGTTATTTATGAACAGTTACACAACCTAAAGGGATGCTATTAAATCATTATGTGGATTTATTTAAAATAGGTACAGGTTTTAATAAAGCACTACAAAGTATTTCACAATTCACCTTCTTCCTCTCTACCCCCATTTTACTGCAGATAAATTTAACATTCTTTCACAATACAGAATAATTAAAATACAACTGCTTATAGAACCAGGAACAGAAACTGAAGGGTCAGCATTAGGGTGATATTTCCATGCCTTACTGCGTTCCTGTCAAGCCACCCTTTAATTCTTCCTATGAATAGATACAGACTAAAGCTGTCTAAAGTCTAGGAAATTTCTACAAACTTTGCCCCAGTGAAACTACAGCAATGAAAAGGATAACTAAGTTTCAAGATTTAAAGTTGTAGGCCATCTACAGTGCAGTAAGTAATTCTGCTTTCACTTCAGGTCCTATGTTGTGCTTGGCATGAAAGAACTGTATGTGTCTCTCCTCTCTCCCTTGCATTTTGGTAGATCGTAGTGGTGAGCCAACAGGACTAAAACTGAAAGGTGAATATTTACATTGTATGCTCACAGCTGAATCCTACATGCTTATCAACTGTAAAAGGCAATACTGTTTCTCTTATGCTTTTATTTAATCATATAAACAATAAGGATTTTTAAACTGTGGCTGTAGGAGGAGGAATTAGGCAATCTTGGTATTTCTGTGTGCTCTCTGTGGATTAATTACAAGCAGTCCTTCCAAGGACAAAAGCTCAAGCTATTGAATTGTTTCACAACAGGCAATACTACAGTAAGCGCTATAAATATGGAATAATTTTTAGGTTTTTGTTTAAACCACAGAGAGAGTACTTCCAACAGAACATTCTCCCCTTTTTTATTAGCACACCTTAAGAAATTTGTCAAAATATAAAGATGTCCTCCTCTACAAGAGAACTTCCTGCAACGAACCAGTGACCTAGAATGGCTCTGGACTGTCATAGCTAAATCCCATCCTTGCCCAACTCATCACCATGACTTTAAAAAGAAAACAAGTAACCCAGAATACTAGCATCATCCAGATAGGAGTCTATAGAAGATCAGTATTCATTCCTGCTGATCCTGGATTTTGCCATTTAGGGGATCAACAAACAATTTACTTTCAAAGGCAAGGTCAGTTGTCCCTCACTGCCAAATAGTTTCCCCCATCTGTTGTGTTTTTTGGGTTTTGGTTGGTTTGTGTTTTTTTTACTTAGGATGTTAATGTTTCTTCTCATGTGTCTAGTCTAAGATCTGCAGATCTCCCCTGCTGATTAAGAGATTGTCTTTATCCCGTTGTCCTCATGGGATTGTCTTTATCCCATTGTCTACTGTGATAGGAAGTACTAGGAAGAATTAACATTTTCCCAGCTGAAACCAGAACACAGACAAAATAAAATGTATAATTCTAAGTCTTCAGTAGCTCAATCCAGCTAAGTAAGTATTGTGGTTTAAACTGAGCCAGCAAGCAAGTACAACACAGCCACTCACTCACACCATCACCTCCACCTGGTGGGATGTGGAGGAGAACTGGAACAAAGGGTAACATCTGGGGGTTGAGATAAGAACAGTTTACTAAATGAAATAGAATAAGAATAATAACAGTCATTAAAAGGGAGACAACAAAAAGAAACACAAGTGATGCACAATACAACCACTTATCACCTGCTGACCAACTCCTGTTGCTGACCAGCACCTCCTGGACAACTCCCCCCATTTTATATACTGAGCATGATGTTCAATGGTATGGAATATCCCTTTGGCTACTTTGGGTCAAGTGTCCTGTCTGCTGCCTCCTGGCTTCCTATACACCTCCTTGTTGCAGAGCATGGGAAACTGAAAAGTCCTTGACGAGGATAAGCACTACTTAGCAACAACTGAAACACTGGTGTGTTATCAACATTATTCTCAGACTAAATCCAAAACCCACAGCACTATAGCAACTACTAGGAAGAATATTAACTCTCTCCCAGCCAAAAGCAAGACTTTCTCCAGTGGCACTTTCAATGCTTGTAGCTGATGAGGACTGTCCTCACACTGAAGGCTGCTGTGCTGGTACAGTGTTCTTCCAGTTCTACTCTGTGTTACACCTTCCAGTCTGTACTTCCTGCTCTGGTGTGTGTGATGTTGGGCTTGCTGCCAACGCATGTGCCATCCACATTCAGCATAGTACAGTACGAGGACTCAGAAGAAGTCAAGAGGTTCTTAAGGTCTGGTGCTCATCATCCCCACTGTCCCAAGCACAGAAATCATACTAGGTATTTTGACTAAATGAAAAATATACACTTTAAACACAAGGCTCCATTTAAAAAGCAAAAAGAGAGAAAAAGAAGCTTACAAACATGCAAAATTCAAACAAACTTTGTAGAAAGCTTCAAAGTCATCACGCATTCCAGAAACATTTCCAACCACAACCTGCAATGCCTTAACTTTAAAAGTTCTCTAGAAGAATCAATCAACATTTAAAAGGTGAAATTAAATGATTTTATTCCCTAGGATTTAGGACAGGCTAAAATATGAAGATCTTTCTTAATCTGTGTATCACAGAACACATGACAGGATGAGCCAGATACTAGCATTAAAGTAACCACAAGCAAACAGAGCAGCTATTAGGAATGCGGTAACAGCTCGCATACAGCCACGGATATTAGAACCAGTTTTACTGAGAAAAGGAATGTTGGCTCTAATTCCGCAGTTATCCCTTACTCCTTTTCAAAGAGTGCCACAGGGATTTTTAACTTCCATCTGGACAGTGTTCCTTTAACTGTTTTTGAACACCATGTGTGAGAATACAACAGAATTGTAGACATTAGAGATGGAAAAGACCTATTAGATCATGTAGCCATCCTCCTGCCAGTTAAAGATTTTTCCCTACAGAATAGTTCCTAGCACATTGCCCAGTACAGTTTAAAGTATGTTGAGATATTTGGCTTCAACTACCTCCTTTGGAAAATTATTCCACAATGCATAAAGAATGTAATTAGGACGTTTTTCCTGGTAGAAGCAGCATGCATTTTTTTCTTTCCTTAACGATTTCCAGCCTATTATTCCTAGTCATATCCCCCTGGGTCATCACGAATAACTCATCTTTACACCTTTGAATAAATGGAGACAGATATATTTCCTACACATCGGTCACTAGTTGGCCAGACTACACACAATTGCACAGCCAAAAAATACACTATACTTTAATAAAATCAGTCATTTCACCCTTTTAGTCATAGTAGGATAATTGTCTCCACCTCAGTGAACACTTTTAGATGATACTCTCAATAAATCTGTTTATTCTTCATGCCTCCTCCTACCTTTTGCATCCTCATCAAATGTGTAACATTTTCAAGATCTTAATTCCTTTCTATCTTCTCTCCAACAAAATAGGTCTATTAAACAAGTTTAATTCTGACAAACATAAGTATTATTAAAGAGGTTAAAACGTAAGTTATTAGGAATCAGAAGGTTTTTAAGCATCTCAGATGTCAAAATATTTCTTTGTCCTCATTTCACTTGATTCTCCCGTTTTTTTTTTATCAGTTACTTCCTGCAATACTTTTACCTCATTTAAATTTCATAATAACTCAA
Source organism: Neopsephotus bourkii (assembly GCF_033783945.1). Taxonomy (NCBI): domain Eukaryota; kingdom Metazoa; phylum Chordata; class Aves; order Psittaciformes; family Psittacidae; genus Neopsephotus; species Neopsephotus bourkii. The sequence goes on along the minus strand of NW_026902130.1, from coordinate 54,672 downwards.
CAATATTTTTCATATGATCTTTAACATTAAGGTTGCACATTGTAATTTCTACCACCATACCCACATCACCAACTTTGCAAAACATTAATCAGATCAGATATACTCAGAAAAAATGAACACACAGAAATTAAGAAACATGTCAGGAAAGAAAAGATTAGGCAAGATGTGTAATGGCTGAGGAAGAGCTGAAGAAGACATGATGCAAAAATTATATGCTCAGTACCAGGAGCACAGAGAACATTGCGGCCATTCTGAGTACACGCATTAAGGCTTTAGAAAGAAAGCATAAAAGCATAAATAAAGAAATAACAATGGAGCAAATACTGCTATGCCATTAGATCTTTTCCTCACCAACAGGAACACCTGCCATCGAGGGTGATAGGTCAGAATTATTAGTTCCAAAGTCATAAACCTGTTTCATCGTGACAGTGTTCCAAGGATCCTAACAGATATTCCAGTCACTGAATTAGCAGGTCAAAAAGCCAAAACTAAACAAAACATCTGGCAAACACATCAGTGATGCCTCCTTATTACAACGGAATTTACAAGCTAAGAGATCCAACATTTAAACTACTAATTACTATTTTTATTATTTAGTCTAGTCTGAAAGCATCTTTCAAATCATCTTTGCAAGCACTGGTGTGCATATACGTAGTGTAAACTTTTCTTCAAGACCCCCTCTTCTGCTTCCCTTTGAAAAGACACTGCAGTAAACGTTCAATGTTCAAGTAAGAGAATCACATTCACCATTTACCGTTTGGCCTATTTAATCTGCTACCGGTGTGATGATGCCACTGAAATACATTCACTTCTCAGTTCTGAATAGGTGCCCTCTTTTATTTTTAATAAAAAGGCTGGAATATTGAAATATATTGCTCTTTGAAATGAAATAGAAGATTTTCACAGTATTTATAAACATTATTTTTCTTTGCTCCATATTAAGTACATATCTGGTCATACAGGGGATAAATCTGCAATTTGCCCTTCAAGGACTCACATTTTACTTTACATTACCAGAGAGCTGAAATCTCAATTTGCGAGTGCTACTACTAATGTTCTTTCTATCACTTAATGGCTAGCTGGAGCTTATGGAAGTAGTACTATGAGATCAAACAGTTTGAAATGACAGCTGCAATAGAAACTCCAACCTTATCTAACCAGCTCCAAGCCATGATTCTTACAAAAGTAATGTTTCATTCTACTGTTTATTATCATTGTAGCATGATTCCAGTTCTCTGCATGACAGCTGTTACTAACAATTAGCAGTCTGATTTTTTTATTGGATAAAGTAAACAATGAGAGGAAAGATCTATGTAAGTTTCATTATTGGATCTAAAGAACTGCACTTACAAAAGAATTGAAAACAGTTTATCTATACCTACGAAACCAGAAAAGTAAATCAAGCTGTCACACCTTTTTGTGAAGCTCCAGTAGAATACAGTACAATGTATTTTGAGCCTAAGAGGAGCTGATGTAATTTCAAGAGTCAGTGGAAGGGAAAAATGTTAAAAAGGTAGTATCTGAACACTAATGATGCTTACAATGAAGAAAGTATCACATCAGGAATAAAAAAGCCATTTCACCAACTGTACTTTAGACAATGCACGTTTTGTATACTGAATTAAAGACAGAAATGTTACAGTAACATCAGTGAAAACACTAGCAAAGCTTGCTCTGGATTGCAAGGTGGGAATCTGTATCATACTGTCAGTTAAATCAGTGGAAGGACAAACTCAACACAATTCTTGAAGGCTAAATTTAGATCCTTTATTCAACCAGTAGTATCTTCACCACCAGGAGAAGTCAGTTTTAAATATGATTCTGTGATAATGTGTGCTTTAAAAGCTGTTTATACATACAAAGATGCAGAATCCAATCTTTGCAAAAAGATACACTCCTTCAGATTTAAAAAAACAACCAACCAACCAACCAACCAAAACAACAACAAAAACCTAAATCCACAGATTTTGAACAAGTTTCCTCATTTGTTATATGCTCACAAAGCTCACAAATCAGGGCAGCACTGGGAACTGTGACACAACTTTCTCATGTGGACCTGCAAGAGATCCTAATCCCCAGGTAAACCGATTGCTATCTCTAGGCAGCATTAGCAGCATAATCTGCATGCAACTACAGGGATAAGAAGTATTTTCCAAAGTCAGTTAATGCAAAATAACTTGGTGCATCAATTTCCACTAATGCGTCCTGACTGTAAGCTGCAACTAAAAGCTGCAGACGAATCATATGAAGAAGATGTCTCTAGCACATTGGTGCACAGGCCATCTGAAAAAGATCAGGGGAAAGAATCTTTCAGGGCTAAGGGCTGCAAACAAGCCACTAAAATCTGGCACTAACACTAGGCCTTAAGATAGATTGTTTGCAATATCAAGACAGGATTAAAATCCCCACTATTTCTCCATAAGGTTTATAGCCCAAGCAATATTCAAAATATTATTTAGTTTGAGAAATAACTTGTTCACAGTGCAGATGAACATGAGCGTCCATCAGGCAACACCCAAATACCTAAAAACACAAGTCGAATTGTCTGCCAATAACAGCTAGTAAACAGACAGATCTGAAGACAACAGCTCAGGCATGCTGTTTTCTCTTCCTCCTCACTGCATCCCACAAACGCCCTCCCTCACACTCCTGCCAAGTCTACAGCAACAGAATAATGCCTGCCAATTTCTAGAGAGCTGAGCATACTTCTCCGTTTAGTGTTTTGTCTGAAGGCCAACAATCCAGTCAGGACATTCAAAAACACCCCAAAGACTTAATGTGTTAGGTCCTGAAAGATGGAAATAGGAAAGCATAACATAAAATCTCTTTCCAATACACTTAACTTCTCCACATTTCTAGCAACTGCCCACTTCAAACACGATTTGTACAGAGCGCTCCTTGGCATTCACAAATGTATGATGTACTAGAAAGCTAAATCTCAGTTCTTTCCCCTCCTTCAGAATATCACTCCATCTGTAACTGACACTGAACACCAAATAACTTGTATTCAGATAAACCACTAATGCCAAAAGGGCAATTTGTATTCAGACCAGTCCACTGTATATTAAACTCAGCTTCAACATCACCATTTTCTCAAGAAACAAAACCCCAAAGACAGGTAGGATTGTTTGGAATCAAAGTTTTCTTTCATTCTTTGTAGTTATAGCAGCCTTAAAGCCCCACAGTTAAAAACCAAATACAGAGATTTTTAAAAGGTAAATAAGTCCCTTGGGTAAACAACATTTTGGAGGAAAGGGACTGAAAAGAACCACATGGAAGATGTCAGAATTGCCCAAATGATAAGTAGAAGGCCATGCTGTGTTTAGAAAAGGATCAGACAGATATATATAATCAGCCCACAACATACTTTTTTTCCCATGGTTTTTATTCCCAGGCTGACAAGTTATCTAATTTTATATAAAAAAAAAGGATTAATAGTTTGTCTGAGAAGCAAGAATCTTGTCTTCCCCATTATCTTTTTCAATATTGCCTACTTAATCTTCCAACTTTCTGTCCACATTAGAATTTGAATGAAAATTTTGGCTTCTAGTGTGTAGCCAAATCCTGCCTGAGTTTTCAGTTGAAAATTAAAAAGATGGTTAGTTTTTGCTCCTCACCCACACTCATCTTCATGACCTGAAATTCAGGCTATGCTCTTTCTAGCTTGTGCATCATACCTCTTATAAATTCTGTAAGGCTACATTCTCTCTCACCCTTCACATTTTTATCCTCTTTCAGGCACAACTATCTGAATTACCTCATTAAATACAGGAAAATGAAGAATTCTCATGATGCCACTAACATTAAATTTTGGAGTGGACTGTAAATACCCCAAGATTTTCCCACACAAAATGAGTTTTCCTCACCTTCTAATTCTAGGGGTTTTAGAGAAGAATTCAATGATGGTTCTGTTTTCAAAACATTAATTTGGTGCTTCTGCTTTCCTCTCTCCACAGAATAAAAGACCTCTCTGCCCTATGTTATTTCTTACAAGAGATGAAATACTCAGAGATCAGTGATCAGCAACTTCAAGAATATGTAAGTATCACCCACATTCTTCAACTGTTATAAAACCAGAGGAAAGCTCTCTTTTTTTTTTCAGACAACGAAATCCTTCATCCCCCTCTTCACTATTTCCTTGTTAATAACGGAAAAAGGAGCAGAACTGCTTAATGGTAACTAAACAGTCTTTCCCTAACAGAAAGAAATGTATGGAGACTGAAGAGACGTTAATACCTGCATAAAAATACAACTTTACAAAATAAGTTAAATTAAAAGGACCGCTGTACCACATCCTATGAAAGCTCAGTTTTCTCAGGTCTAACACAAAAGCATATTCTTCTATCTTCAAAATATTTCTACAATAACACGCATTTCTTAAAAAAATAAAAATAAAATAAAAATGCTGTACATGTAGCAAAGAAAAGCAACTTTTACCAGCAGGGGTACAAATTGATGGCTGAAATTGCAAACAGAGACAACACGTCCAGTAAGAGGCAAACTGTTAATGAAGACTTACCTCCAGAAACTGGGGCATCCATGAAAACGGCTCCCATTTTTTCAACTGCTTTGGCTAATTCTTTTGAAACTGCAGGGTCTATAGTACTGGAATCTATTAGCAATGAGCCTTTCTTCACTTTCCTAAAATCAAGATTTATTGTTAACTATTTGTTGTACAAGACATCTGCAACTATTATCACGGCACTGGCTTTCCTCAACATGATAAATGCACAGACACTTTTTGGTACACTAATAAACAGAAAGCTTTAAACGTTACTGAGCAATATCTGCTCAGTATGTACACTGCTGAGTATGTATACTGCAGTTCTAAATGACTCAAACACAATAAACTCTGAACACAAGAAAGGAGATGCTTCCTAAACATGATTATTAAAAAAATGACACAAAAAAGGTGCCTTAGGAAAACTTGCCATAGCATCACAGAATGATTAGGGTTGGAAAGGACATCAAAATCATCTAGTTTGAGCAGTATATCACATAAGGATCATCTAAGATGTACTGCAAGCAATTGAACTAAATGGTAAAACAGCCTAAAATTTCATATATACTAATATAGTTTTCTTTCTATATATATACATTATCTTAAGTACTCATCAGAAAAGCCTGACTGCATTCTTTTAATCATTGCTAAAATTTATTCAACATAAAGGTCACAACTAACACCACAAAAACCCATTGCAGTTCTAAAGTGAAGCAGGGGGGAAAACGTTAAATTCCCCCATTGATAGCTAGTAAATTTAGGCAGAAGAATTGTACCCCAAACCGTAGAACACAAAAAGTTGTATATGTGTTCAAAAAATGCAATTAAAGTAAAATTTTCTAATGCCCTCAACAATAATAAAAATACTGTATTTTTATCCCTCTTTCCATTCAATTGTATGACTTCATGTCCACTGGACCAGCAACCACCATGAAATCAAACAACATAATTTTTTTGTCAGAAAAAGGCAAGTAATTTGAAGCTATGCATAACAGATGAAGAGCTTCGCTGCACCTTGTGTGCTCTTGACAGTACAGTGAACTTCTCAGAATCAAACTGCCTAGATTGCTGGAAATAGTCTCTGAATACACACATACAACCGTGGGCTCTACTGCTGCTTCAAACAGTGCCACATACTAGGCAGAACTTGTCCTTTTTCACAGGCGGGATGAGCTGCTGCAGTTAGTCTGAACACATGTAAATGAAAACCACTGTGGTAGATACAGAGCTACATCATCTCCCCTAACATTCGGAATAAGGAGCAGTTCCTTGGTAACACAACAGGATGAGAAAGTTAACCTTTAAACACTCAGAGCCTCAGTGTTTTCTTCAGTAGATAAAGAAACTGACTTCTTCAGAATATGATCAAAGTCAAACCAGTCACCAAGGACCAGGTCACTCTAGTGTGACAATTAACCACTACTGTCAAATTACGCTTTTTTCTCTTGAATACAGTGGCTGAAAAACTGCAGCAACACAGGACTGCTTTCCACATTCCCTGCTCCCCCGTGCTCTTCCACATCTAGGTCCTCAAAAGATTAACTGGCTGTATTATATCAGTAAGTACTGCAAAGTCTTCAAAGCACTGCCATCCTGGATACAATTCTCCTGCAGCTGCTTGCCCAGCATTGTGGGGCTAATCCAATTACCCTTCCCTGAAGAGTCTAAGTTATGGATACTTAGATCTGCTGCTCAGTCCTACTTTGTGAGGAATTAACTATGGACAGTAAGGGAAGGAAGCAGCTATTATTTCTGATATTACAAGAAGAATAGAAATACTCCTCTTCTACTTCATTTTATCAGTCCACCTTAATATTGCCTATCATAAGTTTTACACAATCTACTGTATTTCTGTCTTCTGTATGTTTCTTCCTTTACATTATTAACCTGGATAGCTGTGAGATCCTACATAATCCTCAGAGGTACTGAGTAGCCTTAATTAGCCTGCCAGGAGCAGTGCACATGTGGCCAGAAAAACCTTTCAAATACTATTTATTTTTTAATTTGAAAAGTCCAAAAACTGTGAGTATTAGAATTCCACTAACTGTGGATTTTATGCTCAGTGGAAATCTCTCCACAAAAGTTAAATAACAGTTTTGCATTAAACAAACTCTTCTGATAATTTCTTGTGTAATAAACAGGCAATAGGAGTATAAAACAATAAAGCCTTGTCAGGTGTTCCATGTTAATGCACCTTAATACCATGAGAGAAAATGACATCTCTTCAGAACACTTAATTTACAGAATTTGAAGTTAAAGAAAGAAGTATTGAAGCAAATAATTTTTGCCAGCAAATATTCTAGTTATACTTGTCTGTAGTACAAGTACAGTAAAAGAAACATGCAACTGAGAAGGTAGATAATAGTTAAATTGCCTCAAATTCAGACGAGCTATTATTCTACTGAAAATAAATGAAGAGTTTAGCTAAAAGCCATTCAAATGCAAACACAGATTAAGAGAACTCATGTAATTAGAAATATCAATAGTGACAAAGCAGAGGAAAACATGACGTGCCCTGAAGGCACAACAAGAGTCACAGCAACAGCAATCATTGGACAAACAATGTAATACAGCCATGAGCAGGACTCTGAATGCTCCAAACTGCAAAAAATTCTTACTTTAGAATTCCATTTGCTCCTGTGTAAACTTCTTTTGCATTGGGACTTGAAGGCAGCATGGTAATAATTCTGTCTGCTCTTTCTGCTACATCTGCTGGGGAGTCTGTTACCTTTTAAAGACAAAAAAGCAACATAACCAAACCCGTATTAAAGTTATGCAAGCTTACACTTCCTGAAAAAGAGATGTCAGACACATTTCCTGAGTTTGCTTTTAATATTTACAGGGCATTGGTCACAACAAAGCTGGGTAAAAAAATATAACACAGGAAAACCTGCCCTCCTAATCGAAATGTTGATTAATTGGATCCAGTAACAGAAAGCAAAAAAAAATCTGGAAAGGATGTCTTACCACAGAAGTTCCTCCGGAACATCTGTCAATGGGGATGCTTGCATCCCACCAACCCATTCATGAACCTTCAATTCACTATAAACCACCCCTCTATATGAAATATTACTCTAGAACATTTCTGAAGAGGGATAACAGGAAACATCACAAAAATGTCACTTTTTTTCTTGTCTTATGTACAACACTGGAGGACAGGAAGACTGAGGTAAAAGAAAATATTACTTAATGCACCTTTCAGCCTCCCCTTAGAAAAAAATAATCAGATGAACTGATGTTCCTCACAATGTTACAGTTGACATTTTTAAAAAGGAAAATTATCAACTCATGCATCCGTTACTAAAAAGATCTGACCAAGTTTCAAAATATATCATTAGGTATTGGCAGCTAAATAACAAATTGATGACCTCATTTCACCATTCCTTATCTATTGCTAACTACAGGTATTTGTTATCATTTTTGTTAGTTTTGATAGTAAAGGCCCTATGTAAATACATTCTCTTTTTAGATACAATGCATTTATAAGGGCTCAGCATTAAAGAAAGCGTGCTATATACACATTTGTAAGAAATGCTGAATACAATCTTGAAGGACTTCTGGGATACAGCAGAAGAAACTTTCTTAACTTTTATTTGACTATAAGTTAAGAGAAGAAAAGAATGTATATATTCACTGAACGAAGCTCACTCAGAAAAAAAAAAGGAAAAGAAACTGGCATAGATGGGACTTAGAAAGAGGCAGGTTTTGTTTTGAAAGAATAAGTTAATAGTACACAAAACATCCGGTATACCACACAGTTAGAAACATACCCGTCTAAAGAACAAAGCTTAGGAGGAATAAATGAGGCAATTATAAGCAGAAAAGCTTCTATATCTGATTAGTTAATTTTATGACTTGCTTCCCTGGAGACCGGAGAACCTAGCTCTTTATATAAGAGTATGAAACCTTTGTCTTTAGTTCTGAGTATCTTTGGTTTGGTTCAGTTCCAATATGTATTATTAGAGAAAGAGAGAGGATGTGTGTAGTTGGAACCTGCATTTATATACATCTTCTTATTTGAAACTATTATCTCCGGTATTCTTACAGGTTTACAAGTTTTCAGCTGAAGACTTTGTGACCCATTTTCCCCTTTCGACCAGAAGTTGAAAAACATAGTATATAACTTAAAAACTACATCAGCATTTGCACTCGGCTAGACAGGATATAGCTGTTTTTTTGGTTACAGATTTAAACAATTCTTAAGCAACAGAGATATACAAAAGACAGTTGTGTCTTTAATGTATTCCATCCATGTGTTTCAAAATACTGACATGCCTTTTATAGGAAGAAAATGAGATTAAAAATGTACATAGAGTAGGACAGTACTTCCACAACCACACAAAGGAAAATCATTTTGCTACCCTGAAGTAAGTAGCAAGTGGGAATTGAACCAAGTGGGAACTGAAGTGGAATTGCCATTCTTGGCCTTTCTGGTACTGTTAACAAATACGATTAATAATTCCAGAGGAAACCTATTTACCTGGTTCAACAAGCAGTATACACAACCTCTTTTATTTTATTTGGGACTTTCTTTCTCAGAAATCAAGTTAAATTATTTGAAAGCTATTAAGAAACATTAAGCATTTGAAATAATTATGAATATGTGTGTAACTTTAAAAAACATACCAAATACTAATTGCTGATTACTAGCATAGAGCACACTGGCTTGGAGTATCACCAAGTGATACTCACCAATTTCATATATGTTCTGACACTTGCCAGTTCAAGCAAACTTTTTCAGTATGCAACTAGGTAGGGGAGACTTTTCTTCAGCTGGACATTGGTTTATGCCCTTCACCATGTGCATCTGCTTATATCTGTCCAAAATGCTTTCCTAATTTTTTATTTATATTTATGATAAGTCAATTAATAATTCTGCTTGCCTGAAATGCCATTCTTACTGAATACACTGAAAAAAGCTCTGTTTTTATGCTGCTTTATGCACCAGATGACTTCAGGAACATTCTCAAACTGTCAAATAGGTACATAAACTGAAGCAAAGCAACTATGCGACACATGTGTGAGAAAGAAAGTGATAATTAGGAGGAAGGAGAAAGACAGTAGAGCATGGAGGCAGTCTACTTGCTCACAGCACGGTTCAGTATTCACCCTTGTTTGTAGCCTTGCAACTTTCTCCAAGTTTCACCGCAAGTGGTTCCATATGCTCCTGCTCAGACAGTTTTTCCCGTAACTATTCACCATCAGCAGGCAGGTGGCTGCCTCCTGACATATATTACCTCCCAGTTCTTTACTTTAGAAGATAAAGAAAGTGGAGTCACAGAATATATGGAATTATGATCAAGTATACATCACCCTCCATATGCCTTGGTAGTAGCACTGACTTTAAAAATGAACATCTGACAACTTTACTGTCTCTTGGGGGGAATCTATTCACCTCTGTAACACTCCTGATGATTTTACCCTACCAGCCAGACTAAAGAGAAAGCAGCCCTTGGAGCCCAATATTCCTTCTACAGCACTTTCTACAAGGCCCCCTGGACCCACAATTTTCCAACTCTCGAAAAAAAATGTCAGGGTAGGATTTGCACCTATAGATCAAAAAGAAGAAGTTATGTTTGCATATTTTCTTTAAGTGTGTTTTATTTGTATTTAAGCCTACCCATGTATTCTCTTAGTGATTTACGATCTTAAAACTTACTTTGGGCTTTATTTTTAAAAGCACTACAGTTCAGCTTTAATATCACATGTTACGCCTTGCATAGGATGCCAAGGATTCTATTACTACGGGAATAAGCTATCCAAATGGGCAGCCACAGCAAAGAGATCCAACTGCAGAATACAGATTAAAAATACAACCAATTGTTCAAAACAGGCTTCCTTTCCATTTGCCCAGTCTCTGACTCAAGAAGGGTCTGGTTCATTCCTGAGGGTCTCAGCTGCTTTAACAAAATAAAAAGAGTAATTAGGAAAAGAAGCTGCAAAGCTTAGTTTCCTGCTTGAGGCCATGATTCTGTAATTATTCAAGGGGAGCTGCAATTAATCATCAACAGGTACACTTTATCATTTCATCTTTTGGGAATCTTGGTATTACCTCATTATTATAAAACAGCTGCAGTAAGTTTCAACAGTTTAGACTTTCAAGGCATGCAGTTCCTCTGTCTAGATCTACCTACAATTTCCCTGCCATTGCTTGAGAATTCCTTCCCATCCTCTACACTGTCAAATCAGAGTATTATTTTTGCATTGGTTTCTCCTCATGCAAGTACGTTCTTTTGTTTCAGTGTTTTATGCACCTATCCATCCACTCACAATCGTCTAAACTGCTATCGCTCTGAAGCATGTTAAAAACATTCAAATACATTTCAGACACCTAGAAATAACCCAACCATCTGAGAGACTGAAAGGGTTTCTGGGTGTATTAACAGATCAACAAAAGCAATAGCACTGACTGGAACAGGGCCAAGATTTTGCAGGGTATGTGGCAGGAAGGCAAAGCTCCTTAATGTGATCAATTTCCTTCCCTCCTTTTTCTTTTTCATTCTTTCCTCTTCTCTCACCATAACCTTCCTCACCTCCAAGAGAATAAGCACTTAAATAATTAGATTTTTCCCCTACCCCTGAGGACTGCACCTTGAAGCAGTGGGAAAGCTCATATGTCCCTATAACCCTTACAGCTACGCCAGCAGGAATTTTTAACTAGGGTCATTTAACCTGAAAAGGTCAAAGTAGGAAGCAGATGAAAAGCAGCCCACTGGACATCTAGACCTGGGGGAGGAGGAAGCAGGAGAAAGAAGGAGGTGACAGAACAGGCCATCAACCTACTCTCATAAAAAAGAGGGGGAAGAAAAAACAGCTAGAGAAGTCCAGCAAGGTAGCAATTTTGGCTAACAGCATGAAAATTACTTAGGTTAGAATCATGTTTTTGCCCACAAGTGAAGCCTCCCAGGTTCTGATTGCATTCACTATGCTGCTTTAATTCCAATTGTGATATTAACCAAGAAAAACCCCCGGATTATTTAGTTGAGTTGCATGCAAGAACCATTCAACACATACAGTTATTGTTGAAATAAAGAAAGTTTATTACTATACCTGAGCACCCAAGTCTTGAAATTCTTTGCAAGCTTCTGGGAACACATCATATGCAATAACTGGATATCCATGTTTTAACAGGTTTTTTGCCATTGGATTTCCCATGTTACCCAGCCCAATGAATCCAACTGGGGTTTTGGAAGCCATTGCCCTAGAACACACTGATTTCAAAACAATATATATCAATATATTTGTATTTTAGAGTAATGCGTAACAATTCTGAAACAAAAGCTAGCATGTTATCTGTTTTAACCGATTTAATCAACTTCATGCTTAAAAAGATGGAAATGTGAATCCTATTCTACATAATTTAAACCATCCCAGAATGGTTTTTCTACATATCAAAGGTTTATGTGGGTGTTTCACAAAGTATAGTAATAATCAAACTTCAGCAACATCCCTGAAAGCTAAGGTCTGAGAAGGCTGAAACACGGACTCAAAACATGCAGGCTTGGCTGTATTTTTTTACATGTCTAAGTCCTAAGCTGGATAGGGAAAATCAAATTTTATATAAAATTTACAGACTCCTTTGCAACTTTGGTTGCAGCCTTGGGATATAGCACCTCTTCTCTAGAAATGGACTAAGGCTGTCACTTTATTTCATGCTGCCCTTCACAGATAGTAACTAAACTCTTCTGATCCTGCACTCAGATACAAGGTGACAGTCTTCATAATAGACCATTGCAAATCCTTTGAGCAAAGCAAAAAAACTATAGCATAAACACAGTATTATGAAGTCTTTACAGGAATAACTCCTGCATTCTATTTGCTGTACTAACAATAGAGAACTATAAAGCATAACCTACAATCTGTGGAAAATGCTACAGTTTCAGTCAGTTTTTACAAGTAGTAGCAAGTATCAACTGCTGGACAATAAATAGCACTGCGGGTATTCATCTACTGCAATTAACATCCAACACTCCAAATTAGCGCAATTTGGCAGTGCTGAGATTTCTTTGCCAATTCATAAAATAATTTCTCCTTTACAACAAAGGAAAAGGTTATGCAGAATAAACACTAAGGAATGTGGCATCTAAGCAGCCAGAAAGAAGGCTAACTAACTACAGAACTACTGTAACTGAAGCGCACATACAGAGAATATGTCTAAGCTGGATCGAGACTTTAAGAGGTCCCAATGCTTAGCAAAGAATCCTCTCTAGGCCAATAACACTTGATTAATCATTTTAAAGTCTTTCTGACTTCAAGCTCCTTCTTAGCCAGCAATGGCCATGCTCTTTGATCTGCAGCACTATTCTGGAAGTGTCACATTTAATAAATCAGGTTTGTTGAGAGAACTTTGGTCTGAGACAGTTTCCACGGATGCCTGCAGCAATTACATAGCTAGAGAAGTAGCACAATTTAAATGAAAACTGCACTGGGAAAATGCTGAGTACAAACTGAGATAAGTCACAAAGAGAGCACATTGCTTTTTTTAGAAGTGCTAGATGTTAGATCTAGGAAACAAATGAACTAAGAGCCTAAACCACCATTATGAGCCATAGTAATCATCTTGGAGTCTTTTCTTCTCATAGTTTCTATGAGTCAGTCTTACCCAGTACATCACACTACTCTAAAATTACTCCTCTTGTTAGCCCAAAGGTTCCAGCTTCCTGAAGAGTCCTGGTTTTCAGCATCTTTCTTTCTCCACCCCTTAGTACCAGGGGATCTTATTTACCTTGACTTCAGCAAAGCTTTCAAAACAGTCTCCTCTAATATCCCACTAGCCAAATGTGGAAAGTATGCACTGGACTGGACTGACTGATGAAATACCATCTGGAATGTTAGGCTTAAACAACAGTAATTAGTGGTTCGAAGACTAGCTACAGTCAGTTATATGTGATGTTTCTCATGGGTCAATACTGGGACTCCTGCTGTTTAAAAACTTCATCAGTGACTCTGGTGACAGGACATAAGCACCCTCAGCAAGATCACATGTGCCACCCAAATGGGGGGAATAGCTGAAAAACTGCAGGGCAGGACTACCATTCAGAAAGGTTGAGGACACAGGCCTTAAGAAGTTCAACAACACAAATACAATGCCCTGTGCTTGGGGCAGCAGATGTCATGGCAAGCTGAGGACTGGCTACACAGGTTGCAGCTCTGCAGAACCTGTGGATTCCCATAGAGAGCAAGTTGAGTAAGTAGTGCATCCATGCAGCAAAAGATAAATGACATAACATGCAACATTAGCAAGGACATACTGAACAAGTCAAAGAAATTGGTGATTCCACCCTACACAGCACAATACACACGAGATGTGGTCAAACTGCAGACAGCCCAGCAGATATCAAGTATTATGAGCAAAGAGCTGGATGATATGGTGTATGACCAGAGGTTAAGGGAACTGTCTGCTTATCTTGTTTAAGCAAAGGCTAACTGCAGTCTTTACAACATATAGAGTGAGAGGAAAGAAGAGTTACAGGGCAAATGAAGCCAGATTCTTCATAGAGGTGCACAACAATACAACATGGGGCAACAGCCAGAAGCTGCAGGAAGGGAAATTCCAGTTGGAAATAAGAAAAGCATCCCTGATGAGGAGAAAGGTTCTGCACTACAACAGGCTGCACAGAGAAGTGGCGGAACCTACATCCTTAGAGTAACCTTGGAGCACCCACAGCAACCTGGCCTAGCTTTAAAGATAGCCTTGCTTCGAAACCTCAGTCTTCTTTGTGAATTTCAAGTAACCTTATCAGAAGCATAAATCTGACTACCATGTCTAGGCTCATTCTTGTACACTCTTCACTTTTATCCTGACCACTTCTTTCCTCATACTATCTCATAGACATCTAACCATCATCTCAAGCTAAACATCACAAAATCTCTTCATCATCTTCAGAAAACTTTCTTGATACCTTTTTTCTGTATCAGAACACCAGCAGTGATGCCTGTCACTCACACCTAAAGCTTAGAAGACCCATCCATGATCTGCTTAAATTTGATCAATTCCTCTTTCATCGTATCTGAGATCTCAGCTACTTCAGAACATGGTCATCTGGGTCAACTTAATAGAAATAATCTTGCCTTGATCTTCATGGAAATATTGGGAATTCAGAAGGACATTTTACCCATGCTACTTTCTGTTGTTCCTTCTTTGCATCCTGCCATACTTTTCTCTATTATGTCACCTAAGACTACTTTGCTTTGACAACTTTTCATGGCTATCATCACATTTTACTATGAAGCCATCAACTGGTAATCGGACTGCAATAACAGGCCTATTGCCAACAAGTATTTCTATTACTTCTCTCAGGCAGCTGTTCACAGTGTAAATATCCATGAAACCAACTCATTCTTCTACTGTAAGACTTTCCTTAAAAATCATAATTTTGCAGTATCCCCACAAGGCACAGCAACAGCTAAGCTAGAATACAGGGCAACATGCTGTTGGTATTATTAGTTTTGAGTCACTGTATTCTATTATTTTCCCCTTTGTCTGTCTCTGTTGATTCTCTCGTGTTAGTTCATGAATCAGGGACCAATTTTTGTCTGTGCTAACTAAAACATATTGAAATCCACAGGAATTGGGACCTGTAAGAGAAATAGTCCTATTCCTGACTTGGTTTCTGACTTCTTAGTGTAGTTTAACTTTTCACAGCCCAGTGTTAAATTAGACACTTTACAATTATATAATTCCATAAACAGCTTTGAAGAAACTTCAGATCCCCAGTTACTCAAATAGAAAAAAACTGCTTTCAAAGACTGACGAAATTAGCTCACAGATATACCCGATTTCAATTAAATTTGAATCAACTGCATTTAGAATCATGGCATATTTTTTAATTACTTCTTAAGACAGTGGGCATTTGCCAAACAGAGGATGTTTAAGAAGACATGATTTTTCACATCTTCATATTAAATGAAACTCTACAGGTGCTATCACGGAAAGTGATGTCCAGCTTGAATATCCAGGCACTGTTCGCCATTTCATAAATGGCACAGGTCAGTTTTGAAATAAATGTATAATTCAAACATTGGTATTCTGCAAAGCCACGTACACATAGGCTTAACTAATCCCATCAATTGTACAAGCATTTCCAGAAACTGTCCCTGTGGCATTGAGTCCATTTTACTTCAACCATAAAATTTACAGTAACCTGCTGCAATTACATGGCTGGAAAAATGCCCAGTGCACATTCAATTTCTAACAGAGGACAGAGAAGCAACAGAAGGTACTTTCAAAATAAGCACTAATACAATGTGCAACTAATTCTCCTCCACTGGAAACAGAACCAGCAAAACAGATTAATCTATAGATCAAGTTAATAGACCGCAAAACCAGCTACAGCTACACTGACTCCAAAGAATTTCGCTTTCCCCAGGAGATTCTTCATTATACTCTTGAAGGAAGATGTGCTCACAGAGCCCCATGACTATGGAGACTCCATTGATGAGGAGAATTAATTTGACCCTCTTGCCATAGACAATATAGATTAAAATGTTTTGCTTTGAAAAGTCAGCCTACAGTAGTAGCAGTTGAACTAATCTACAATTTCATAAGAATTTTACCTTAAAAATAATTTGATTAAAAAAATCATGAAGTGTTTATGAATCTTTGAATGTCTCTTCTTGAATAGAACATATCCATTAAGAGAGCAAATTCAGGAATGCACAGTTTGCAATCTTGACCATAGAATACCTGGCCTGTCGATGACCTAAAACTTGTCTTTTCAAGCTTCTACATAAAGATACTCAAAACAATTATCTTTTTAATCTGAACGATTACAGTTACAAGTTTAGGTGTTTACCTTTCATTTTACACTGTCTCCCAACCTAATGACTCTTACAGTTCTGAGAAGAAATTTCAGCTCCAGTGGTGCCTTGAATTCACTGCAAATACCACACTGCACAGCCACTACAATATGCAGTGCAGAGGAAATCTCTTCGTATTTAAACAAAATGGAACTAACAGCTGGATAGGACCACAGACAGTAGAGCTGGAGAAGGTCCAACATGCTTGTACTCAGAGGGAAAGCACAGCCTAACCAGCCAAGGACAGGACTGAGAAACCAGCAACTCTCAAATTGTAATCTCAACTATATTACTTACTTTTTGGCTTTATAAAATCTATTTTGAACCACGTTCCCCAAAATTTCTAGCTCTTGGGATAGAATCCATAGCCCCACAGTCAAATGAAACTAATAAATCTGGAACAAGAGAGAATAGCCCACACATTCCTGCCCCATACAAATTTCCTAATCAAAGTTGCATTAATATTCTTGATCTCTCTGCATCAGTCAAACTTGAGCTCTTTCCCAACCCAGTCGGAGAGGTTTAACAGGAGCAAGGGAAGATTCACAGAGGAAGCTCAGCTACTGATGTCACTTGTTTTGCTCAGGAAGTACAGTTGCATACGAAGTAACTTAACAAGGAGAGGGACACAATTCAATATAAGCCACTAAACAAAGGATTTTGACACTGATTTAGCATCCTCAGTCTGGTACAAGAGAAGACATGATCCCTTTTCTTCTTCCTGTTTTGAAAAAAATGAAGAGAGAGCTTCTGTGTTCTTTGCACACCTCTCTAGAGAAACTTACAAAACCTCTACTGATCTAGATTCTGGAGGGAACCAGATGGAGAAATATAGAAGTTAAGAGAGGCCAGCTGTACACAGGCAGAATTAGGTCTTTCTGCTCCTAGCAGCTTTGCCAATGGAATTTAAGTTGCCCCAGGGTCACAGGCTTTTAAAGGTTATGCAATGATTTTCAGAACTGCACTCTGCCAAAATCATAATTTAAGAAGATTATCCGACTCAAAATTTGGCCAGCTTTACACCAAAAACATCCAATTTATTTTTCATTGCCTCCGTAAAGGTCTGCTGATGAAAACCAGACATGCAATCCTGCAACAGTCAGAGTCTTCTTACCTCATTTTTCTTATCTGTAGCTATACCTCATTAAGTGTTTGCTAATACATTAAGGACAAAAACATGTAGGAAGTACTTTTCGTCTAAAAGAGTATCAAGTGTACACCACACTTGATCCCTCCATTTAGTAATGTGTTTGACTTCTGTCATGGCAGGTCTGTCATAATCCTTGCTTTGTAATTAACGCTTCTGTGCAACAGAGCATGCAAACATTTGACAGTTCAAACACAGCTCCTGCACCAACAAAAGTACTATTTAGCTATTAACTGAATGGGCCCTTACTATTCATTCAAAATTACTTGTAAAGACATTTTCTTTCTCTAGCAGGGTACTGTCTCCTCTGATGAACAGCTCCTAAGTTGATGAATCTTCATTCACCAGAAAAATCATCCTTTCTCAGCCACAATACCTCATTAACCCCCACTTTATCCCCTCTAATAGTCCCTAGGAAGGATTTTTCCACATCCACCAAAAACGTATTTCCAAGTAAGGTCATATACACCCTCTCCATGAAGCACATTTGCCAGTGACTGCCAACTGCAAATCACAATACAAGGCCTCTGTCTAACTTGATAGTACATGAATATACACACTTTAGATGCTTCTCCAAAATCTGCATTCTGTTACTTTCCTCCTTGACGATTTAACAGTCTCTAGCATAATCATACAGAAGAAACAAACCATCATTGTCTGCACGAGCTGCAAAGAGCAACTGACAAGAAATTGAGGAGCATTCATAAGTGAATGAAGATAATCTGTTCACTAACCAAGTTGTGGTGTTGGACAGCTCTCGGATCTGGCAGAGTTCTTTCACTAGGATGGCGTTTCACTCAGAATGACAGGTGAAGAAAACACTGATCTAAAGACAACTTTTAGGCTATTCAAAACTAAAGGACGGCAAGCTTCATAAGCGCATCAGAGATGGGGAAACCTCGACATATAACTAAGCAGTAGAGCTTAGCAGTTAAGAAGTCTTAATGCTTAGACCTTCATCCCATAAACACTTGTCAGAGCCAACAGGACTTTCAGCAGTCACTACTAAGCCAGAAGATAAATACTGTGGGTGAAGTTCTGTTCTATGGAAGTTTCTTGGGAAAGTCATAATTTCTGCTTAGACTCACAGTTTCTCTCTCAGGTCTTCAGGCAAGGACAAACTGTATTTTTCAACTTTTAGGGCTAGTAGTGTAATGTTTTTTGTTGCTTCTCACACCTGCGCTTACCACCAAAAACCAAGATATCTTCCATCTTCTCTACATTAAATATGACCATTGGGATATTGACAAAGACAGTGTATTTCAAAGCTCTTACAGAAAATTCCACCAGCTACCATGCACTGTAAGTTCAAAATACATTGAAAGCTATTGATTTGAACTGTGTTATCGCAGACGGTACTAAATACACAAACAGGTCTCTTATATTTAACTTTACTAGCATGTGACCAATATGCCTATTGCACCTGACCTACTACTTAGCACAACACCAGAGCTGCAACTGCAAAAAAACCCGTAAAAATCATGTGTTGCTGAGAAAGAGTCAAGCAGAGATAACACTGAAAGCTAATTTCAAAATTGTGTCAAACACTTTTCACTGATCAGTCTAAATGAGGTTTAAAGAATTACAAATGCTTAAAAGTTACTTAAAAGTGAGTAATTTTTGAAACACTTTTTAAAGTGTCAATATTTTAGAACCATATACCATTAAAATTACATATTTCCTCCTCTTTGCTACTTGAAAAGCTTTCACCTATTTGTCGTGGAGCCCAACTATACAGTAGCATACATGAATCACAGGCTGCTATCAAAATTTTATTGAAAAGGCTACTAAAGGTATATTTTCAATCATTTGCTTCAGCAATGGAAACAGTGATAAAAAACAATAGCATGATTTTCAGGACTCTGAAAAAGGAAAACATCTAGGTCCAGTTCTACAAATGTATTCTTCCTTCACGTACACTGACAGGACATTTAAATGTGTTTGCTCCTTCCACTGCCTGTGAACCAACCATATATGCGAATGACTGCCTGTGGAGTTGGAACAGCGGGAAGTGCTGCTTGATTTACCTTCAATTTAAGGAAAATAATCATATACAATGATCGAGATGATCAAACACCCCAAATCTAGGTAACAGGTACTGCCAACACGTCACTGGTGCCACAGGAACCACTCGTGGGCTCCGGTAATTTCCAGGCATGCTATTTTAAGCAAGTGAATGAAAACATTTACTGAGCCGAGCCACTCCGATGTTCCAACACGGCCCCACATAACGCAGCAGCGGGGGCCGCTTCCCGGGAGCGCGCCGGGACACTGACAACCCCCAGTGCTGCCCCGTGGGGTCCGTTCCCGGGCGTCCTGCACAGCCAGGCGGCTCCGGGGCCCGCCAGCCGCGGGGCCGACCGCTGCATCGGGCCCCGGGGTGCAGAGGGCCCGTGGCCACCTAGGGCAGCGCAGCAGCAGCGCTCCCCGGCCGAAGGCCCGGCTTTTCCCCGCCCGACAACAACCGCCCGGCGGTCAGAGCGGACCCGCTGGTGCCGAGGGGAGGGGTCCTTACCCATCGCCGCTACCCGCCTGTGCCAGCGCCACCAGCCCGCAGGTCGCCCGCGCACCACAGCCGCGGCCATGCTGCGCCCCGCGCCGAGTGACCTCCGGCCAGCACCACCCGCCCCGGCACCTCCCAGCCCGCCGCCTCCGCCCGCCACCGTCCGCCACCGCCAGAGCGCTGCGAGCGGCAGCTGCCGCAGCCAACCATAGACTCCCCTTGGCGGAGCCCAGCCAATGGGAGCACAAAGCCACCTCCCCGCGGCCGGCCCGCCCCGCCCCCGGCCCAGTGACGGATGGGGGCGGACTCTTTCCCCACGCCCGGTGCGCGGAACGGGGCTGGTAGGGGGCCGGGCAGGCTTTTGGGCTGCTCATTGGGGCGGCGGGGCGGTGGGGAGCTGCGTCGTCGGCTAGCGGCGCCTTTGGGGAGAGTTTCCTTCCAGCCCTCCTCCGCTGCGCGTGCCCGCTGCGGCCTCCCCTTCCTGTGTCGCCGCTGAGGTGGGTGGAGGGTCCGGTTCGTGGTGCGAGACTGCGGGGACGCAGGTCCCGGGCAGCATGGCGTACTGCTTTTGCCTAGTCAGCACATAGGCGTTGGAGCTTCTGACTGGCTTCGTCGTTGTGGTGGGTTGACCCTGGCTGAACGGCTGGTGGGGTCCTACAGGGGCTCAAGGTATATACCTGCTCCTCATAGACTTCCATTTGCTGCAGGGGCACAGTCTTTCAGTAGACTGGCCTCCCCTGGGACCTGCACTGCAGATAGCCCCTCAGACCTAGGTCACAGCTTCTCACGCAGAACTATATGCGTAACATATAGCTCTAGTGTTCTATTCTGTTCCGTTCTCCCTGGTAATGTTCAAGGCCAGGTTGGGCAGTCATGGGTGACATGGTTTAGTGTGTGGTGTCCCTGCCCATGGCAGGGGAGGTGGAACTAAATGATCCTAAGGTCCTTCCAACCCTGACTATTCTATGATTCTATGACTATTCCATAGAATTAAGATTATATTAGATACCAGGTTACCTTACATTTTAGGTCACCTTAGACTCTAGCTCAGCTCAGACTTTAGCTTAGCTTAGACTTTTGGTTGCTTTAGACTACAGGTTTCATTAGAAGGGAGGTTACCTGAGACTTTAGCTTAGCTTAGACTTTAGGTTACTTTACACTTTTAGATATCTTAGATTCTAGCATAGCTTAGACTTCAGGTTACCATAGACTCTATCTTAGCTTAGACTTCGGGTTACCCTAGACTTTAGCTTAACTTACACTTCAGGTTACTTCCGACTTCAGCTTAGCTTAGAATTTTGGTTACCTTAGATCTTTGGTTACCTTAGCCTTGAGGATACCTTGGTCTTTTGGTTACCTTAAATTTCTGGTTAATTTAGGCTTTAGTTTAGCATAGACTTCAGCTTATCTTAGACTTTAGCTTAGCTTAGACATTAGCTTAGCTTAGAGTTTAGGTTACCTTAAACCTTCAGCTTAGCTGAGACATTAGCTTACCTTAGACTTTTGGTTAACTTGGAGTTTTGGTTACCTTGGTCTTTTGGTTACCTTGGTCTTTTGGTTACCTTAGACCTTTGGTTACATTAGACCTTTGGTTACCTTAGACCTTTGGTTACCTTGGAGCTTTGGCTACCTTAGACTTTTGGTTACCTTTAACCTTTGGTTACCTTGGAGTTTTGGTTACCTTGGACTTTTTGTTACCTTGGTCTTTTGGTTAACTTGGAGTTTTGGTTACCTAGACTTAATGGTTAATGATGCCGCGTTGGTGAGTGCTGGCACCATGACACGAGGGGAAATGGGGCCCCCGCACCCCTGCCCCTCCCACTGCAGCCCTGCTGCTGCTGCCCCTTCTCCCAGCATGCCTTGCAGAAAGGCCGTTGGGCTGCTGGCCCTGCGGCAGTGCCTGTGCCCAGGAGGCCCAGGGGGATGGCTCTGCCCATGGCAGCCACGCACCGGGCACCGCTGCGGGGTGTCCCTGTAACCGCATCTGTGTGTTCAGGCTGCATCAATAAAGGCTTTTATACCACGCGCAGTCTTTTGATCATGGCGATCCCCGAGGTGCAAGAACGGGGTTTTGGTTCCTTCTGCTTGAACTTTGCCAAAACGCAAAGAGCAGACAGGATTTCCTCACTGTTCCTTGTCAATGCACCACGTGGTGTTTGCTGCTGTGCTTCTGCTGGTGAGGTCTTCTTCTTGGGAAAAAGAAGAAGAACTTCAGGAATCTCTTCTACATTTCCTACACAGGGTGCTTAGATATTTGCTTGTGTTTAGTAACATTCATGTGTCCAGCTTGGGGGTTTACCTCTGGTATTACTACTAGAATGCAACACTTCACTGCCTGCTGCCTAATTCCATGTTCTCAATAGCTCCGTCAGGTGTTTTGATCCCAGTTTGGTTTGAACTGCGTGGACTGAGCAGCTTCTCCCTGCAGCGCTCAGGCAAAACAAGTAAGTGACTCAGTACTGTCGGACACTTAAGCATCACGTAAGGGCATTGTGTGGAGGGCAGAGATTGAGAGTGGCAACAAATCCCCCCAGCACATTTGTTCAGATCCTTGACATGCAGGATGAGCGCTGGTCTCTCTCCCATAGGCTCATTTCTGGAGTGGTCTGCCGGGGTGGGAAAAGGGAAAGTCACCGAGTTTGTTACTGGAGATGCTGGTGCAGGCTGCAGAAGACAGCCCCAGCTGTGTTCCTGTCTGAAATGAGGGAATTTTGTGTCTTTCTGAGCAAACTGTTCTTTTAGGCCAAACACCTTTGTTTTTCACATGCACTAGTAGAAAATGCTGCTGCCTCTGCCCTGTTCTGGTAGAAAGTGAGCGTAAGCACCTCTTGGAAACAAGGAAAACACAATATACACAAATAGAAACACTCCCTTCTCTAGCTCAGCTATAGCTATAGCATCTCTATCTCTCTACATCTCTGTCTCTCTCTACCTATCTCCTGGGCTAGTGCAAATAACTCCTCCCATCACAGCAGTCCTGGTAAGTGCAATGGAGGGTGTGTGCTGAGGACACCGGTGTGAAATACCGGAGCTGCAGCCCAGGCAGAGGGAGATGAGCTGGAGGGAACTGCAGCAGCGATGCTGTTGCAAAAGCTTTCCGAAGTGAAGGCAGGAAACAGGAGAAGCTGTGCAGGGAGAGCTTGATGCCAGTTCACACGGTGTCCTGAGCTGGCACCAAACGGGAAGGGTGCGCTCCAGAAGGAAAGCATCAAGAAATAGTGACCTCTCTAGATGGGAGAAGAGCAGGGGCGTGGGGGAATGGAGGCAATGGATTGAAATCTCTTCTCTGTGTTACAGCAACACATCGCATGCTCGAGAAAGGGAAGTACTGACGAGTTTTGCTCTGATGGGCAAAGCACTGGTGTCCTTCAGCGCAGGCTGGCACATCCATTCACGGGCCCCAGTGTCAGGTCTGTACTCGCGGTCATTTACAGAAAAATTTCTCCTTTCTAGTCTCACAAGTGTGTGTCTGTTAATGTCGATGGTAAGCAAATCCACTGAACTCAACACCCCAAATTACAGTGCAGTGGACTGTGGGTTCTGGTAGAATCGTTAGTCCTCACTTAGTTCATTACAACATGCCCTTTACTGTGGAAATGTAAAACTGACACGCAACTCAGTGTGATCACCAGGCACCGACAGCATGGGTTCACACAGGGCAAGTCCTGTTCAGCTAATTCGAGCTCCTTCTGTGATAAGGTCACCAGCCTAGGGAGTGAAGGGATGGTGGCAGATATAATTTTTCCACGTTTCAGTGAGGCATTTGCTGCTGTCCCTCATGGCATCTTCTTTACGTGGGCAGTAGCTGCTCATTTCCTTGTGATTTCCCCCCACTCCCAACCCCACCCTTCCCCCAAATGCTGGGTTTTAAAATTGCCTGATTTGTTTCTTTTGGAGAAACAGAATCGAACACAAGAGCCTGAAAAGAGCAGCGCTCCGTCCCGAGTACCTCTGGCCCAATACTCTCTCTCCAGTGGCACCCCATGCAAGTGTGAAGGAGAGTATATGAGGAGCACAAGTGTACTTCTGTCAGGGTCCAGAGGGTGCTCGTAGGCCTCAATGCCCAGGCCCAGCCTCCCTTGGGACCTGCCCTGCAGATAGCCTCTCAGACCCAGGTCACAACTTGTCATGCAGAACTATATGCATAGCATATCATATCTCTTCTGTTCTGCTCTATTTCATCGCATTCCATCCCATCCCATTCCACCCCACCCCATCCCATTCTGTTCTATTCTATTCCATTCCATCCCATCCCGTTCCATTCCATCCCATCCCCTTACATCTCATTCTGTTGATTCCATTCTATTCCATTCCATTCAGAAACAAAGCAGACACAAGTCAGGTTACAGGTGGAAAGAGTACTTTATTTATTTATAAATAAAGTTCCTTTATCTCAGTTTACATCAGCTTAGAATTTTGGTTACCTTATACTTTTGGTTATCTTGGACTTTTGGTTACCTTGGACCTTTGGTTACCTTGGTCTTTTGGTTACCTTAGACTTTTGGTTACCTTAGACTTTTGGTTACTTTGGACTTTTGGTTGCCTTGGACTTTTGGTTACCTTGGACTTTTGGTTACCTTGCACTTCTGGTTACCGTTGAACTTCTGGATAACTTGGACTTCTGGTTACCCTTGGACTTTTGGTTAACTTCGATTTTTGGTTACCTTGCACATTTGTTTACCTTAGGCTTTTGGTTACCTTACACCTTTGGTTACCTTTCTCTTTTGTTTACCTTGGAGTTTTGGTTGCATTAGACTTTTGGTTACTTTAGACCTTTGGTAACCTTGGACTTTTGTTTACCTTGGACCTTTGGTTACCTTAGACCTTTCGTTACCTTAGACTTTTATTTACCTTAGACATTTGGTTATCTTAAACCTTTGTTTACCTTAGGCTTTTGGTTACCTTATACTTTTGGATACCTTGGACTTTCAGTTACCTTGGTCTTTTGGTTACTTTAGACTTTGGATATCCTTATGCTTTTGGTTACCTTGCAGTTTTGCTTACCTTGGAAGTTTGTTTTCCTTGGTCTTTTGGGTATCTTAGACTTTATGTTAGCTTTGATTTTATCTTATCTTAGACTTTAGTTTACCTTAGAGTTGAGCTGAGCTTAGA
Source organism: Neopsephotus bourkii (assembly GCF_033783945.1). Lineage (NCBI taxonomy): Eukaryota > Metazoa > Chordata > Aves > Psittaciformes > Psittacidae > Neopsephotus > Neopsephotus bourkii. The sequence continues at coordinate 29,610 of NW_026902130.1, read as the reverse complement.
CTTGAGTTTAGCTTAGAGTTTAGGTTACCTTACACTTTCAGCATAGCAGGTCTTCAGCTTAGCTTTGACTTTTCGTTTCCTTAGACTTTTGTTTACATTGACTTTTGGTTACGTTGGACTTCTCGTTACCTTGGACATTCGGTTACATAGGAGCTTTGGTTACCTTGGGCATTTGGTTAAGTTAGGCCTTTGGTTACCTTGGAATTTTGTTTACATTAGGCTTTTGGTTACCTTGGACTTCTGTTTACCATGGAGTTATGTTTACCTTAGACTTTTGGTTACCTTTGACTTTTTGATACCTTATACTTTTGGTTACTTTTGACTTTTGTTTGCCTTGCACTTTTGGTTGCCTTGGACTTTTGGTCACCTTGGACTTTTCTTTACCTTGCACTTCTGGTTAACCTTGGCCTTTTGGTTAACTTGGAGTTTTGGTTACCTTGGAGATTTCTTTACCTTAGAGTTTTGGTTACCTTATACTTTTTGTTATCTTTGACTTTTCATTACCTTGGACCTCTGGTTACCTTGGTCTTTTGGTTACCTTAGACTTTTGATTACTTTGGACTTTTGGTTGCCTTGGACTTTTGGTTACCTTGGACTTTTGGTTACCTTGCACTTCTGGTTAACCTTGGACTTTTGGTTAACTTGCACTTCTGGTTACCCTTGGAGTTTTGGTTAACTTGGAGTTTTGGTTACCTTGTACATTTGTTTACCTTAGGCTTTTGGTTACCTTACAACTTTGGTTACCTTTGTCTTTTGGTTACCTTGGAGTTTTGGTTACATTAGACATTTGGTTACTTTAGACCTTTGGTAACCTTAGACTTTTGTTACCTTGGACCTTTAGTTACCTTAGACCTTTCGTTACCTTAGGCCGTTATTTACCTTAGACATTTGGTTACCTTAAACCTTTGTTTACCTTAGGCTTTTGGTTACCTTATACTTTTGGATACCTTGGACTTTCAGTTACCTTGGCCTTTCGGTTACCTTATACTTTTGGATACCTTGGACTTTCAGTTACCTTGGCCTTTCGGTTACCTTAGACTCTGGATATCCTTATGCTTTTGGTTACCTTGCAGTTTTGGTTACCTTGGAAGTTTGTTTTCCTTGGTCTTTTGGGTATCTTAGACTTTATGTTAGCTTTGATTTTATCTTATCTTAGACTTCAGTTTACCTTAGAGTTGAGCTTAGCTTAGACTTGAGTTTAGCTTAGAGTTTAGGTTACCTTACAGTTTGAGCATAGCGAGACTTCAGCTCAGCTTTGACTTTTCGTTTCCTTAGACTTTTGTTTACATTGACTTTTGGTTACCTTGGACTTCTGGTTACCTTGGACTTTTGGTTACATAGGAGCTTTGGTTACCTTGGGCATTTGGTTAACTTAGACTTTTGGTCACCTTGGAATTTTCTTTACATTAGGCTTTTGATTACCTTGGACTTCTGTTTACCATGGAGTTCTGTTTACCTTAGACTTTTGGTTACCTTTGGCTTTTTGATGCCTTATACTTTTGGTTACTTTTGACTTTTGTTTGCGTTGGACTTTTTGTTGCCTTGGACTTTTGGTTACCTTGCACTTCTGGTTGACCTTGGACTTTTGGTTAACTTGGAGTTGTGGTTACCTTGGAGATTTGTTTACCCTAGGCTTTTGGTTACCTTACACCTTTGGTTACCTTTGTCTTTTGTTTACCTTGGATTTTTGGTTGTATTAGACTTTTGGTTACATTAGAGCTTTGGTAACCTTACTCTTTTGGTTACCTTGGATCTTTGGTTACCTTAGATTTGGTTACTTTGGACCTTTGGTTACCTTAGACCTTTGGTTACCTTAGACCTTTATTTACCTTAGAGTTTTGGTTACCTTGGACTTTCAGTTACCTTGGTCTTTCTGTTATCTGAGACTTTGGGTACCCTTATGCTTTTGGTTACCTTGCAGTTTTGGTTACCTTGGAAGTTTGTTTACCTCGGTCTTTTGGGTATCTTAGACTTTATGTTAGCTTTGATTTTATCTTATCTCAGACTTTAGTTTACCTTAGAGTTGAGCTTAGCTTAGACTTGAGTTTAGCTTAGAGTTTAGGTTACCTTACACTTTCAGCATAGCAGGTCTTCAGCCTAGCTTTGACTTTTCGTTTCCTTAGACTTTTGTTTACATTGACTTTTGGTTGCCTTGGAGTTTTGGTTACCTAGGAGCTTCGGTTACCTTGGGCATTTGGTTAACATAGACATTGGTTACCTTGGAATTTTGTTTACATGAGGCTTTTGGCTACCTTGGACTTCTGTTTACCATGGAGTTTTGTTTACCTTAGACTTTTGGTTACCATGGTCTTTTGATTACCTTGGACCTTTGGTTACCTTGATCTTTTGGTTACCTTAGACTTTTTGTTACCTTAGAGTTTTATTACCTTAGACTTTTGGTTACCTTAGACCTTTTGATACCTTAGACTTTTGATTACCTTATACTTTTGGTTAACGTGTACTTATGTTTACCTTTGATTTTTGGTTACCTTGGACTTTTGTTTCCTTTGGACTTTTGGCTACAATGGACATTTGGTTACCTTGGACGTTTGGTTAACTTGGAGTTTTGGTTACCTTGGAATTTTGGTTACCTTAGACTTTTGGTTACCTTAGACCTTTGGGAACCTTAGAATTTTAGTTAACTTATACCTTTGTTTACCTTAGGCTTTTGGTTACCTTATACCTTTGGTTACCTTTGTCTTTTGTTTACCTTGGAGTTTTGGTTACATTAGACTTTTGGTTACATTAGACCTTTGGTAAGCTTAGACCTTTGGTTACCTTATACCTTTGGTTACCTTAGAGCTTTATTTACCTTAAACATTTCGTTACCTTAAAACGTTGTTTACCTTAGACTTTTGTTTACCTTGTATCTTAGACTTTATGTTAGCTTTTTGAATTTATCTTATCTTAGACTTCAGTTTACCTTAGAGTTGAGCTTAGCTTAGACTTGAGTTTAGCTTTGAATTTAGGTTACCTTACACTTTCAGCATAGCATGACTTCAGCTTACTTTTTGGTTACCCTGCACTTCTGGTTAACCTTGGGCTTTTGGTTAACTTGGAGTTTTGGTTACCTTGGCGATTTGTTTACCTTAGGCTTTTGGTTACCTTACACCTTTGGTTACCTTTGTCTTATGTTTACCTTTAAGTTTTGGTTACATTAGACTTTTGGTTACGTTAGACCTTTGGTAACCTTAGACTTTTATTTCCTTTAGACTTTTGTTTCCTTTGGACTTTTGGTTACATTGGACCTTTGGTTACCTTGGACATTTGGTTACCGTGGACTTTTGGTTACCTTTGTCTTTTGTTTACCTTGGACTTTTGGTTACATTAGACTTTTGGTTACCTTGCACTTCCGGTAAAACTTGGACTTTTGGTTGACTTGCAGTTTTGGTTACCTTCTACATTTGTTTACCTTAGACTTTTGGTTGCCTTACACGTCTGGTTACCTTAGACCTTTCGTTACTGTAGACCTTTATTTACCTTACACATTTGGTTACCTTAAACCTTTGTTTCCCTTAGACTTTTGGTTACCTTACACATTTCGTTATCTTGGACTTTTGTTACCTTGGACCTTTGGTTACCTTGGTCTTTTGCTTACCTTAGACTTTTTGTTACCTTGGTCTTTTGCTTACCTTAGACTTTTGGTTACATTACAGTGTGATTACCTTAGACTTTTGGTTACCTTAGACCTTTTGATATCTTAGACTTTTGGTTAACTTATACTTTTGGTTAACTTGTACTTATGTTTACCTTTGATTTTTGGTTACCTTGGACTTTTGTTTCCTTTGGACTTTTGGTTACCATGGACATTTGGTTACCTTGGACTTTTGGTTAATTTGGAGTTTTGGTTGCCTTGGAGTTTTGGTTACCTAGGAGCTTCGCTTACCTTGGGCATTTGGTTAACATAGACATTGGTTACCTTGGAATTTTGTTTACATGAGGCTTTTGCTTACCTGGGACTTCTGTTTACCATGGAGTTTTGTTTACCTTAGAATTTGGTTACCATGGTCTTTTGATTACCTTGGACCTTTGGTTACCTTGATCTTTTGGTTACCTTAGACTTTTTGTTACCTTAGAGTTTTATTACCTTAGACTTTTGGTTACCTTAGACCTTTTGATACCTTAGACTTTTGATTACCTTATACTTTTGGTTAACATGTACTTATGTTTACCTTTGATTTTTGGTTACCTTGGACTTTTGTTTCCTTTGGACTTTTGGCTACAATGGACATTTGGTTACCTTGGACTTTTGGTTAACTTGGAGTTTTGGTTACCTTCTACATTTGTTTACCTTAGACTTTTGGTTGCCTTACACCTCTGGTTACCTTAGACCTTTCGTTACTGTAGACCTTTATTTACCTTACACATTTGGTTACCTTAAACCTTTGTTTCCCTTAGACTTGTTTACCTTATACTTTTCGTTATCTTGGACTTTTTGTTACCTTGGACCTTTGGTTACCTTGGTCTTTTGCTTACCTTAGACTTTTTGTTACCTTGGTCTTTTGCTTACCTTAGACTTTTGGTTACATTAGAGTTTGATTACCTTAGACTTTTGGTTACCTTAGACCTTTTGATATCTTAGACTTTTGGTTAACTTATACTTTTGGTTAACTTGTAATTATGTTTACCTTTGATTTTTGGGTACCTTGATCTTTTCTTTCCTTTGGACTTTTGGTTACCATGGACATTTGGTTACCTTGGACTTTTGGTTAACTTGGAGTTTTGGTTGCCTTGGAATTTTGGTTACTTTAGACTTTTGGTTCCCTTAGACCTTTTGATATGTTAGACTTTTGGTTAACTTACACTTTTGGTTAACTTGTACTTATGTTTACCTTTGATTTTTGGTTACCTTGGACTTTTGTTTCCTTTGGACTTTTGGTTACCATGGACATTTGGTTACCTTGGACTTTTGGTTAATTTGGAGTTTTGGTTACCTTGGTGTTTTGGTTACCTTAGACTTTTGGTTACCTTAGACCTTTGGGAATTTTAGAATTTTAGTTACCTTATACCTTTGTTTACCTTAGGCTTTTGGTTACCTTACACCTTTGGTTACCTTTGTCTTTTGTTTACCTTGGAGCTTTGGTTACATTAGACTTTTGGTTACGTTATACCTTTGGTAACCTTAGACCTTTGGTTACCTTAGACCTTTCCTTCCCTTAGACCTTTCGTTACCTTAGAGCTTTATTTACCTTAAACATTTTGTTACCTTAAGACTTTGTTTACCTTGGACTTCTGTTTACCTTGTATCTTAGACTTTATGTTAGCTTTTTGAATTTATCTTCTCTTAGACTTCAGTTTACCTTAGAGTTGAGCTTAACTTAGACTTGAGTTTAGTTTAGAATTTAGGTTACCTTACACTTCCAGCATAGCGAGACTTCAGCTTACTATTTGGTTTCCTTGCACTTCTGGTTAACCTTGGGCTTTTGGTTAACTTGGAGTTTTGCTTAACTTGGGGTTTTGGTTACCTTAGACTTTTGGTTACCTTAGACTGTTTGATATCTTAGACTTTTGGTTAACTTGTACTTATGTTTACCTTTAATTTTTGGTTACCTTGGACTTTTGTTTCCTTTGGACTTTTGGCTAACATGGACATTTGGTTACCTTGGACTTTTGGTTAACTTGGAGTTTTGGTTACCTTGGAGTATTGGTTTACCTTAGACTTTTGGTTATCTTAGACCTTTGGGAAGCTTAGAATTTTAGTTAACTCATACCTTTGTTTACCTTAGGCTTTTGGTTACCTTATACCTTTGGTTACCTTTGTCTTTTGTTTACCTTGGAGTTTTGGTTACATTAGACTTTTGGTTACGTTAGACCTTTGGTAAGCTTACACCTTTGGTTACCTTATACCTTTGGTTACCTTAGAACTTTATTTACCTTAAACATTTCGTTACCTTAAAACTTGGTTTACCTTAGACTTCTGTTTACCTTGTATCTTAGACTTTATGTTAGCTTTTTGAATTTATCTTCTCTTAGACTTCAGTTTACCTTAGAGTTGAGCTTAGCTTAGACTTGAGTTTAGCTTTGAATTTAGGCTACCTTACACTTTCAGCATAGCGAGACTTCAGTTTACCTTTTGGTTACCTTGCACTTCTGGTTAACCTTGGGCTTTTGGTTAACTTGGAGTTTTGGTTACCTTGGCGATTTGTTTACCTTAGGCTTTTGGTTACTTTACACCTTTGGTTACCTTTGTCTTTTGTTTACCTTGGTGTTTTGGTTACATTAGACTTTTGGTTACGTTAGACCATTGGTAACCTTAGACCTTTGGTTAACTTATACCTTTGGTTACCTTAGACTTTTGGTTACCTTAGATGTTTCGTTCTCTTAGACCTTTGGTTACCTTAGACTTTGGATATCCTTATGCTTTTGGTTACCTTGCAGTTTTGGTTACTTTGGAAGACATTTCGTTACATTAAACCTTTGTTTACCTTAGACTTTTGGTTACCTTATACTTTTGGATACTTGGTCTTTCGGGTACCTTAGACTTTGGATATCCTTATACTTTTGGTTACCTTGGAAGTTTTTTTACCTTGGTCTTTTGGGTATCTTAGACTTTATGTTAGCTTTGACTTTATCTTATCTTAGACTTCAGTTTACCTTAGAGTTGAGCTTAGCTTAGACTTGATTTTAGCTTAGAGTTTAGGTTTCCTTACACTTTCAGCATAGCGAGACTTCAGCTTAGCTTTGACTTTTTGTTTCCTTAGACTTTTGTTTACATTGACTTTTGGTTACCTTGGAGTTTTGGTTACCTGTGAGGTTTGGTTACCTTGGGCATTTGGTTAACTTAGACCTTTGGTTACCTTAGAATTTTGTTTACATTAGGCTTTTGGTTACCTTGGACTTCTGTTTACCATGGAGTTTTGTTTACCTTAGACTTTTGGTTACCTTGGACCTTTGGTTCCCTTGGACATTTGGTTACCTTAGAGTTTTGGTTACCTTGGACTTTGGTTTACCTTAGGCTTTTGGTTACCTTACACCTTTGTTTACCTTTGTCTTTTGTTTACCTTGGAGGTTTGGTTACCTTAGACTTTTGTTTACCTTAGACCTTTGGGATCCTTAGACTTTTAGTTACCTTATACCTTTGGTTACCTTAGACTTTTTGGCTAGCTTACACCTTTGGTTACCTTTGTCTTTTGTTTTACCTTGGAGTTTTGGTTACATTATACTTTTGGTTACATTATAACTTTGGTTTGATTTTGGCTTTTGATTACCTTGTACTATTGTTTAGTTTGGACTTTCAGTTACCTTGTGGTGTTGGTAACCTTGGCATTTTGGGTACCTTACACATTTTGTTACCTTAGGCTTTAGTTTAGCTTAGACTTTAGCTTTCCTTAGAGTTCAGCTTAGGTTAGACTTGACTTTAGCTTAGAGTTTAGGTTACCTTACACTTTCAGCTTAGCTGAGACTTTCGCTTAGCTTAGACTTTTGGTGACCGTAGTCATTTGGTTACCTTAGTCTTTTGGTTACCTTGGACTTTTGATTACCTTGGAGTTTTGGTTACCTTGGTCTTTTGGTTACCTTAGATTTTGCTTAACTTAGACTTCCGGTTACCTTAGACCTTTTGAAATCTTAGACATTTGGTTACCCTAAACTTCTGGTTACCTTGTACTTCTGTTTACCTTTGATTTTTGGTTAACTTAGACTTTTGGTTAGCTTTAACTTTATCTTATCTTAGACTTTAGTTTACCTTAAGGTAACTGAAAGTCCAAGGTATCCAAAAGTATAAGGTAACCAAAAGTCAATGTAAACAAAAGTCTAAGGAAACATAAAGTCTAAGCTAAGCTAAAGTCTCGCTATGCTCAAAGTGTAAGGTAACCTAAACTCTAAGCTAAACTCAAGTCTAAGCTAAGCTCAACTCTAAGGTAAACTAAAGTCTAAGATAAGAGAAAGTCAAAGCTAACATAAAGTCTAAGATACCCAAAAGACCAAGGTAAACAAACTTCCAAGGTAACCAAAACTGCAAGGTAACCAAAAGCATAAGGATATCCAAAGTCTAAGGTAACCGAAAGACCAAGGTAACTGAAAGTCCAAGGTATCCAAAAGTATAAGGTAACCAAAAGTCTAAGGTAAACAAAGGTTTAAGGTAACCAAATGTCTAAGGTAAATAAAGGTCTAAGGTAACGAAAGGTCTAAGGTAACCAAAGGTCCAAGGTCACCAAAAGTCTAAGGTAACCAAAGGTGTAAGGTAACCAAAAGTGTAAGGTTACCAAAGGTCTAACGTAACCAAAAGTCTAATGTAACCAAAACTCCAAGGTAACCAAAAGACAAAGGTAACCAAAGGTGTAAGGTAACCAAAAGCCTAAGGTAAAATGTCCAAGGTAACCAAAACTCCAAGTTAACCAAAAGACCAAGGTTAACCAGAAGTGCAAGGTAACCAAAAGTCCAAGGCAACCAAAAGTCCATGGCAACCAAAAGTCCAAAGTAACCAAAAGTCTAAGGTAACCAAAACTCCAAGGTAAACAAAGTCTAAGCTACCCAAAGGTCTAAGCTAATTTAAAGCCTCTCCTAAGCTGAAAGTGTAAGGTAAGATGAACTGTAAGCTAAACTCAAGCCTAAGATAAGCTAAAAGGTAACAAAGTCTAAGCAAGCACACAACAAAGTGAAAGAAATAAACTCTAAGCTAAACTCAAGCCTAAGCTAAGCAAAAGTCTAAGCTAAACTAAAGCCTAAGGTAACCAGAAGTCCAAGGTAACCAAAAGTGCAAGGTAACCTAAACTCCATGGGAAACAAAAGCCCAAGGTAACCAAAAGTCTAATGTACCCAAAACTCCAAGGTAACCAAATGCCTAAGGTAACCAAAAGTCCAAGGTAACCAAAAGTCCAAGGTAACCAAAACTCCATGGTAAACAGAAGTCCAAGGTAACCAAAAGCCTAATGTAAACAAAATTCCAAGGTAACCAAAGGTCTAAGTTAACCAAATGCCCAAGGTAACCAAAGCTCCTAGGTAACCAAAAGTCCAAGGTAACCAAAAGTCCAAGGTAACCAAAAGTCAATGTAAACAAAAGTCTAAGGAAACAAAAAGTCAAAGCTAAGCTAAAGTCTCGCTATGCTCAAAGTGTAAGGTAACCTAAACTCTAAGCTAAACTCAAGTCTAAGCTAAGCTCAACTCTAAGGTAAACTAAAGTCTAAGATAAGAGAAAGTCAAAGCTAACATAAAGTCTAAGATACCCAAAAGACCAAGGTAAACAAACTTCCAAGGTAACCAAAACTGCAAGGTAACCAAAAGCATAAGGATATCCAAAGTCTAAGGTAACCGAAAGACCAAGGTAACTGAAAGTCCAAGGTATCCAAAAGTATAAGGTAACCAAAAGTCTAAGGTAAACAAAGGTTTAAGGTAACCAAATGTCTAAGGTAAATAAAGGTCTAAGGTAACGAAAGGTCTAAGGTAACCAAAGGTCCAAGGTCACCAAAAGTCTAAGGTAACCAAAGGTGTAAGGTAACCAAAAGTGTAAGGTTACCAAAGGTCTAACGTAACCAAAAGTCTAATGTAACCAAAACTCCAAGGTAACCAAAAGACAAAGGTAACCAAAGGTGTAAGGTAACCAAAAGCCTAAGGTAAAATGTCCAAGGTAACCAAAACTCCAAGTTAACCAAAAGACCAAGGTTAACCAGAAGTGCAAGGTAACCAAAAGTCCAAGGCAACCAAAAGTCCATGGCAACCAAAAGTCCAAAGTAACCAAAAGTCTAAGGTAACCGAAACTCCAAGGTAAACAAAGTCTAAGCTACCCAAAGGTCTAAGCTAATTTAAAGCCTCTCCTAAGCTGAAAGTGTAAGGTAAGATGAACTCTAAGCTAAACTCAAGTCTAAGATAAGCTAAAGTCTAGGTAATCAAGAGTCTAAGCAAGCTAAGCCTCACCTAACCTAAAGGTAAAGAAGATAAACTCTAAGCTAAACTCAAGCCTAAGCTAAGCAAAAGTCTAAGCTAAACTAAAGCCTAAGGTAACCAGAAGTCCAAGGTAACCAAAAGTGCAAGGTAACCTAAACTCCATGGGAAACAAAAACCCAAGGTAACCAAAAGTCTAATGTACCCAAAACTCCAAGGTAACCAAATGCCTAAGGTAACCAAAAGTCCAAGGTAACCAAAAGTCCAAGGTAACCAAAAGTCCATGGTAAACAGAAGTCCAAGGTAACCAAAAGCCTAATGTAAACAAAATTCCAAGGTAACCAAAGGTCTAAGTTAACCAAATGCCCAAGGTAACCAAAGCTCACAGGTAACCAAAAGTCCAAGGTAACCAGAAGTCAATGTAAACAAAAGTCTAAGGAAACAAAAAGTCTAAGCTAAGCTAAAGTCTCGCTATGCTGAAAGTGTAAGGTAACCTAAACTCTAAGCTAAACTCAAGTCTAAGCTAAGCTGAACTCTAAGGTAAACTAAAGTCTAAGATAAGAGAAAGTCAAAGCTAACATAAAGTCTAAGATACCCAAAAGACCAAGGTAAACAAACTTCCAAGGTAACCAAAACTGCAAGGTAACCAAAAGCATAAGGATATCCAAAGTCTAAGGTAACCGAAAGACCAAGGTAACTGAAAGTCCAAGGTATCCAAAAGTATAAGGTAACCAAAAGTCTAAGGTAAACAAAGGTTTAAGGTAACCAAATGTGTAAGGTAAATAAAGGTCTAAGGTAACGAAAGGTCTAAGGTAACCAAAGGTCCAAGGTCAGCAAAAGTCTAAGGTAACCAAAGGTGTAAGGTAACCAAAAGTGTAAGGTTACCAAAGGTCTAACGTAACCAAAAGTCTAATGTAACCAAAACTCCAAGGTAACCAAAAGACAAAGGTAACCAAAGGTGTAAGGTAACCAAAAGCCTAAGGTAAAATGTCCAAGGTAACCAAAACTCCAAGTTAACCAAAAGACCAAGGTTAACCAGAAGTGCAAGGTAACCAAAAGTCCAAGGCAACCAAAAGTCCATGGCAACCAAAAGTCCAAAGTAACCAAAAGTCTAAGGTAACCGAAACTCCAAGGTAAACAAAGTCTAAGCTACCCAAAGGTCTAAGCTAATTTAAAGCCTCTCCTAAGCTGAAAGTGTAAGGTAAGATGAACTCTAAGCTAAACTCAAGTCTAAGATAAGCTAAAGTCTGAGGTAATCAAGAGTCTAAGCTAAGCTGAAGCCTCACCTAACCTGAAAGTGTAAAGTAAGATAAACTCTAAGCTAAACTCAAGCCTAAGCTAAGCAAAAGTCTAAGCTAAACTAAAGCCTAAGATAACCAGAAGTCCAAGGTAACCAAAAGTGCAAGGTAACCTAAACTCCATGGGAAACAAAAACCCAAGGTAAGCAAAAGTATAATGTACCCAAAACTCCAAGGTAACCAAATGACAAAGGTAACCAAACGTCCAAGGTAACCAAAAGTCCAAGTTAACCAAAAGTCAAACGTAAGCAAATGCCTAAGGTAACCAAAAGTCCAAGGTAACCAAAACTCCATGGTAAACAGAAGTCCAAGGTAACCAAAAGCCTAATGTAAACAAAATTCCAAGGTAACCAAAAGTCAATGTAAACAAAAGTCTAAGGAAACAAAAAGTCTAAGCTAAGGTGAAGTCTCGCTATGCTCAAAGTGTAAGGTAACCTAAACTCTAAGCTAAACTCAAGTCTAAGCTAAGCTCAACTCTAAGGTAAACTAAAGTCTAAGATAAGAGAAAGTCAAAGCTAACATAAAGTCTAAGATACCCAAAAGACCAAGGTAAACAAACTTCCAAGGTACCGAAAAGCGTAAGGATATCCAAAGTCTAAGGAAAACCAAAAGACCAAGGTAACTGAAAGTCCAAGGTATCCAAAAGTATAAGGTAACCAAAAGTCTAAGGTAAACAAAGGTTTAAGGTAACCAAATGTCTAAGGTAAATAAAGGTTTAAGGTAACGAAAGGTCTAAGGTAACCAAAGGTCCAAGGTCATCTTAGACTTGAGTTTAGCTTAGAGTTCATCTTACCTTACACTTTCAGCTTAGGAGTGGCTTTAACTTAGCTTAGAGCTTTGGTTAGCTTAGACTTTGTTTACCTTAGCCTTTTGTTTACCTTATGCTTTTGGTTACTTTGTACTTTTGGTTACCTTGGACTTTTGGTTACCTTCCAGTTTTGTTTACCTTGGTGTTTTGATTACCTTAGACTTTTGGTTACCTTGGACTTTTGGTTACCTTAGGCTTTCTTTTAGCTTAGAATTTAAGTTACCTTAATCTTTAGCTTAGCTTAGACTTTAGCTTTGCTTAGACTTTAGGTTAGCTTAGACTTCAGCTTATCTTAGACTTTATCTTACCGTAGACTTTTGCTTAGCTTAGACTTTAGGTTATCTTAGACTTGAGTTTAGCTTAGAGTTTAGATTACCTTACATTTTCAGCTTAGGAGAGACTTTAGCTTACCTTAGACCTTTGGTTGCCTTAGACTTTGGTGGGGCAAGAGCAGTGCAGGAACCCAGCCAGAATCGTCCAGGGAAGACCTGACAAGGGGGACTGCCAAGAGCAGCAAAGTGCCGCTGGCCTGATGTAGCCTGGGAGCAAGAACCCTTCCAGTGCCTGGCACCAGAGCTCCAAAGCCCTGGGGGAGGGCGCTGCTCTTATACTGCCCCGGAGCATTGTGATGCTGCGTTGCCGGGTGCTGGCACTGTGACACGGGGGGAGGCGGGGCCCCCGCAGCCCTGCCCCTCCCACTGCAGCCCTGCTGCTGCTGCCCCTTCTCCCAGCATGCCTTGCAGAAAGGCCGTTGGGCTGCTGGCCCTGCGGCAGTGCCTGTGCCAGGGAGGCCCAGGGGGATGGCCCTGCCCATGGCAGCCACGCACCGGGCACCGCTACGGGGTGTCCCTGTAACCGCATCTGTGTGTTCAGGCTGCATCAATAAAGGCTTTTATACCACGCGCAGTCTTTTGAGCGTGGCGATCCCCGAGGTGCAAGAACAGGGTTTTGGTTCCTTCTGCTTGAACTTTGCCAAAACGCAAAGAGCAGACAGGATTTCCTCACTGTTCCTTGTCAATGCACCACGTGGTGTTTGCTGCTGTGCTTCTGCTGGTGAGGTCTTCTTCTTGGGAAAAAGAAGAAGAACTTCAGGAATCTCTTCTGCGTTTCCTACACAGGGTGCTTAGATATTTGCTTGTGTTTAGTAACATTCATGTGTCCAGCTTGGGGGTTTACCTCTGGTATTACTACTAGAATGCAACACTTCACTGCCTGCTGCCTAATTCCATGTTCTCAATAGCTCCGTAAAGTGTTTTGATCCCAGTTTGGTTTGAACTGCGTGGACTGAGCAGCTTCTCCCTGCAGCGCTCAGGCAAAACAAGTAAGTGACTCAGTACTGTCGGACACTTAAGCATCACGTAAGGGCATTGTGTGGAGGGCAGAGATTGAGAGTGGCAACAAATCCCCCCAGCACATTTGTTCAGATCCTTGACATGCAGGATGAGCACTGGTCTCTCTCCCATAGGCTCATTTCTGGAGTGGTCTGCCGGGGTGGGAAAAGGGAAAGTCACCGAGTTTGTTACTGGAGATGCTGGTGCAGGCTGCAGAAGACAGCCCCAGCTGTGTTCCTGTCTGAAATGAGGGAATTTTGTGTCTTTCTGAGCAAACTGTTCTTTTAGGCCAAACACCTTTGTTTTTCACATGCACTAGTAGAAAATGCTGCTGCCTCTGCCCTGTTCTGGTAGAAAGTGAGCGTAAGCACCTCTTGGAAACAAGGAAAACACAATATACACAAATAGAAACACTCCCTTCACTAGCTCAGCTATAGCTATAGCATCTCTATCTCTCTACATCTCTGTCTCTCTCTACCTATCTCCTGGGCTAGTGCAAATAACTCCTCCCATCACAGCAGTCCTGGTAAGTGCAATGGAGGGTGTGTGCTGAGGACACCGGTGTGAAATACCGGAGCTGCAGCCCAGGCAGAGGGAGATGAGCTGGAGGGAACTGCAGCAGCGATGCTGTTGCAAAAGCTTTCCGAAGTGAAGGCAGGAAACAGGAGAAGCTGTGCAGGGAGAGCTTGATGCCAGTTCACACGGTGTCCTGAGCTGGCACCAAACGGGAAGGGTGCGCTCCAGAAGGAAAGCATCAAGAAATAGTGACCTCTCTAGATGGGAGAAGAGCAGGGGCGTGGGGGAATGGAGGCAATGGATTGAAATCTCTTCTCTGTGTTACAGCAACACATCGCATGCTCGAGAAAGGGAAGTACTGACGAGTTTTGCTCTGATGGGCAAAGCACTGGTGTCCTTCAGCGCAGGCTGGCACATCCATTCACGGCTCCCAGTGTCAGGTCTGTACTCGCGGTCATTTACAGAAAAATTTCTCCTTTCTAGTCTCACAAGTGTGTGTCTGTTAATGTCGATGGTAAGCAAATCCACTGAACTCAACACCCCAAATTACAGTGCAGTGGACTGTGGGTTCTGGTAGAATCGTTAGTCCTCACTTAGTTCATTACAACATGCCCTTTACTGTGGAAATGTAAAACTGACACGCAACTCAGTGTGATCACCAGGCACCGACAGCATGGGTTCACACAGGGCAAGTCCTGTTCAGCTAATTCGAGCTCCTTCTGTGATAAGGTCACCAGCCTAGGGAGTGAAGGGATGGTGGCAGATATAATTTTTCCACGTTTCAGTGAGGCATTTGCTGCTGTCCCTCATGGCATCTTCTTTACGTGGGCAGTAGCTGCTCATTTCCTTGTGATTTCCCCCCACTCCCAACCCCACCCTTCCCCCAAATGCTGGGTTTTAAAATTGCCTGATTTGTTTCTTTTGGAGAAACAGAATCGAACACAAGAGCCTGAAAAGAGCAGCGCTCCGTCCCGAGTACCTCTGGCCCAATACTCTCTCTCCAGTGGCACCCCATGCAAGTGTGAAGGAGAGTATATGAGGAGCACAAGTGTACTTCTGTCAGGGTCCAGAGGGTGCTCGTAGGCCTCAATGCCCAGGCCCAGCCTCCCTTGGGACCTGCCCTGCAGATAGCCTCTCAGACCCAGGTCACAACTTGTCATGCAGAACTATATGCATAGCATATCATATCTCTTCTGTTCTGCTCTATTTCATCGCATTCCATCCCATCCCATTCCACCCCACCCCATCCCATTCTGTTCTATTCTATTCCATTCCATCCCATCCCGTTCCATTCCATCCCATCCCCTTACATCTCATTCTGTTCCATTCCATTCTATTCCATTCCATTCAGAAACAAAGCAGACACAAGTCAGGTTACAGGTGGAAAGAGTACTTTATTTATTTATAAATAAAGTTCCTTTATCTCAGTTTACATCAGCTTAGAATTTTGGTTACCTTATACTTTTGGTTATCTTGGACTTTTGGTTACCTTGGACCTTTGGTTACCTTGGTCTTTTGGTTACCTTAGACTTTTGGTTACCTTAGACTTTTGGTTACTTTGGACTTTTGGTTGCCTTGGACTTTTGGTTACCTTGGACTTTTGGTTACCTTGCACTTCTGGTTACCGTTGAACTTCTGGTTAACTTGGACTTCTGGTTACCCTTGGACTTTTGGTTAACTTCGATTTTTGGTTACCTTGCACATTTGTTTACCTTAGGCTTTTGGTTACCTTACACCTTTGGTTACCTTTCTCTTTTGTTTACCTTGGAGTTTTGGTTGCATTAGACTTTTGGTTACTTTAGACCTTTGGTAACCTTGGACTTTTGTTTACCTTGGACCTTTGGTTACCTTAGACCTTTCGTTACCTTAGACTTTTATTTACCTTAGACATTTGGTTATCTTAAACCTTTGTTTACCTTAGGCTTTTGGTTACCTTATACTTTTGGATACCTTGGACTTTCAGTTACCTTGGTCTTTTGGTTACTTTAGACTTTGGATATCCTTATGCTTTTGGTTACCTTGCAGTTTTGCTTACCTTGGAAGTTTGTTTTCCTTGGTCTTTTGGGTATCTTAGACTTTATGTTAGCTTTGATTTTATCTTATCTTAGACTTTAGTTTACCTTAGAGTTGAGCTGAGCTTAGACTTGAGTTTAGCTTAGAGTTTAGGTTACCTTACACTTTCAGCATAGCAGGTCTTCAGCTTAGCTTTGACTTTTCGTTTCCTTAGACTTTTGTTTACATTGACTTTTGGTTACGTTGGACTTCTCGTTACCTTGGACATTCGGTTACATAGGAGCTTTGGTTACCTTGGGCATTTGGTTAAGTTAGGCCTTTGGTTACCTTGGAATTTTGTTTACATTAGGCTTTTGGTTACCTTGGACTTCTGTTTACCATGGAGTTATGTTTACCTTAGACTTTTGGTTACCTTTGACTTTTTGATACCTTATACTTTTGGTTACTTTTAACTTTTGTTTGCCTTGCACTTTTGGTTGCCTTGGACTTTTGGTTACCTTGGACTTTTCTTTAACTTGCACTTCTGGTTAACCTTGGCCTTTTGGTTAACTTGGAGTTTTGGTTACCTTGGAGATTTCTTTACCTTAGAGTTTTGGTTACCTTATACTTTTTGTTATCTTTGACTTTTCATTACCTTGGACCTCTGGTTACCTTGGTCTTTTGGTTACCTTAGACTTTTGATTACTTTGGACTTTTGGTTGCCTTGGACTTTTGGTTACCTTGGACTTTTGGTTACCTTGCACTTCTGGTTAACCTTGGACTTTTGGTTAACTTGCACTTCTGGTTACCCTTGGAGTTTTGGTTAACTTGGAGTTTTGGTTACCTTGTACATTTGTTTACCTTAGGCTTTTGGTTACCTTACAACTTTGGTTACCTTTGTCTTTTGGTTACCTTGGAGTTTTGGTTACATTAGACATTTGGTTACTTTAGACCTTTTGTAACCTTAGACTTTTGTTACCTTGGACCTTTAGTTACCTTAGACCTTTCGTTACCTTAGACTGTTATTTACCTTAGACATTTGGTTACCTTAAACCTTTGTTTACCTTAGGGTTTTGGTTACCTTATACTTTTGGATACCATGGACTTTCAGGTACCTTGGCCTTTCGGTTACCTTAGACTCTGGATATCCTTATGCTTTTGGTTACCTTGCAGTTTTGGTTACCTTGGAAGTTTGTTTTCCTTGGTCTTTTGGGTATCTTAGACTTTATGTTAGCTTTGATTTTATCTTATCTTAGACTTCAGTTTACCTTAGAGTTGAGCTTAGCTTAGACTTGAGTTTAGCTTAGAGTTTAGGTTACCTTACAGTTTGAGCATAGCGAGACTTCAGCTCAGCTTTGACTTTTCGTTTCCTTAGACTTTTGTTTACATTGACTTTTGGTTACCTTGGACTTCTGGTTACCTTGGACTTTTGGTTACATAGGAGCTTTGGTTACCTTGGGCATTTGGTTAACTTAGACCTTTGGTCACCTTGGAATTTTCTTTACATTAGGCTTTTGATTACCTTGGACTTCTGTTTACCATGGAGTTCTGTTTAGCTTAGACTTTTGGTTACCTTTGGCTTTTTGATGCCTTATACTTTTGGTTACTTTTGACTTTTGTTTGCCTTGGACTTTTTGTTGCCTTGGACTTTTGGTTACCTTGCACTTCTGGTTGACCTTGGACTTTTGGTTAACTTGGAGTTGTGGTGACCTTTGAGATTTGTTTACCCTAGGCTTTTGGTTACCTTACACCTTTGGTTACCTTTGTCTTTTGTTTACCTTGGATTTTTGGTTGTATTAGACTTTTGATTACATTAGAGCTTTGGTAACCTTACTCTTTTGGTTACCGTGGATCTTTGGTTACCTTAGATTTGGTTACTTTGGACCTTTGGTTACCTTAGACCTTTGGTTACCTTAGACCTTTATTTACCTTAGAGTTTTGGTTACCTTGGACTTTCAGTTACCTTGGTCTTTCTGTTATCTGAGACTTTGGGTACCCTTATGCTTTTGGTTACCTTGCAGTTTTGGTTACCTTGGAAGTTTGTTTACCTCGGTCTTTTGGGTATCTTAGACTTTATGTTAGCTTTGATTTTATCTTATCTCAGACTTTAGTTTACGTTAGAGTTGAGCTTAGCTTAGACTTGAGTTTAGCTTAGAGTTTAGGTTACCTTACACTTTCAGCATAGCAGGTCTTCAGCCTAGCTTTGACTTTTTGTTTCCTTAGACTTTTGTTTACATTGACTTTTGGTTGCCTTGGAGTTTTGGTTACCTAGGAGCTTCGCTTACCTTGGGCATTTGGTTAACATAGACATTGGTTACCTTGGAATTTTGTTTACATGAGGCTTTTGGTTACCTGGGACTTCTGTTTACCATGGAGTTTTGTTTACCTTAGACTTTTGGTTACCATGGTCTTTTGATTACCTTGGACCTTTGGTTACCTTGATCTTTTGGTTACCTTAGACTTTTTGTTACCTTAGAGTTTTATTACCTTAGACTTTTGGTTACCTTAGACCTTTTGATACCTTAGACTTTTGATTACCTTATACTTTTGGTTAACGTGTACTTATGTTTACCTTTGATTTTTGGTTACCTTGGACTTTTGTTTCCTTTGTACTTTTGGCTACAATGGACATTTGGTTACCTTGGACTTTTGGTTAACTTGGAGTTTTGGTTACCTTGGAATTTTGGTTACCTTAGACTTTTGGTTACCTTAGACCTTTGGGAACCTTAGAATTTTAGTTAACTTATACCTTTGTTTACCTTAGGCTTTTGGTTACCTTATACCTTTGGTTACCTTTGTCTTTTGTTTACCTTGGAGTTTTGGTTACATTAGACTTTTGGTTACATTAGACCTTTGGTAAGCTTAGACCTTTGGTTACCTTATACCTTTGGTTACCTTAGAGCTTTATTTACCTTAAACATTTCGTTACCTTAAAACTTTGTTTACCTTAGACTTCTGTTTACCTTGTATCTTAGACTTTATGTTAGCTTTTTGAATTTATCTTATCTTAGACTTCAGTTTACCTTAGAGTTGAGCTTAGCTTAGACTTGAGTTTAGCTTTGAATTTAGGTTACCTTACACTTTCAGCATAGCATGACTTCAGCTTACTTTTTGGTTACCCTGCACTTCTGGTTAACCTTGGGCTGTTTGTTAACTTGGAGTTTTGGTTACCTTGGCGATTTGTTTACCTTAGGCTTTTGGTTACCTTACACCTTTGGTTACCTTTGTCTTATGTTTACCTTTAAGTTTTGGTTACATTAGACTTTTGGTTACGTTAGACCTTTGGTAACCTTAGACTATTGTTTCCTTTAGACTTTTGTTTCCTTTGGACTTTTGGTTACATTGGACCTTTGGTTACCTTGGACATTTGGTTACCGTGGACTTTTGGTTACCTTTGTCTTTTGGTTACCTTGGACTTTTGGTTACATTAGACTTTTGGTTACCTTGCACTTCCGGTAAAACTTGGACTTTTGGTTGACTTGCAGTTTTGGTTACCTTCTACATTTGTTTACCTTAGACTTTTGGTTGCCTTACACCTCTGGTTACCTTAGACCTTTCGTTACTGTAGACCTTTATTTACCTTATACATTTGGTTACCTTAAACCTTTGTTTCCCTTAGACTTTTGTTTACCTTATACTTTTCGTTATCTTGGACTTTTTGTTACCTTGGACCTTTGGTTACCTTGGTCTTTTGCTTACCTTAGACTTTTTGTTACCTTGGTCTTTTGCTTACCTTAGACTTTTGGTTACATTAGAGTTTGATTACCTTAGACTTTTGGTTACCTTAGAACTTTTGATATCTTAGACTTTTCGGTTAACTTATACTTTTGGTTAACTTGTACTTATGTTTACCTTTGATTTTTGGTTACCTTGGACTTTTGTTTCCTTTGGACTTTTGGTTACCATGGACATTTGGTTACCTTGGACTTTTGGTTAATTTGGAGTTTTGGTTGCCTTGGAGTTTTGGTTACCTAGGAGCTTCGCTTACCTTGGGCATTTGGTTAACATAGACACTGGTTACCTTGGAATTTTGTTTACATGAGGCTTTTGGTTACCTGGGACTTCTGTTTACCATGGAGTTTTGTTTACCTTAGACTTTTGGTTACCATGGTCTTTTGATTACCTTGGACCTTTGGTTACCTTGATCTTTTGGTTACCTTAGACTTTTTGTTACCTTAGAGTTTTATTACCTTAGACTTTTGGTTACCTTAGACCTTTTGATACCTTAGACTTTTGATTACCTTATACTTTTGGTTAACTTGTACTTATGTTTACCTTTGATTTTTGGTTACCTTGGACTTTTGTTTCCTTTGGACTTTTGGCTACAATGGACATTTGGTTACCTTGGACTTTTGGTTAACTTGGAGTTTTGGTTACCTTCTACATTTGTTTACCTTAGACGTTTGGTTGCCTTACACCTCTGGTTACCTTAGACCTTTCGTTACTGTAGACCTTTATTTACCTTACACATTTGGTTACCTTAAACCTTTGTTTCCCTTAGACTTGTTTACCTTATACTTTTCGTTATCTTGGACTTTTTGTTACCTTGGACCTTTGGTTACCTTGGTCTTTTGCTTACCTTAGACTTTTTGTTACCTTGGTCTTTTGCTTACCTTAGACTTTTGGTTACATTAGAGTTCGATTACCTTAGACTTTTGGTTACCTTAGACCTTTTGATATCTTAGACTTTTGGTTAACTTATACTTTTGGTTAACTTGTACTTATGTTTACCTTTGATTTTTGGGTACCTTGATCTTTTCTTTCCTTTGGACTTTTGGTTACCATGGACATTTGGTTACCTTGGACTTTTGGTTAACTTGGAGTTTTGGTTACCTTGGAGTTTTGGTTACCTTAGACTTTTGGTTCCCTTAGACCTTTTGATATCTTAGACTTTTGGTTAACTTATACTTTTGGTTAACTTGTACTTATGTTTACCTTTGATTTTTGGTTACCTTGGACTTTTGTTTCCTTTGGACTTTTGGTTACCATGGACATTTGGTTACCTTGGACTTTTGGTTAATTTGGAGTTTTGGTTACCTTGGTGTTTTGGTTACCTTAGACTTTTGGTTACCTTAAAACTTTGGGAATTTTAGAATTTTAGTTACCTTATACCTTTGTTTACCTTAGGCTTTTGGTTACCTTACACCTTTGGTTACCTTTGTCTTTTGTTTACCTTGGAGCTTTGGTTACATTAGACTTTTGGTTACGTTATACCTTTGGTAACCTTAGACCTTTGGTTACCTTAGACCTTTCCTTCCCTTAGAACTTTCGTTACCTTAGAGCTTTATTTACCTTAAACATTTTGTTACCTTAAAACTTTGTTTACCTTGGACTTCTGTTTACCTTGTATCTTAGACTTTATGTTAGCTTTTTGAATTTATCTTCTCTTAGACTTCAGTTTACCTTAGAGTTGAGCTTAACTTAGACTTGAGTTTAGCTTAGAATTTAGGTTACCTTACACTTCCAGCATAGCGAGACTTCAGCTTACTATTTGGTTTCCTTGCACTTCTGGTTAACCTTGGGCTTTTGGTTAACTTGGAGTTTTGCTTAACTTGGGGTTTTGGTTACCTTAGACTTTTGGTTACCTTAGACCGTTTGATATCTTAGACTTTTGGTTAACTTGTACTTATGTTTACCTTTAATTTTTGGTTACCTTGGACTTTTGTTTCCTTTGGACTTTTGGCTACCATGGACATTTGGTTACCTTGGACTTTTGGTTAACTTGGAGTTTTGGTTACCTTGGAGTATTGGTTACCTTAGACTTTTGGTTATCTTAGACCTTTGGGAAGCTTAGAATTTTAGTTAACTCATACCTTTGTTTACCTTAGGCTTTTGGTTACCTTATACCTTTGGTTACCTTTGTCTTTTGTTTACCTTGGAGTTTTGGTTACATTAGACTTTTGGTTACGTTAGACCTTTGGTAAGCTTACACCTTTGGTTACCTTATACCTTTGGTTACCTTAGACCTTTATTTACCTTAAACATTTCGTTACCTTAAAACTTGGTTTACCTTAGACTTCTGTTTACCTTGTATCTTAGACTTTATGTTAGCTTTTTGAATTTATGTTCTCTTAGACTTCAGTTTACCTTAGAGTTGAGCTTAGCTTAGACTTGAGTTTAGCTTTGAATTTAGGTTACCTTACACTTTCAGCATAGCGAGACTTCAGCTTACCTTTTGGTTACCTTGCACTTCTGGTTAACCTTGGGCTTTTGGTTAACTTGGAGTTTTGGTTACCTTGGCGATTTGTTTACCTTAGGCTTTTGGTTACTTTACACCTTTGGTTACCTTTGTCTTTTGTTTACCTTGGTGTTTTGGTTACATTAGACTTTTGGTTACGTTAGACCATTGGTAACCTTAGACCTTTGGTTACCTTATACCTTTGGTTACCTTAGACTTTTGGTTACCTTAGATGTTTCGTTCTCTTACACCTTTGGTTACCTTAGACTTTGGATATCCTTATGCTTTTGGTTACCTTGCAGTTTTGGTTACTTTGGAAGTTTGTTTACCTTGGTCTTTTGGGTATCTTAGACTTTATGTTAGCTTTGACTTTATCTTATCCTAGACTTCAGTTTACCTCAGAGCTGAGCTTAGCTTAGACTTGAGTTTAGCTTATAGTTTAGGTTATTTTACACATTCAGCATAGCGAGACTTCAGCTTAGCTGTGACTTTCTGTTTACATTGACTTTGGGTTACCTTGGAGTTTTGGTTACCTTTGACTTCTGGTTACCTAGGAGCTTTGGTTACATTAGGCATTTGGTTAACTTAGACCTTTGGTTACCTTGGAATTTTGTTTACATTAGGCTTTTGCTTAACTTACACCTTTGGTTACCTTTGTCTTTTGTTTACCTTGGGGTTTTGGTTACATTAGACGTTTGGTTACCTTAGACCGTTGGTAATCTCAGACTTTTGTTTACCTTATACCTTTGGTTACCTTAGACTTTTGGTGACCTTGGACCTTTCGTTACCTTAGACCTTTCGTTACCTTAAACCTTTATTTATCTTAGACATTTGGTTACCTTAAACCTTTGTTTACCTTAGACTTTTGGTTACCTTATACTTTTGGATACCTTGGACTTTCAGTTACCTTGGTCTTTCAGTTACCTTAGACTTTGGATATCCTTATGCTTTTGGTTACCTGGCAGTTTCGGTTACCTTGGAAGTTTCTTTACCTTGGTCTTTTGGGTATCTTAGACTTTATGTTAGCTTTGACTTTCTCTTATCTTAGACTTTAGTTTACTTTAGAGTTGAGCTTAGCTTAGACTTGAGTTTAGCTTAGAGTTCAGGTTACCTTACACTTTAAGCATAGCGAGACTTCAGCTTAGCTTTGACTTTTTGTTTCCTTAGACTTTTGTTTACATTGACTTTTGGTTACCCTGGAGTTTTGGTTACCTTGGGCATTTGGTTAACTTAGACCTTTGGTTACCATGGAATTTTGTTAACATTAGGCTTTTGGTTACCTTGGACTTCTGTTTACCATGGAGTTTTGTTTACCTTAGACTTTTGGTTACCTTGGACTTTTGGTTACCTTGGACTTTTGGTTACCTGACGCATTTTGTTACCTTAGACTTTTGGTTGCCTTGGACTTTTGGTTACCTTGGACTTTTGGTTACCTTTGTCATTTGGTTACCTTGGAGTTTTGGGTACATTAGACTTTTGGTTACCTTAGACCTTTGGGGTACCTCTTAGACTTTTAGTTACCTTATACCTTTGGTTACCTTAGACTTTTTGGCTAGCTTACACTTTTGTGTTACCTTTGTCTTTTGTTTTACCTTGGAGTTTTGGTTACATTATACTTTTGGTTACATTATAACTTTGGTTTGATTTTGGCTTTTGATTACCTTGTACTATTGTTTAGTTTGGACTTTCAGTTACCTTGTGGTGTTGGTAACCTTGGCATTTTGGGTACCTTACACATTTTGTTACCTTAGGTTTTTAGTTTAGCTTAGATTTTAGCTTTCCTTGAAGAGTTCAGCTTAGGTTAGACTTGAGTTTAGCTTAGAGTTTAGGTTACCTTACACTTTCATCTTAGCTGACAATTTTCCGCTTAGCTTATACTTTTGGTGACCGTAGTCATTTGGTTACCTTAGTCTTTTGGTTACCTTGGACTTTTGATTACCTTGGAGTTTTGGTTACCTTGGTCTTTTGGTTACCTTAGACTTTTTGTTACCTTAGATTTTGCTTAACTTAGACTTCCGGTTACCTTAGACTTTTTGAAATCTTAGACATTTGGTTACCCTAAACTTCTGGTTACCTTGTACTTCTGTTTACCTTTGATTTTTGGTTAACTTAGACTTTTGGTTAGCTTTAACTTTATCTTATCTTAGACTTTAGTTTACCTTAGAGTTGAGCTTAGCTTAGACTTGAGTTTAGCTTAGAGTTTATGTTACCTTACACTTTCAGCATAGGGAGACTTCAGCTTAGCTTTGACTTTTTGTTTCCTTAGACTTTTGGTTACATTGACTTTTGGTTCCCTTGGAGTTTTGGTTACCTTGGACCTTTGGTTACATTGGTCTTTTGGTTACCTTAGACTTTTTGTTACCTTGGATTTTGTTTACCTTAGACTTTCAGTTACCTCAGACCTTTTGATATGTTAGACTTTTGATTACGTTATATTTTTGGTTACCTCTTACGTCTGTTTACCTTTGATTTTTGGTTACATTGGACTTTTGCTTACCTTGACTTTTGGTTACCTTGGACTTTTGTTTACCTTAGACTTTTGTTTGCTTTGCACTTTTGGTTACCTTGGTCTTTTGTTTACCGTGGACTTTTAGTTATCTTATCCTTTTGGTTAATTTAGGCCTTTGGTTACCTTGGACTTGTTGTTACCTTAGACTTTTGGTTACCTTTAGACCTTTGGTTACCTTAGACTTTGGATATCCTTATGCTTTTGGTTACCTGGTAATTTTGGTTACTTTGGAAGTTTGTTTACCTTGGTCTTTTGGGATCTTAGACTTTATGTTAAGCTTTGACTTTATCTACAATGAAACTTCAGTTTACCTCAGAGTTGAGCTTAGCTTAGACTTTGACTCTCAGCTTATAGTTTAGGTTATTTTACACATTCAGCATAGCGAGACTTCAGCTTAGCTGTGACTTTCTGTTTACATTGACTTTGGGTTACCTTGGAGTTTTGGTTACCTTTGACTTCTGGTTACCTAGGAGCTTTGGTTACATTAGGCATTTGGTTAACTTAGACCTTTGGTTACCTTGGAATTTTGTTTACATTAAGCTTTTGCTTAACTTACACCTTTGGTTACCTTTGTCTTTTGTTTACCTTGGGGTTTTGGTTACCTTAGACTTTTGTTTACCTTAGACCGTTGGTAATCTCAGACTTTTGGTTACCTTATACCTTTGGTTACCTTAGACTTTTGGTGACCTTGGAGCTTTGGTTAGCTTAGACCTTTCGTTATCTCAGACCTTTATTTACCTTAGACATTTCGTTACATTAAACCTTTGTTTACCTTAGACTTTTGGTTACCTTATACTTTTGGATACTTGGTCTTTCGGGTACCTTAGACTTTGGATATCCTTATACTTTTGGTTACCTTGGAAGTTTTTTTACCTTGGTCTTTTGGGTATCTTACACTTTATGTTAGCTTTGACTTTATCTTATCTTAGACTTCAGTTTACCTTAGAGTTGAGCTTAGCTTAGACTTGATTTTAGCTTAGAGTTTAGGTTTCCTTACACTTTCAGCATAGCGAGACTTCAGCTTAGCTTTGACTTTTTGTTTCCTTAGACTTTTGTTTACATTGACTTTTGGTTACCTTGGAGTTTTGGTTACCTGTGAGGTTTGGTTACCTTGGGCATTTGGTTAACCTAGACCTTTGGTTACCTTAGAATTTTGTTTACATTAGGCTTTTGGTTACCTTGGACTTCTGTTTACCATGGAGTTTTGTTTACCTTAGACTTTTGGTTACCTTGGACCTTTGGTTCCCTTGGACATTTGGTTACCTTAGAGTTTTGGTTACCTTGGACTTTGGTTTACCTTAGGCTTTTGGTTACCTTACACCTTTGTTTACCTTTGTCTTTTGTTTACCTTGGAGGTTTGGTTACCTTAGACTTTTGTTTACCTTAGACCTTTGGGATCCTTAGACTTTTAGTTACCTTATACCTTTGGTTACCTTAGACTTTTTGGCTAGCTTACACCTTTGGTTACCTTTGTCTTTTGTTTTACCTTGGAGTTTTGGTTACATTATACTTTTGGTTACATTATAACTTTGGTTTGATTTTGGCTTTTGATTACCTTGTACTATTGTTTAGTTTGGACTTTCAGTTACCTTGTGGTGTTGGTAACCTTGGCATTTTGGGTACCTTACACATTTTGTTACCTTAGGCTTTAGTTTAGCTTAGACTTTAGCTTTCCTTAGAGTTCAGCTTAGGTTAGACTTGAGTTTAGCTTAGAGTTTAGGTTACCTTACACTTTCAGCTGAGGAGAGGCTTTAACTTAGACTTTTGGTGACCGTAGTCATTTGGTTACCTTAGTCTTTTGGTTACCTTGGACTTTTGATTACCTTGGAGTTTTGGTTACCTTGGTCTTTTGGTTACCTTAGACTTTTTGTTACCTTAGATTTTGCTTAACTTAGACTTCCGGTTACCTTAGACCTTTTGAAATCTTAGACATTTGGTTACCGTAAACTTCTGGTTACCTTGTACTTCTGTTTACCTTTGATTTTTGGTTAACTTAGACTTTTGGTTAGCTTTAACTTTATCTTATCTTAGACTTTAGTTTACCTTAGAGTTGAGCTTAGCTTAGACTTGAGTTTAGCTTAGAGTTTAGGTTACCTTACACTTTCAGCATAGGGAGTCTTCAGCTTAGCTTTGACTTTTTGTTTCCTTAGACTTTTGTTTACATTGACTTTTGGTTCCCTTGGAGTTTTGGTTACCTTGGAGTTTTGGTTACCTTGGACCTTTGGTTACATTGGTCTTTTGGTTACCTTAGACTTTTTGTTACCTTGGATTTTGTTTACCTTAGACTTTCAGTTACCTCAGACCTTTTGATATGTTAGACTTTTGATTACGTTATATTTTTGGTCACCCTCTACGCGGGTTTAACTCTTTGATTTTTGGTTACATTGGACTTTTGCTTACCTTGACTTTTGGTTACCTTGGACTTTTTGTTTACCTTAGACTTTTGTTTGCTTTGCACTTTTGGTTACCTTGGTCTTTTGTTTACCGTGGACTTTTAGTTATCTTATCCTTTTGGTTAATTTAGGCCTTTGGTTACCTTGGACTTGTTGTTACCTTAGACTTTTGGTTACCTTTAAGACTTTTGAGTCAACTCAAGACTTTGGATATCCTTATGCTTTTGGTTACCTGGTAATTTTGGTTACTTTGGAAGTTTGTTTACCTTGGTCTTTTGGGTATCTTAGACTTTATGTTAGCTTTGACTTTATCTTATCTTAGACTTCAGTTTACCTCAGAGTTGAGCTTAGCTTAGACTTGAGTTTAGCTTATAGTTTAGGTTATTTTACACATTCAGCATAGCGAGACTTCAGCTTAGCTGTGACTTTCTGTTTACATTGACTTTGGGTTACCTTGGAGTTTTGGTTACCTTTGACTTCTGGTTACCTAGGAGCTTTGGTTACATTAGGCATTTGGTTAACTTAGACCTTTGGTTACCTTGGAATTTTGTTTACATTAGGCTTTTGCTTAACTTACACCTTTGGTTACCTTTGTCTTTTGTTTACCTTGGGGTTTTGGTTACATTAGACGTTTGGTTACCTTAGACCGTTGGTAATCTCAGACTTTTGGTTACCTTATACCTTTGGTTACCTTAGACTTTTGGTGACCTTGGAGCTTTGGTTAGCTTAGACCTTTCGTTATCTCAGACCTTTATTTACCTTAGACATTTCGTTACATTAAACCTTTGTTTACCTTAGACTTTTGGTTACCTTATACTTTTGGATACTTGGTCTTTCGGGTACCTTAGACTTTGGATATCCTTATACTTTTGGTTACCTTGGAAGTTTTTTTACCTTGGTCTTTTGGGTATCTTAGACTTTATGTTAGCTTTGACTTTATCTTATCTTAGACTTCAGTTTACCTTAGAGTTGAGCTTAGCTTAGACTTGATTTTAGCTTAGAGTTTAGGTTTCCTTACACTTTCAGCATAGCGAGACTTCAGCTTAGCTTTGACTTTTTGTTTCCTTAGACTTTTGTTTACATTGACTTTTGGTTACCTTGGAGTTTTGGTTACCTGTGAGGTTTGGTTACCTTGGGCATTTGGTTAACTTAGACCTTTGGTTACCTTAGAATTTTGTTTACATTAGGCTTTTGGTTACCTTGGACTTCTGTTTACCATGGAGTTTTGTTTACCTTAGACTTTTGGTTACCTTGGACCTTTGGTTCCCTTGGACATTTGGTTACCTTAGAGTTTTGGTTACCTTGGACTTTGGTTTACCTTAGGCTTTTGGTTACCTTACACCTTTGTTTACCTTTGTCTTTTGTTTACCTTGGAGGTTTGGTTACCTTAGACTTTTGTTTACCTTAGACCTTTGGGATCCTTAGACTTTTAGTTACCTTATACCTTTGGTTACCTTAGACTTTTTGGCTAGCTTACACCTTTGGTTACCTTTGTCTTTTGTTTTACCTTGGAGTTTTGGTTACATTATACTTTTGGTTACATTATAACTTTGGTTTGATTTTGGCTTTTGATTACCTTGTACTATTGTTTAGTTTGGACTTTCAGTTACCTTGTGGTGTTGGTAACCTTGGCATTTTGGGTACCTTACACATTTTGTTACCTTAGGCTTTAGTTTAGCTTAGATTTTAGCTTTCCTTAGAGTTCAGCTTAGGTTAGACTTGAGTTTAGCTTAGAGTTTAGGTTACCTTACACTTTCAGCTTAGCTGAGACTTTCGCTTAGCTTAGACTTTTGGTGACCGTAGTCATTTGGTTACCTTAGTCTTTTGGTTACCTTGGACTTTTGATTACCTTGGAGTTTTGGTTACCTTGGTCTTTTGGTTACCTTAGACTTTTTGTTACCTTAGATTTTGCTTAACTTAGACTTCCGGTTACCTTAGACCTTTTGAAATCTTAGACATTTGGTTACCCTAAACTTCTGGTTACCTTGTACTTCTGTTTACCTTTGATTTTTGGTTAACTTAGACTTTTGGTTAGCTTTAACTTTATCTTATCTTAGACTTTAGTTTACCTTAGAGTTGAGCTTAGCTTAGACTTGAGTTTAGCTTAGAGTTTAGGTTACCTTACACTTTCAGCATAGGGAGACTTCAGCTTAGCTTTGACTTTTTGTTTCCTTAGACTTTTGGTTACATTGACTTTTGGTTCCCTTGGAGTTTTGGTTACCTTGGAGTTTTGGTTACCTTGGACCTTTGGTTACATTGGTCTTTTGGTTACCTTAGACTTTTTGTTACCTTGGATTTTGTTTACCTTAGACTTTCAGTTACCTCAGACCTTTTGATATGTTAGACTTTTGATTACGTTATATTTTTGGTTACCTCTTACGTCTGTTTACCTTTGATTTTTGGTTACATTGGACTTTTGCTTACCTTGACTTTTGGTTACCTTGGACTTTTGTTTACCTTAGACTTTTGTTTGCTTTGCACTTTTGGTTACCTTGGTCTTTTGTTTACCGTGGACTTTTAGTTATCTTATCCTTTTGGTTAATTTAGGCCTTTGGTTACCTTGGACTTGTTGTTACCTTAGACTTTTGGTTACCTTTAGACCTTTGGTTACCTTAGACTTTGGATATCCTTATGCTTTTGGTTACCTGGTAATTTTGGTTACTTTGGAAGTTTGTTTACCTTGGTCTTTTGGGTATCTTAGACTTTATGTTAGCTTTGACTTTATCTTATCTTAGACTTCAGTTTACCTCAGAGTTGAGCTTAGCT